>NC_068448.1:51770863-52079235 GCF_023373465.1 Oncorhynchus keta | reverse complement strand
GAGTGGGCGGAGTTCGTGCCCTGGGCAGAGATGGTGCAGAACTCGCTCCGACACTCCTCCACTATCCTCTCCCCCTTTCAGTGTGTATTGGGGTACCAGCCGGTGGATGATTGGTTCAGGCACGCGGAGGGGACATGGGAAGCCGCACATGGTCACCTTCAGCGGGCCGCACAGCGCCAAAACACCAGCACGGACCGTCACAGCAGTGAGGCCCCGGTGTTTGCGGTCTGGGTCTCGACCCGAAACCTGCCCTTCCACCTGCCCTGCCGTAAGCTGGGTCCGCGGTTTGTGGGGCCATTCAAAGTCCTGAGGAGAGTGAATTAGGTATGTTACAGGTTACAGCTTCCCCCTGATTACCATATTAACCCCTCGTTCCATCTGTCTCTCCTCAGGCCGGTGGTGGTTGGTCCGCTCCAGGAGTCTGAGGTGCGGGAGACTTTGAGGGGGCCCTGGCGTACTCCGTCTGTTCCATCCTGGATTCGAGGCGTCGGGCAGGGGGCCTCAGTACCTCTTGGAATGGGAAGGGTGCGGTCCAGAGGAGAGGTGCTGGGTTCCGGTGGCGGATGTGTTGGATGCTGAACTTCTATGGGAGTTCTACATGTATTTATTCCTCTATTCCCCCTCATGTCTTTGTGTAAAATGGTTTGTGTGTTACGTGCTTTGTACGCACTAGGCAAGCATTTGGTTTTCCATGTTATTACACAAAGATTGTTTGTATTGTATACATTTGATGTTTTGCGCACTTTACACTTTGCCTTGTTGGCTTGGAGTTTTTTGACACAGCTGCATCTGTCTGTATCTCTCTCCTGATTAAATAAAGTGTGCACCTGTTCACAATTCTCTGCTCTCCTGCACCTGACTTCACCACAAGTACTCACAAGCATGACACAAAAACCAAGATGAATGTGGCTGAATTATTTGTTTTCTGATTTAACAAAAGACAGGACCTGTTCCGATTGAAGAAGCCTATTTTAATAATTAATTACTAACGCATCAACATGCTTTTTGAAATATAGATTTCCGTCAATCAAGATGCCCAGGTATTTATAAGTGTGGACACAATCAATGACGTCCGAAGCTTTGCTTGATCAACGTGCTTTTTTTTCAAAGTGTTGCAAAATGTGAGATCCCACTTGACCATGGTTCCAGTGCTTTCTTAGATTCCTAGCTGCTTTCAAACACAACCACAAACACAACCACTATTGTACACCTTACTTACAAATAAATGTACATGTAGTTTCACCTGACAGGTTGCTAAGCTGTCATATGTCATATTGAAGAATGTGAGGTTCTGAGGTCGAATCTTGTTGAAGGCAAGTTTTATGTGAAACGACACTTTCTGCACTCTTGTTCAAATAATGTATTTTATTTAGTATAGTATAAGCTTATGTCTTAAGCATACTAAATAATACCATAGATACAGTTTTTGAAAAATAGTAAACTTGAAGGCAAAAAAGGGAAGCATGATATAAGATGCAAACCTGGTGTTCCAACTGATTATAGTCTACTAAATTCAACGACATACCGCTGTGCCACAGAGTATTGATAAAAACGGTGGAGAAAAAAAACGCAACTATCTGATAATCACATTCTGACATTTATTGATGACCAGCATATGTCCCTAATGTGCATTGTGAACCTATTATGAATCTCTGATTAATGAACTGTTTTTCGGCACAATTTGGACAAAGCTCCGAAGCCTTCAGAAAGCCTCAGTTTCCCATGACTAATTACTACTGAAAACAACCCTGTGACTATGGTTATCTGTAGTAGTACGATGATAAAGTTGTGAAATAGTGGGAATGGGATCAGTTACCTGAGCAGGGGTTGGGCTGTTTTTGAGTCAATGTTTTATAAGAATCTCCTCGATTTTGGCCGAGATAACTTTTGCCCCTTTCATATTGGATACTAGCCATCCCTCTTTTAAAACTGGGGCCCAAAAGTGGTCAAAATTGTAAATATACTCCAAATGCATCGAGGAACAGTAGGTTTTAGGCCAGTAGTGTACTCAGAGAAGACGACTAAAGTGTTCTATTCCGTGTCCTATTGTTGGTAAAGGCCCGGAAATGAGAACCCGCTTGCCTGTCTCCTTGAGCCTGCTTTGAGCCCTCTGATATCATCTTTTAATTGCTCCGATTTATGAAGATTGATGTTGTTTGTACCAACATGTATGACTACTGTGTGAGCATTAGTGTGCTTCTCCATCACAGCAGGGACCTGGTGACCTATGTCCAGAATACAGGCTACAGGAAGAAGCAGTGGTGCCTTGCTTCCTCAACCACTACATCCCTAACTACTGTAACAACCACCACTGGAGGACGACGAGAGGGTCACTGTGAGCCTGTGGGATGTGCTATGGGGGCTGATCCAGGGGATGGCAAGCTCAGTGACCCATGACCAGATCCAGGGGAGCTTGCGCTGCTGTGCTGAGGTGAGTGGGATGGACGGGGGAGTGGCAGAGGGCCTTGTCGGAGGGCCCCCTGTAAAGTCAGGGGGCTCATATCCATAAAACGGTTAGAGAGCTGCAGGTCTGGATGAGAGGGCAGAGGGAGGATATGTTGAAATGTTCCTCCTATCTTACCTCTAACTCGATTCCACTTTGCCTCCTATGGTGTAGAGCAAGGCGTACTCCGGTTCTCTTCGGTGGGAGAGTTAATACGGGAAATGGTCCAAGGTAGTACCCTAAGTGGATACTGCAGAGGAGCCCAATCTCATAGATCACCTTGGATTATCCCCTTGGTCATTTAGAATTGTTGCATCAAAAACAGCATGCAATCTTTATGTCTCCTTAGCTATAGTGAGACATGTTTTTAGGAACCTCTTATCTCCTAGTAGTTCAATGATTCGGTGTTTTGTAGTATTTAGTTGTCTACACTTTTCACAGGTGTATAAGTCAGTACATTCTTCCTATTTCACCGTGGTGAACATATTCACGTCTCACATATCATGGATTTACCGTCCATCTCTGGATCCGACTCCAAATCAGAGGAATCCAACCTGCTTTTACTCGGATCCGAAACAGCAGACCCGGGTACAAGAGCGAACCACACTGAGATAAGATTTGCCAATGACAGCCAAGTAACCTAACGTGTCAGAGCTAGCCGGTGCTAGCCTGCTAAAGTTAGCTCCAGGAGACAGTAAAATCCAACCAATACTGTCTGTTAAGAGCAGGAATAACAACATTGTCCCTGACTAAAACACTTAAAACAAGGTATATAAGGTATAAAATGAATAAATGTCTTAAAAACATAAAAAAATATTAGAAACATAGAAGCACTGTATCAAAACTCAAACTTTCTGCTTCCTACATGTCACATGATGATGATATGTTTTGCACATTGATTGACTTCAAAGTGTTTTTCATACCATTTTTATATGCTTTGTGCAGCACATTCTCAACATATGCGTAATGTTAAAATGAGGAAAAAACATTATTATGACAGTTTGTGATCAAAGTTAAAATCTCATTAATAAGATGTTAGTCTTGAGTCTCCATTTTGGTATTTTCCCATAATGACAGGATATGAGGACATGTTTGAATATTTATCAGTCTCCTCATTAATTGATATGACAAACATCTAGGATAATGTAAGTTGACGATGGAAAAAACTGTTTAACATATAAATGAAATCCATTTAATCCAACATAGTGACTTACTTCCTGTAATATATTTTGATGAAAGACAAAACATATTCCCTGCCATTTCACCCAGATATAACTATGACAATATGAGATGATTACCACATACAGTTGTCGGAGGTTTACATACACATAGGTTGGAGTCATTAAAACTCATTTTTCAACAACTCCAGAATTTTCTTGTTAATAAACTATAGTTTTGGGAAATCGGTTAGGACATCTACTTTGTGCATGACACAAGTCATTTTTCCAACAACTGTTAACAGATAGATTATTTCACTTAGAATTCACTGTATCACAAATCCAGTGGATCAGAAGTTTACATACATTAAACTGTGCATTTAAACAGCTTGGAAAATTCCAGAAAATTATGTTATGGCTTTAGAAGCTTCTGATAGGCTAATTGAATTAATTTCAGTCAATTGGAGGTGTACCTGTGGATGTATTTCAAGGCTTACTTTCAAACTCAGTGCCTCTTTGCTTGACATCATGTGAAAATCAAAAGAAATCAGCCAAGACCACAAGTATAGTTCATCCTTGGGAGCAATTTCCAAATGCACGCTACCAAATACTAATTGAGTGTATGTAAACATATGACGCACTGGAATTGTTATGAAATAAATAAAAGCTGAAATTATATTCTGACATTTCACATTCTTAAAATAAAGTGGTCATCCTGACTGACCTAAGTCAAGGAATTTTTACTACGATTAAATGTCAGGAATTGGGAAAAAATTGTTTAAATGTATTTGGCTAAGTGTACGTAACACATATCTGACAGCCAGGTGATTGGAGTCAAACTGACACTGTCAATGTTGAAAAACATGTGTAAACTACATTGTGTAAATTATGTGAACATTAGTCTTAGCTTTTGCACATACATTTCCATAAAGTGTGTTGAAGTAATTGCCTATTGTCTTTTGCTCCAGCAGGACCTATAAATGATCAAAAAGAGTTTGGCAATTGACTAACATTGAACTCCACTCCGCACCTCACACATTAGTCCCTCAGTTTTGTTTTGCCATTAGCAAGATGAATCCATTCATGTCTGATTTGCATAAATACCTCTCAGTGTTTTGTTCCCCACTGTTATCTGTAAGGCCCTCTTCCCACTGCATGATATGAATGAGAGTCTAAGTAAGGAGCATGGTGGTGAAAGAGATTTCTACTTTTCACTTCCCATTTTATCCTTACCTTACCTTTCATTGTGACTGGCAACATGACATACCAGGTATTACTGCACAGCTGTTGCGAGAAACACAAACATGTACATTATGTGTAGACAATTAAAGAGTTTATTTTCTCATCTGTATACATTTACATTTAAGTCATTTAGCAGACGCTCTTATCATTACATTTTAGCTTCAAGACAAAAGCACAGAGTTGTTATAACAGCATGTCTTCATCGAGTAACAGTAGCCTATGACAAATGAACGATTAACCCTCTCATACGAATATAAAAGTACAGACGGCCTACCTTACAACATTACAAGAAACCAGACTTAATTTTTATCTACAGTTGAAGTCGGAAGTTTACATACATACACCTTAACCAAGTACATTTAAACTCAGTGTTCTCAGTGTTCACAATTCCTGACATTTAATCATAGTAAAAATTCCCTGTCTTAGGCCAGTTAGGGTCACCATTTTATTTTAAGAATGTGGTTTATTTATTAATGGTTTATTTCAGCTTTTTTTTATTTCATCACATTCCCAGTGGGTAAGAAGTTTACATACACTCAATTAGTATTTGGTAGCAATGCCTTTAAATTGTTTAACTTGGGTCAAATGTTTCAGGTAGCAAGTTTCCCAAAATAAGTTGGGTGAATTTTGGCCCATTCCTCCTTGACAGAGCTGGTCAGATTTGTAGGCCTCCTTGCTAGCACACACGGTTTCAGTTCTGCCCACACATTTTCTACAGGATTGAGGTCAGGGCTATGTAATGGCCACTCCTATACCTTGACTTTGTTGTCCTTAAGCCACATTTGCCACAACTTTGGAAATATGCTTGGGGTCATTGTCCATTTGGAAGACCCATTTGCGACCAAGCTTTAACTGATGTCTTGAGATGTTGCTTCAATATATCCACATAATTTTTGTCCATCCTCATGATGCCATTTATTTTGTGAAGTGCACCATTCCCCCCTGCAGCAAAGCACCCCCACAACATGATGCTGCCACCCCCGTGCTTCAAGGTTGGGATGGTGTTCTTCAACTTGCAAGCCTCCCCTTTTGTCCTCCAAACATAACAATGGTCATTATGGCCAAACAGTTCTATTTTTGTTTCATCAGACCAGAGGACATTTCTCCAAAAAGCACAATCTTTGTCCCCATGTGCAGTAGCAAACCGTAGTCTGGCTTCTTTTTGGCGGTTTTGGAGCAGTGGCTTCCTCCTTGCTGAGTGGCATTTCAGGTTATGTCAATATTGGACTCATTTTACTGTGGATATAGATACTTTTGTACCTGTTTCCTCCAGCATCTTCACAAGGTCCTTTGCTGTTATTCTGAGATTGATTTGCACTTTTCGCACCAACATACGTTAATCTCAAGGAGACAGAATGCATCTCCTCCCTGAGTGGTACGATGGCTGCATGGTCCCATGGTGTTTATACTTGCATGCTATTGTTTGTACAGATGAACGTGGTACCTTCATGAGTTTGGAAATTGCTCTCACGGATGAACTAGACTTGTGGAGGTCTACAATTTCTTTTCTGAGGTCTTGGCTGATTTCTTTTGATTTTCCCATGATGTCAAGCAGAGGCACTGAGTTTGAAGGTAGGGTTTGAAATACATCCACAGGTACACCTCCAATTGACTCAAATTATGTCAATTAGCCTATCAGAAGCTTCTAAAGCCATGACATCATTATCTGGAATTTTCAAAGCTCTTTAAAGGCACAATCAAATTAGTGTATGTAAACTTCTGACCCCCTAGAATTGTGATACAGTGAATTACAAGTGAACTAATCTGTCTGTAAACAATTATTGGAAAACATTACTTGTGTCATGCACAAAGTAGATGTCCTAACCGACTTGCCAAAACTATAGTTTGTTAACAAGAAATTTGTGGAATGGTTGAAAAACTAGTTTTAATGACTCCAATCTAAGTGTATGCAAACTTCCGACTTCAACTCTATATCATGCAAGTCATTACATGTGGTAAAAGGTAGTTGTGACTGAAAATGTGCGTATAAGTCAATTCACTGTAACGGCGTTCTTCGTTTGTCGAAAGAAAGTCGGACCGAAATGCAGCGTGGTGGTTACTCATGTCTTTAATGAAGAAAAACGTAACGATACATGAAATAACTAATAAATACAAAAACAACAAACGGAACGTGAAACCTAATACTGCCTATCTGGTGAACACTACACAGAGAAAGTCCTTTGATCGCTGCGCCACACGATTAACGGTGAGAGTTGGCTCAGGTCTGACTCCTGACTCTGCCACTCTCTCCCTGAGCCCTCCCCCAATACATTTTTGGGGGTGACCTTTGGGTTTCTTTCTGCGCCGCCGTGTCTTTCTCTTCGACTCCATTCTCCTGTAGCCCTCTTCGCACTGCTCCAGCGAATCCCAGGCGGGCTCCGGCACTCTCTCTGGGTCGAACGCCCACCTGTCTATTTCTTCCCACGTAGTATACTCCATACCTCTGCTGTCCATAACGTCTTCCCATGTCCATTCTCCGAATAATTCATCCTCCTTTCGCTGCTCATGCTGTCGCTGCCTGTTACCACGCCACTCGGTCCGTGTGTGGTGGGTGATTCTGTAACGGCGTTCTTCATTTGTCGAAAGAGAGTCGGACCGAAATGCAGCGTGGGGGTTACTCATGTCTTTAATGAATGAATCGCGGTACATGAAATAACTGATACAAATACAAAACAACAAAACGGAACGTGAAACCCAATTACAGCCTATCTGGTGAAACTACACAGAGACAGGAACCATCACCCACGAAATACACAGTGAAACCCAGGCTACCTAAATACGGTTCCCCATCAGAGACAACAAGAATCACCTGACTCTGATTGAGAACCGCCTCAGGCAGCCAAGCCTATACTAGACACACCCCTAATCAACCACAATCCCAATGCCTACAAAAACCCCAATACGACAATACAATAACCCCATGTCACACCCTGGCCTGAACAAATAATTAAAGAAAACACAAAATACTAAGACCAAGGCGTGACATTCACTGCAACAAGTTCTTGAATGTGGAAGGACATACCTGCCACCAAAACAATTAAATAAAATTCCTCATGATTTGTTAATGTGCACAATTAGTCTGTTGTTCTTATCAGCTGTACCCTACTGATAACAACCACAGTACCAGGTAGCCTAGAGAAGCCTATTGCAGTCTGAGCCTGTCCAGGGGAAACACTGGGCCTGGCCAGGGGAAACATAACGCCACGTTTTTATAGCCTAACCTATGTATTTATAACCGAAAATAGGCCCATTTACTGGTGCTCTGAGAAAATGTGGTTTATTTTCACACTTCGGGTGGCTTGGCTACCTAGCCCTTTTTAATCCAGGTTGTTGTCTCTTTTTTCTGTGTAAAGCAGTGTTTCCCAAACTTGGTCCCTGGGAGCCAAACAATCAACTAATCATCAAGCTTTGATCATTTGAATCAGCTATGTAGTGTTAGGACAAAAAACTAAACGTACACCCCATGGGGTCCAGAGGACCGAGTTTAGGAAATGCTGGTGTAAAGTTTTTTGTTGTTTGTTTTCATCCTCCCTAGGGCCAGGAGTTTTTCTTTAACCATTGGACCTGATTAGAGAAACAATCTGGTTCCAAATAAAACATTTTTTTTTTTACAGCTGATTTATAACTATGTCATACGCTACAACAATGGGGCGGCAGGAGAGCCTAGTGTTTAGAGTGTTGGACTAGTAACCGGAAGGTTGCAAGTTCAAACCCCGAGCTGACACGGTACAAATCTGTCGTTCTGCCCCTGAACAGGCAGTTAACCCACTGTTCCTAGGCCGTCATTGAAAATAAGAATTTGTTCTTAACTGACTTGCCTAGTTAAATAAAGGTTAACAAAACTAGGGTCCAGAGTTGTTTAGGTTAGCATACTACCAGATCAGGAAAAATTCTGGGCCCCAGGAAAACAACCTCCCCCCTTTCACCAATCTGGGACCTTTGGTGCCACCACTGAAATTACCATGCAATGTTACAGTTAAAAAACGTATCATATTTGTATGATCTATTTTCTACATGTTTTTGGTGATGGGAATGAGCTTCCATAGTTTTACGTGGCTGACTTTACTGTGACAATTTCAGAATGTAACAAGCTGTTACGGATATTTCAGGTACACCCTCAACAAAACAAGTCTCAAATGTTAGAAACATTTCTATTAATTTCAGCTCTTTCAAAAACATTGTTCTGCTATTTCCATTTATACTGTGGGAGTTTTGGCTCAACGAGACAATTCTGTTTAAACTGCCCAGCTACAATGGGGACAACTGTCGGGCAAGTATCGTGTGCTACCTCCGGAGGTAGCGGTCGAGATGTAGCAAGTACTCAAATGTACATTCGAGTAATATGTGTAGCCGACGATACTTTTACGAAAGTGTAGTAAGTGTGAAGAGGCTCTAGTTATATTTGTATCTGCATTGAGAATCCCTCCCTGTTCACTTGCCTTAGAATCTTGAGCTGTCTGTCCTTACTTCACACTATGCATAGCTGCATAGGTCAATGAACAGCTTTTCAAACGACTTTTGAATTGACTCTGTGTTCATGCTTTCCTCCAAGGTGTATTTCTATGATAATCCAATCATGCTGCGAGGTTAAGGTTAGGTCAGATGGCATATTTGGAGCATGGAATCGCTGTATAGCCAACACTTCTAAACCTGTTCTTTAAAATTCCTGCAAACATTGACTTGATGCATTTGCACAGATAATATGCAGTATGCAGACCATAGAGGTCAAAAGAGATCTGACAAATATGCATTCATTTTATTCAAGATATTGAAAATATTTTCCTTAATCTTGCAACTTTTCAAGTAATAGCATTATAATTTAAAAACCATAAAAATTATGCTGTAGTTATGCTGCTACCTGTGTAAATACACTGGAAAAATAGCTTATTCTGTTGCTTGGTCTGTGTTCCTTGGTATCTGTGTGCCTTGGTGTCTGTGAGCCTGGGTGCTGCTGCTACTGCTGCCTCAGTCACATACAGTAGTTTGTTATAGATACTGCCGCTCTCTGACTGACTCTCTAGAAGCCATGCATCACTGGGGCAGATAGGCAAGTAAAGTGATGATGCATGTGTCCTTGGTGGGCGGGTCAATCATAGTTTTTATCTCTGGCAGCATTAGCAGAGAATAGCCGTCTCCAAGGTCATGCCTTCTCAAGGGCCGTGTCCCCAATGGCACCCTCTTCCCTAAATAGTGCACTTTTTTTTTTACCAGTGCCGACAGGGTTTGAGTCAAGGTAATGCACTATAGAGAGAACAGGTTGCCATCTGGGATGCAGCCAAGGTGAAACATCAGATGATAGGCTGCTGCATCCCTGCTATCATCATGTCTGAAATGAAAGAAGACGGCGTGCGTGAAGTCTCACTGTTAACTAATAAACCTAATGATTTATTTTAACTATGGAGGGTATATTGCCTGAAATGGCACTTTTCACCTCCAATAGATTTAGCTAGAGAAATATGAAGCTGGCGTTGTGTGATGAGTACTCACTGTGAGATATATTTGAAAAGAATATACTGTACACAAAATGTGCAGATCAGAAATAGTAAAACAAACATTAAAGAAATATGGACTCAAAATATTCTGCACATACTATATTTACAGTACCTGAAGAATTGTTTGCAGAGAAGGCATGACCTAATTTGGACCTGTGATTTGAGTGCAACAGTACAGTACATGCCTTTAAAAGACACTGAGAAGCGCAAAGAGCAACGTAAATGGGGAAAAATACTAAACAAAACAAAAAACATCTTCCTTCTCTTCACATGAAAATGTGCCACAGGTGGGTTGCCAGTGAATCAGTGAATGGCTAACCTCTGGAATGATGGACCACTGTAGTGGTGATATTAGTGGGGCAAAAGGAAGGTGACCATGCGTGGCAGAAAAACCATGTTTACTTAGTGGGAAAACTCTGAGAGGCTTAATATGAAACAGATGGCCGGGGGGTTCGAGTGTTGGCATTCTGAGGTTCTCTCCCTACTGGTTGTTGCCCAGCCTTTTTGATGTGTTCTTCCCTGTGGCTGTCGACCAACTAAACCAATAAATCATACTGACAATAAATGTTGTGACATCTACCACACAGCAACTGATGGCTGACAGAAGTCTGCTGATATGTACAGAATGGGTTGTCTTGAAAATATGAAATAATATTTTTTAAAGATGCAATATTACATTGCAAGACTAGCTGTTTTGAGGACAGGTTGCCTATCCTGCGACACGTCTCTTTTATAGACACAAGCACTGATCATGACACAAACTTTTCACACTCCTCTTGTTGGTGGAGAGAACATCTTGCATGTTTTTAAGCTTATTTCCTGCAATTCTTCAAATGGTGTCATTGGGTGCAGGGAAAACAAGGTATACAATGACTGGCATGACAAGAGGAAAACTGATGATGCACCTTGTGCATTCTATTATTACAAATTTCAAGAGTAAATTGAAAGCCGGACTGAGTTACATTTTATTTTTCTTAAATAAATAAATAAAAAATAAGGAAAGAAATTCTACAAATTAACTTTTAACAGGGAACACCTATTAATTGAAATGCATTCCAGGTGACTACCTCATGAAGCTGGTTGAGAGAAGACCAAGAGTGTGCAAAGCTGTCATCAAGGTGGCTACTTTGAAGAATCTAAAATAAATTTAAAAAAATAATTGTTTAACAGTTTTTTTGGTTACTACATGATTCCATATGTATTTTTTCATAGTTTGATGTCTCCACTATTATTCTACATTGTAGAAAATAGTCTAAATATAGAATAACCCTTGAATGAGTAGGGGTGTCCAAACTTTAGACCGGTACTGTACATGAAGTAAGAAGAAAATAATGAGAATGTGAATTTTATCAACAGTAGTCTTCACATATTTCAGTAAGGTAAATGGTTAATCTATGCATGTGATGTCATCTAGTAACATCCCTATGATATTGATGTGTACAAGTCCATACCATACTCCTTTCCTACCTCTATCCTTCCTTCATTAATTATGTGATGCATATTGTAATCCAGGAAACGTGTCCAAAATTCGAGAGATTTCAGGTGAATTTATTCTCACTTCACATGACCTTTTACCTCTCACTGCTGAGAACATTATTACTGGGAATCATAGTAGTGTTCGTTGAAATATACAAACCGGCAATTATTTTTTGGTAGAATCAAATTCATAATTGAGCAGTACATCATTTCATTTGTTTCTTCTAGATGCCATCTCTGAAGAACACATTATCCTCAATATTGCTACTGCAACCTCGGCTTTGGAAGTTCCCTGAACTGATGATTTCCTAAAATGATGCCATCACATTGAACTCCATCCATCAACAATGTCAAATATTATTATTTATTAAAAAGATCCACATGCTCAACTAAGCTTATGTCAATTCCATTGAGCATAGTTATACATTATATACAGTGCATTTGGAAAGTATTCAGACCCCACTTTTTCCAAATTTTGTTGCATTACAGTCTTATTCTAAAATGTATTAAATTGTTGCTTCCATTGATCAATCCACACACAATACTCGAGTCTTCTTGGGTATGCCGTTAAAAAGCTTGGCACACCTGTATTTGGGGAGTTTCTCCCATTCTTCTTTGTAGATCATCTCAGGCTCTGTCAGGTTGGATGGGGAGCATCGCTGCACAGCTATTTTCAGGTCTCTCCATAGATATTCAATCAGATTCAAGTCGGGGCTCTGGCTTGGCAACACAAGGACATTCAGAGACTTGTCCCGAAGACACTGCTGCATTGTCTTAGGGTCGCTGTCCTATTGGAAGGTGAACCTGAGAGGTCCTGAGCGCACTGGAGCAGGTTTTCATCAAGGATCTCCCTGTACTTTGCTCCGTTCATCTCTCCCTCGATTCTGACTAGTCTTAAAGGCCCAGAAAAACATCCCCACAGCATGATGCTGCCAACACCATTCTTCACCGTAGGGATGGTACCAGTGTTCCTCCATACGTTATGGTTGGCATTCATGCCAAAGAGTTCAATCTTGGTTTCATCAGACAATATATTATTGTTTCTCATGGTCTGGGAGTCTTTTGGAAAAGTAATGTGCCTTATACTGAGGAGTGGCTTCCGTCTGGCCACTCTACTACAAGGGCCTGATTGGTGGAGTGGTTATCCTTCTGGAAGGTTTTCCCATCTCCACAGAGGAACTCTAGAGCTCTGTCAGACTGACTATCACGTTCTTGGTCAAGGACCTTCTCCCCCGGTTGCTCAGTTTAACCAGGCTCTTGTAAGAGTCTTGGTGGTTCCAAACTTCTTTCATTTAAGAATGATGGAGGCCACAGTGTTCTTGGGGACCTTCAATGATGCAGGCATGTTTTGTTACCCTTCCCCAGATCTGTACCTCGACACAATCCTGCCTCAGCGCTCTACGGACAATTCTTTCAACCTCATGGCTTGGCTTGTGCTCTGACATGCACTGTTTACTGTGGGACCTTATATAGACAGTTGTGTGCCTTTCCAAATCATATCCAATCAATTGAATTTACCCCAGGTGGACTCCAATCAAGTTGCAATGACCAAGGATGATCAATGGAAACAGGATGCACCTGAGCTCAATTTCGAGTCTGTAACCGTTTTCCTCCTCCTCTTCGTCTGAGGAGGAGAAGCGAGAAGGATCGGAGGACCAAGATGCGGCGTGGTAAGTGTTCATGATGTTTATTTTAAAGACGAACTGAACACTAAAATACAAAAACAATAAACGTAACGTGAATAACCGAAACCGAAAACAGTACCGTGTGGTAAACAAACACAGACACGGAAACAAACACCCACAAACAAACAGTGAAACCCAGGCTACCCAAGTATGATTCTCAATCAGAGACAACTAATGACACCTGCATCTGAGAACCATACTAGGCCGAAACATAGAAATCACAAAATCATAGAAAAACAAACATAGACTGCCCACCCCAACTCACGCCCTGACCATACTAAATAACGTCAAAACAAAGGAAATAAAGGTCAGAACGTGACAGAGTCTCATAGCAAAGGGTCTGAATTCTTATGGAAATACAGTATATCTGCTTTAAATTTTTTACACATTTTCAAAATTTCTAAAACTGGTTTTTGCTTTGATATTATTGGGTATTGTGTGTAGATTGATGAGGACATGTTTTTATTCATTCCATTTGAGAAGAAGGCTGTAACGTAACAAAAAGGGGAATAAGGGAAGGGGTCTGAATACTTCCCTAAATGTTCTTAACTGGTACCGGGGGACCTTCAGACGAGTCTTGTGAGGTGTTTTAGAGCAACACAACCGACATGTATGTGTTAATGAGAGTCTCACCTTTCCATGGATGGATCATATTAGTGTGAAGCCCAAACTGTTCGGACACTACAGACAGAAGTTGGCAGATCGACTGTACTGACTTAAGTTGAGTCCTGACACACTTGTGAGAGTTGTGGAGCAAAACGGAGAAAACCATTGTGTTCGTGAGAGTCTCATCTTGCCGTAGAGGGGTTTGTAGGTCAAATCATTTGGACGCTACAGACAATTTAGTGAGAAGACAGATTTTGGGGAGATTTTTGGTGTGACAAACAGCAATGCCACCTTTCACCGCAGCTGCAGAAGTGCGACATTGGCATTTGTACATTTAACCCTTTTCTCACCAATTTCGTGATATCCAATTGGTAGTTACAGTCTTATCCCATTGCTGCAACTCCCCTACGGACTCATGAGAGGCGAAGGTCGAGAGCCATGCGTCGAACTCGGTCTGAAACGAACAGATTTCAATAGGGATGTTCATATTACGTTAATTAGATTTCTACACCCAGTCAGCATCATTCACACCATGTTGTCATTATGAAAATGTATAAACAAAATATATTTGAACACCAATCAACATTATTTTTAGTACATGTCAATATAGAAAACAGGCAAACATAATCAACTTTCCAAAAAACATTATGGTTTATTTAAAGCTTGTTAGCTAGCTAGATAGCCAGTTCAAATATACAGCTGAAGTCGGAAGTTTACATAGATTTAGCCAAATACATTTAAACTCCAATTCCTGACATTTAATCATAGTAACTGTGATCCTAACTGTCTTAGGTCAGTTAGGATCAACACTTTATTTTAAGAATGTGAAATGTCAGAATAATAGAAGAGAGAATGAATTATTTCAGCTTTTATTTCTTTCATCATTCCCAGTGGGTCAGTAGGTTACATTCACTTAATTAGTATTTGGTAGCATTGCCTTTAAATTGTTAAACTTGGGTCAAATGTTTCAGGTAGCCTTCCACAAGCTTACCACAATAAGTTGGGTGAATTTTGGCCCATTCCTCTCGACAGTCTTGGTGTAACTGATTAAGGATTGTAATTTCCAAACGCCTGAAGGTACCACGTTCATCTGTACAAACAGCAGTATGCAAGTATTAAAGGAGACTCGTTCTGTTTCCTAGAGAGTAACATGTGTTGGTGCGGAAAGTGCAAATCAATTCCAGAACAACAGCAAAGGACCTTGTGAAGATGCTGGAGGAAACAGGTACACAAGAATCTATAGCCACAGTAAAACGAGTCCTATATCGACATATCATGAAAGGTTGCTCAGCAAGGAAGAAGCCACTGCTTCAAATCTGCGTAAAACCAGACTATGGTTCGCAACTGCACATGGGGACAAAGATCGTAGTTTTTGGAGAAATGTCCTCTAGTCTGATGAAACAAAAATAGAACTGTTTGGCCATAATGACCATTGTTATGTTTGGAGGAAAAAGGGGGAGGCTTGCAAGCCGAAGAACACCATCCCAACTGTGAAGCACGGGGGTGGCAGCATCATGTTGTGGGGGTGCACTTCACCAAATAGATGGCATCATGAGGATGGACAAGATATGTGAATATAAGGAACATCAAGACTTCAGTCAGGAAGTTAAAACTTGGTTGCAAATGGGTCTTCCAAATGGACATTGATCCCAGGCATACTTCCAAAGTTGTGGCAAAATGACTTAAGGACAACAAAGTCAAGGTATTGGAGTGGCCATCATAAAGTCCTGTCCTCAATTCCACAGCCATTTTTTGGGCAGAACTGAAAAAGTGTGTGCTAGCAAGGAGGCCTACAAACCTAACTCAGCTACACAAGCTCTGTCAGGAAGAATGGGAAGCTTGTGCAAGGTAACCCAAAATATTTGACCCAAGTCAAACAATTTAAAGGCAATGCTACCAAATACTGTCACGCCTTGGTCTTAGTATTTTGTGTTTTCTTTATTTATTTGGTCAGGCCAGGGTGTGATATGGGTTATTGTGGTGTGTTTTTTGTCTTGGGGTTTTGTGGGGTGTCTAATTACTCTATGGCTGCCTGAGGCAGTTCTCAATCAGAGTCAGGTGATTATCGTTGTCTCTGATTGGGAGCCATATTTAGGCAGCCATATTCTGTGAGTGTTTTCGTGGGTGATTGTTCCTGTCTTTGTGTTTGCACCAGATAGGGCTGTTTCGGTTTTCACTTTTCATTATTTTGTAGTTTCCGCTTGTATTGTTTTTTCCTTCATTAAAATTATATCATGAATTATCATCACGCTGCATTTTGGTCCGATCCTTGTTCTACCTCTTCATCAGAGGAGGAGATAGAAGAACGCAGTTACAAATACGAATTTAGTGCATGTTAACTTCTGAACTGGAAATGTGATGAAAGAAATAAAAGCTGAAATTAAATCATTCTGACATTTCACAATTCATAAAATAAAGTGATGATCCTAACATAATTTTTACTATGATTAAATGTCAGGATTTGTGAAAAACTGAGTTTAGATATACACCTTCGCCAACCGACTTCAACTGTATATACTGAGATCATGTGACAGATCATGTGACACTTAGATTGCACACAGGTGGACATTATTTATCTAATTGTGTGATTTATGAAGGTAATTGGTTGCACCAGATCTTATTAAAAGGCTTCATAGCAAAGGGGGTGAATACATATTCACACATTTGAAACCATTTTTTTTTTCATTTCACTTTACCAATTTGGACTATTTTGTGTATTTCCATTACATGAAATCGAAATAAAAATCTATTTAAATTACAGGTTGTAATGCAACAAAATAGGAAAAACGCCAAGGGGGATGAATACTTTTGCAAGGCGCTGTATACATGAAATTGTATACGTTAATGGAATAAAAAATACATAAAATGGTCCTTACTGGAATACCACATGATTTCATGTGTAAAATCACATAATTTCACAAGCAAAATTCTACATGAGAAACCAAGTTTTTGAAACACTTAAAACATGTGATGATATTTCACATGAAGCCTTACATGGATTTTCACATGTGAACAAAATCTTTCCAGTGGATTCAAATATTTTTCCACATGAGTTTTCACAGTTGACCGATGCCCTGCAAACCAAGATTAGTTAGAATATTCATGCAGACTGAGCTTTTAACATAGTGTTTTCATCTTACATATTTGACACACATAATGACATTGTGTATGCTTATTTATACAGTAACTATTATTCAACATGTCCTCTCCTGGGATTTGAACTCACAACGTCTTGGGTCATAGCTTTCCGTGCTTCCTTGTACACCACCATGTCTATCAATGTCTGATTTCACCTGTATTTTTGTTCATTTCGCTTCACCAATTTGGCCTATTTTGTGTATGTCCATTACATGAAATCCAAATAAAAATCAATTTAAATTACAGGTTGTAATGCAACAAAATAGGAAAAACGCCAAGGGGGATGAAAACTCTGTACAGCCTCATACTAATTTCATTAGCCTATGTTAGCTTAACCGTCCCGTGGACGGGACACCGATCCCGAATAAATGTATTAATGTTTACATATCTTACAGAACTCATATCATATATATATACTGTGTTCTGTATCATGTACTGCATCTTGCCTATAATGCTCGGCCATCGCTCATCAATGCATTTTTTATGTACATATTCTCATTCCCATTTTAGATTTGTGTGTTTTAGGTAGTTGTTGGGGTAATTGTTTGATTACTTGTTAGATATTACTGCACTGTCGGAACTAGAAGCACAAGCATTTCGCTACTCTCACATTAACATCTGCTAACCATGTGTATGTGGCCAATAAAATTATATTTGATTTGATTTGACCTGAAGGACACATACTTTCATGTGGCTGTTTATATCACAGGAAGTTCCTGGGGTTCCATTTTGAAGTTCTGGAAGTTCCAAGTTCAAGTTCAAGTTTTTATGGCTGATGAAAGATTCAATATCATGGTAAGGGGTTTACCGCCAAATGGTATTGCTAATATTTAGTCTGCAAGGGCACACGCCACAAGAAAGTTATATGATATAAGTGGCGGGAGTTTGAGCTTTGGTGCGAAAATAAAGGGATTGTTCATTTTTAGAGCTCTCTATTTTTGAGCAGGGTTGTTCATTCTCCATGCTGAAGGAGTATATGGCAGCTATTGCAGCATGCCATGTGAGAATTGATGGTGCCACTTTAGGGGCTCAACACCTGGTGGTGCGGTTTTTAAAGGTGTGTTCCATCTCAGGCTGGTTTCTAAACCTATGGAGCAGCATCTTTCCACTAGATAGTGAAGGCTATTTCTCTGGCATATGACTGCAAAAGGCAAGAATTACACGACCACTCAGGGATCTGGAGACATTTTAGGCGTTGTTTATAGGGTTGCCCATAGGAGATATTTGTGCTGCAGCAAGTTTGGCATCACCACACACTTTTGTGAGGCTTTATCGCTTGGATATCCCTGTCACCCACAGTGTACCTACAGCTGGGGCAGGAGAGGGTCATTAGGAAGCAAGTTTTTGTGTTGACTCTCTGGGTGGTCTGCCGTGGGCAATTTCATATTGTATCTGGTGGGTTCGGCTTAGGCCATGATTTCATGTCCCATAGCTGTGTAATACCGAGTTGACCTACTGAAAGGGATGCGAACATGACTATAACTACCATTCTATGAAGGAGGGAAACAAGGTACAACCCCTGATTGGCCCTACGCCGCCCAGTTCCTAGTCAAGCGTGATTATAATGTTCTTCCGTAGAGGGCTCTAGAGTGCGAACTCCCCATTGGTGTTTTGTACCTTGTTTCCCTTCTTTAGGGAACAGTAGTTATAATCATAACTGTATGGTAAATATGGTAAAAACGATTCCTTAATTAAAAACATTGTTTTTTTTTACATTGAACATCTAATAGTTATATCATAGAGTAAAGGTAGGTGAGCTGTTTTTGTTTGTTTTTGTGAAGCTAGCATTCAGTTTCTACTTATACAACTATTCCTTTTTGTTATTTTTTTGGTTTGTTTTACATTGAACATCTAATAGTCAAATCATAGAGTAAAAGCAGGTGAGCTGTTTTTGTTTTGTTTTTGTGAAGCTTGCATTCAGTTGCCACTTATTCAGATAACATTCACACAACAAGCTTGTCACAAGAGGATTTATGGCTGCTTTAGGCTCCCAAAGTGGAGTGTAACTGATAAATCAAAGAAAACATTTAAAGCTGCTCTCACTACACAAAGCATCCTTGATTTAATCTTTGCAAGGGGTCTAGATGTGCGGAGTCCCTTTAATATCTACTGTGTGTGCTATAAAGTTTTAAGACAAAAGTACACATCTTCATTTATTTTCAACAGAGTAAGGCACTTGTGTGACTTAGTTTGTGGGCATTAAAGAAAAAAAAGTATCAGAATATTTGTAAGAGTTGCTATGGGTACTGGCAATACCCTGTAACAAATACTAAAAGAAAAATACTCTCACTTCAAGATGGTGTGTTCCTACGGTATGCAGACATTTTAAAGAAATCATCAACCCTATTACTTTATCTGGCACTTAATATAGTTCTTTTTGTTTTTTTGAACAAGACATCATCCATTCATGCATTATGCTCACAGGTTATGGTTTTAAATTACACAGTAAGGAGACCCATTTCCACGTGATTCAGTTGGTACACGTGTGGTCTTGGTTTTAAATACACCGTGTTAACACAGTGTTAGCTTCAACATTCACTCATACGGAGCTAGAACGTTTTTTTTAATGCTATTATTACACTAAAATGTTGAATGCATTGGCCATGCTGTCAATCCAGCAATACTTTCAAATAAGTGGAAACTCGGAAGTGGGAAATCTCAGACTGCAGTGAGTTCAAGACAACTGGGAACTCTGGAGAAATGTTGTCCCTGCCTCTCACTCTGTTGTACACCTCTGGTCACACTGCTATAGGGATTACATGATGACATGATGACAATAAACGGGGCGTCAGACAGACAGACAGACCACACTATAGAGATAGGGTACGTCCCAAATGGCAACCTATTGCGTACATAGTGCACTATTCTTGACCAAGGCCATAGGGCTCTTGTCAAAAGTAGTGTAAAATGTAGGGAATATGGATGCCATTTCAGAAGCAGACACAATGCTGTAGAGAGACGAGAGAGAGAGAGAGAGAGAGAGAGAGAGAGAGAGAGAGAGAGAGAGAGAGAGAGAGAGAGAGAGATGTTTCTGAGTAGGAAGCCAGTCCATTACAGGTTGACCCTAAAGGGTCATTTAGGAAAAGCAATCAATCTCAAAATGAATGTCTCAGTTGGCTTTGAGGAAGGAGACAGGCTATAGACAGTCTGCTAAGAGGACATCAAGGACGTACTGTACATACAGTGAGCTCAAAAGTATTGGGACAGTAACACATTTTTTGTTGTTTTGGCTCTGTAATCCAGCACTTTGGATTTGACATGATATAATAGTGTAGACTATCAGCTTTATTTGAGGGTATTTTCATCCATTTCGGGTGAACTGTTTAGAAATTAGAGCCATTTCTGTACATAGTCCCCCCATTTTAGGGGACCAAAGTATTGGGATATAAGTGTATTAAAGTAGTATAAAGTTAAGTATTTGGTCTCATATTCATAGCACGCAATGACTACATCAAGCTCGTGACTACACACTGTTAGTTTTTGTTGTGTTTCAGATAATTTTGTGCCCAATAGAAGTAAACGGTAAATAAGTTAGTCACTTTTATTGTAAATAAGAATAGAATATGTGTCTAAACACTTCGACATTAAGGTGGATGCTACCATGATTATGGATAATCCTGAATGTATCGTGAATAATTAGGAGTGGGAAAGTTACAGAGTCATTAATATCACCCACCCCCCCAAAAAATGCTAACCTCCCCAGTTATTGTAATGGTGGAGGTTAGCATGTCTTACCCCAGCCACGATTCACTTCCTCATTGCTCGGTGTGCAGTATCAGGGCATACAAAAGACATGAACAAGCTTCAAAAACAGTCAAATATATCCTTTTAGAGTCTGATATGTCATTTTAGAGTCTGACACGCTCTCAGTGTTGTGATGTAGGTCTTTAGATGTTGTACACATAGAATTGTGACATTGCAAACTTTGTCCGCAATGTTATAATCCATTTTCTGCGTCTCGAGCTGTTTCGAAATTTCTTGTGTACATCTAAAAATACCTACATAACTAATCATACTAATTTCAGTGTTATGGATTTAAATGTACTATGTTAAGTCCAATCTATGTGCGCAGGCTGGCACATAACAAGTCATCTAAGCAAGCAGTGATTCTGATGTTGTTTTAACATGGTGCATTGTGTGGAGTCCCCTGACTACATTTTACTTGTGGATGGCAATTTCAGATGTTCAACTCAAATTACTTTTCATTGTGTTCACAGATCAGTCAGCACACATTTGGATTATACATGTGACAGACTGGCTCTATTCGGTTTTATGTAGCAAAATTTGAAATTGTGTTTTTTACATTGGAGAAAGGTAGAGACTCAGAGCTTGAAAATCGTTTATCATACACTACAGTTGAGGAACAATGAGAAAGTCATTCTGCATTGAAAGTTGACAAACTTCTAACCTCACTTTTAAGAAAATGGCACTTGAATGTTTTGTTACCTACTGCAAGCTATTCTTTGTCGACACCCATTCAGCAATATTCATACCCTTTTAAGCTTTTGCTCCACACACCTCTTTAATGATTCACATGTGAGGGTATGTACTAAACAACCAAAGATTTCAAGACTAAAGGCTGGTTTATACTACAGGTGTGTTTGGAAATTTAATCTGGAGTGCCAGAGTATGCTTTGGGCATTCGTAAACTCAGAGCATTGTCAGATTGGCCATTCATAAATTCAGAGCGTTTCTCTCTCGGAGCGTTCAGAGCGCACACAGGACGCTCTGGCCGAAAAGTACTGTAGGGTTGATCCAAGTGTTCTGACCTAACAAGCTAACTGCCTAACATTGACTAGCTTGCTAGCTACTTACAGACACAAATGAGAGAACAGCTCATGCTGACCATTTTATGCCAGCATCCCGGAGTCACCTCTTCACTGTTGATGTAGAGACTGGTGTTTTGCAGGTACTTTTTAATGAAGCTGCCAGTTGAGGACTTGTGAGGCGTCTGTTTCTCAAACTAGACACTCTAATGTACTTGTCGTCTTGCTCAGTTGTGCACCGGAGCCTCAAACTCATCTTTCTATTCTGGTTAGAGCCTGTTTGCACTGTTCTGTGAAGGGAGTAGTACACAGCGTTGTACGAGATCTTCAGTTTCTTGGCAATTTCTCAGTCAGTGACTGGAGAGTGGCAAAAATTACCCCAGCTATCTGTATCCTCATTCTGTCCATCTCTGGAATCTTTCCAAGGAGAATATTTTTAAGCCCCTCCTGTGTAAGGGGTCAATTACTTTTTCAGACAAGGGAATTGGACGTTGCATAACTTTGTTAATTAAATAAATGAAATAAGTATACAATTTTCTAGGATCCATGTATCTAATATTAGGTTTTGGTAGAAATCTGACAACATTGATTATCAATAATTGGCAAAAAAATTGAGATATTCAGAAAGAATATCTCTATGGCAAATACTTTTTCATTGCATTGTATAAGTAGGCTGCGGACAATGTGCTGAATATCAATCAGAATACAACAAGTAAGAAGTCTAATTGATTGATCTGCAACATGTTATGTGAAGGCTTGATATCTTCAATTATGTACAGTGTTTACTATGCTTGTGATCATTCTGTTTTGACTGACAGAAAAGAATATGACTGGCACAGACTCCACTGGAGAATATATCAGTACCACAGGCAATCCCACTTGTGCAGAGAGCGCCGTAGGCAGAGGTGGATTCAATCACACTCACACTCATGTCATATCCTTTTTATAATCTGAATGTAAATTGCCTTCAATAAATCTGAACATGGAATTACAATTTAGTAGTTTGCTTATTTCAGTTATGAATTTTGCTGGTTGAGGAATGTTGAGTAGAGGTTATCAGCACTACAATGAGACAACTAAATACTTGCGTCACTAAAACCTTCCCATGATCCTTTAGAATGGGATAAAACTGTCCACTGATAGTGTGTGTTGGTGTATGCGCATGTGCATGGGTGGGTGCATGTGTGAAACGCTAAGTAAAGGTCCCCCTTGGCGAAAGGGAGATTGATTAGCGGTGAAGTCATAATTGCTGACTGAATCACGTCCATAGTTAATCAATCTTTGGCTGAAGGATGAATACGTTTGGTGAAAATGGACAATACTTCATGAGGTGATGCACGGTTGATAGAGGACATATTCATTCATCACGGGTGGCTTTCCTTGATGGATATACCGGCATCAATGGTGGGCCATATCCATCAATCAGGAAAGGGGAGGTCAGCTTTGAAGATCAAAGCCCCAGCTCCCCACTAAACCATACAGAAAACCTACAGAGCTATAGGGGTAATAGGTTTTAAAAGGGATATAAGGATATAATCACCTGTTAAATTTCACCTTGAGGTGTCAACATTCTGTCTGACTCATGCTTGTTAAGAGTAGGTAGGGTCAGAAAGTGAAAGTAGAGTTTAAAGTTCCTTGAAACATCAGTTGAGTTCTAGCATCCATTGAGTTCTAGTGTTCCTTTTGTTGTTCTTTTTGTAGAAACATGACGAGTAGAAGGCACTATGACTGAGGCACTGTAACATTGTAATCCAATGGACAAACATACAGTCCGACAGTGTGTGACATGACACTTTATAGACACGGTAAACAAATACAAAGAGGATTGATGTCACTGTACCACACTATATGAGAGATTTAAAGGTCATGGACAGACAAAATCATGTTTTTCATGAAAATGTATGATATTTGGATGAAACCAGACCAAAGTATGATGACTAGGGCTGTTACAGTGACCGTATAACTGCCACACTGGCAGTCACGAGTCATCATGGCAGTCAAATTCCATGTGACCATTTAGTCACGGTAATTAGGCTTCTCCAAACTCTGATGCTGCTGATGGTAATTAGTAGCCTACCAAACTTGCTAACTGCCTGGTTCTTCGCACTCTACTGTCCCTCTAATCACTCTGACATCAATGCAAATGTAATCAAAAATCGAATCAAACACTTCATGAGAGCCCATGAGCTCATGTTGCGCAACATTTTTTCTATTGGCTATTCAATTGCATGAGAAAACAGAGTGATGGCCTCTACTAAAAAGTGATGTATCCTATCAGCTTTCTATACGCTAGGCCTACTATATTTATTTCTCAGCTTTCCTAATATTAAGCACATCGCTTCTCTTTAAAACAGGAGAAAAATCTGCCTGGCTGGCATGAAAATGAACCACGGGAAAAGCATCCTCCATTCGCTATTTAAGTACATAGATGACATGTATTTTTTCGAGACAGGCGCATGATAATGTTACATTTTAAATCAAAAACACATTTCACACATATACTATTTAGAAAATGTAAAGACAAGATTAAATCAAAAACAGTTTGATGGGTGCTTTTAAAAATTGTGAATGATGCTCAGCTTAAGGCAAACAGCATATGCTTTCAAAAAAACTTTTTCAAGTCATATTTGAGCACTTCATGTAGCCAAGCCCGTAGGCCTAAATCTTTTGATAAGGTTTGTATCACCACTTAAGTTGTATACTAACTCTGAATATGAAGCACATTAATCTGTTTTACAAAGGTTGTAGAGCCTAACTTGCATACACACGCAGCACATTGAGTTTTAAGTTTGGGGAAGAAAATCTTCACCATTAAATGCATCTTTATAATAAGAGCATTACATGCATAATGACTTTTGTGGTTACTTTTGAGACTGGTGTTTTCCTGCTGATGGAACATTTGCGCTCATAGCCTACTGCCACGTGCGCACTGCTGCGCTTATAATGTGAAAAAATAGACTAATAGTTTATCTACATTTTAAGCTAAACGTTCTCACTAGTTACATCAGGCAAATTGTTTAAAACAGTTTTTTGTTTACATACATCTTAGCCAAATACATTTAAACCCTGTTTTTCACAATTCCTGACATTTAATCCTTGTAAAAAATCCCTGTTTTAGGCCAGCTAGGATCACCACTTTATTTTAAGAATGTGAAATGTCAGAATAATAGTAGAGAGAATAATTTATTTCAGCTTTTATTTCTTTCATCACATTCCCAGTAGGTCAGTAGTTTACGTATACTCAATTAGTATTTGGTAGCATTGTTTTTAAATTGTTTTGCCACAAATTTGGAAGACTCATTTGCGACCAAGCTTTAACTTCCTGATGTCTTGTGATGTTGCGTCACTATATCAAGATAAATTGTTCATCCTCATGATGGCATCTATTTGTGAAGTGCACCAGTACCTCCTGCAGCAAAATACCCCCACAACATGATGCTATCACCCCTGTGCTTCACAGTTGGGATGGTGTTCATCGGCTTGCAAACCTCCCCCTTTTTCCTCCAAACATAACAATGGTCATTATGGCCAGAGACCAGAAGACATTTCTCCAAAAAGTACAATCTTTATCCCCATGTGCAGTTGCAAACTGTAGTCTGGCATTTTTGGGCAGTTTTGGAGCAGTCTCTTCTTCCTTGCTGAGTGGCCTTTCAGGTTATGTCGATATAAGACTTGTTTTACTGTGGATATAGATACTTTTGTACCTGTTTCCTCCAGCATCCTCACAAGGTCCTTTGTTGTTATTCTGGGATTGACTTGCACTTTTCGCACCAAAGTACGTTCATCTCTAGGAGACAGAACGTGCCTGAGCAGTATAACGGCTGTGTGGTCCCATGGCAATTATACTTGCGTACTATTGTTTGTACAGATGAACGTGGAACATTCAGGCATTTGGAAATTGCTCCCAAGGATGAACCAGACTTGTGGAGGTCTACAATTTTTTTTCTGAGATTTTGGCTGATTTCTTTTGACATAAATCAAATCAAATCAAATAAAATGTATTGATATAGCCCTTCGTACATCAGCTGATATCTCAAAGTGCTGTACAGAAACCCAGCCTAAAACCCCAAACAGCAAGCAATGCAGGTGTAGAAGCACGGTGGCTAGGAAAAACTCCCTAGAAAGGCCAAAACCTAGGAAGAAACCTAGAGAGGAACCAGGCTATGTGGGGTGGTCAGTCCTCTTCTGGCTGTGCCGGGTGGAGATTATAACAGAACATGGCCAAGATGTTCAAATGTTCATAAATGACCAGCATGGTCAAATAATAGTAAGGCAGAACAGTTGAAACTGGAGCAGCAGCATGGCCAGGTGGACTGGGGACAGCAAGGAGTCATCATGTCAGGTAGTCCTGGGGCATGGTCCTAGGGCTCAGGTCAGTTGAAACTGGAGCAGTAGCATGGCCAGGTGGACTGGGGACAGCAAGGAGTCATCATGCCAGGTAGTCCTGGGGCATGGTCCAAGGGCTCAGGTCCTCCGAGAGAAAGAAAGAAGGAGAGAATTAGAGAACGCACACTTAGATTCATACAGGACACCGAATAGGACAGGAGAAGTACTCCAGATATAACAAACTGACCCTAGCCCCCCGACACAAACTACTGCAGCATAAATACTGGAGGCTGAGACAGGAGGGGTCAGGAGACACTGTGGCCCCATCCGAGGACACCCCCGGACAGGGCCAAACAGGAAGGATATAACCCCACCCACTTTGCCAAAGCCCAGCCCCCACACCACTAGAGGGATATCTTCAACCACCAACTTACCATCCTGAGATATCCTGAGACATAACCATGATGCCAAACAAAGAGGCACTGAGTTTGAATGTAGGCCTTGAAATACATCCACAGGTACACCTCCAAATGACACAAATGATGTTAATTAGCCAATCAGAAGCTTCTAAAGCCATGAGATAATTTTCTGGAATTTTCCAAGCTGTTTAAAAGCACAGTCAACTTAGTGTAAGTAAAAATCTGACCCACTGGAATTGTGATACCGTGAAATAATCTGTCTGTAAACAATTGTTGGAAAAAATACTTGTGTCATGCACAAAGTACATGTCCTAACCAACTTGCCAAAACTATAGTTTGTTTACAAGAAGTTGCCTTGTTTGATAGATTGACATACCCTAAATTAATTTTTAAACGGATGGGCATTTACTTATATCCGTTGTGCTTTATTGGACCATCATGCTGATGATGCCATGCATTCTGTCATTTTTTGTGTTTACACTTTCTCATAACGACAATGACAAATTAAATTGTGGACGACAATCAAACATAGTATAAACCTGCCTTTAGTCTTTAAATCGTTGGTTGTTTAGTGCACTGCCATCGTACTCACTCTGTTTTGCACATGCACGTGTGTCCTTAATTAAAGAGATGTCTTTGGCTATGACTTAAGAGGGTTTGATCGATGCTGAATGGGTGTTGACAAAGAGAGAGTTCTCCAGTAGGTGTTCCAAACATATTCAAGGGCCAATCTCTCAAAAGTGGGGTTACAAGTTTATCAATTTTCAAAGCAGAATTTCTTTCCCATTGTTCCTCAACTGTAGTCTACGATATACCATTTTCTAGCTCTGAGTCTCTACTTGTATCCAATGTTTAAAACACTATTTCAAATTTTGCTACATAAGACCGAATCGACCCGGTCGGTTAGATTTGGTGATACACAAAGCAACTCAAACATTGAAATTGCATCAGTGATTTAAAAAAAATATACATCTCCCATTTGGGATGTCTTTTTGTGATGTTGTTCACAGTAGCACTGACAGATGTGTAGATTTGACAAGTTCGTCTCAGTTTTGAGCGACCTTTTCCCCCTCATTCCACGCTGGCTTTAGAACTATTTAGCCAGCAACTAGCTAGTATCTTTGCCATAGATGAATGGAGTAAACTTTGAATTATGTTTGCAGACACCGTACAGTAAAATGATGGTACCAGTAGAGTAGCTATATAACTACAGTATGCAAACCAACTACAAACACACCTTCTCCGATGTTGGTTACATGGCGGTATTTAATTATATTAGGTATTGAGCATCCTGAATCCAAGTGTTTGACACTTGGCTGGGAACCAGTAACTTTATGATCACACTTTATCAATGTAGACTCAAAAGTTAGAGGTTCATCCACATATCATCCAATTCCCCAAAGAATCATGCATTTAACATTTGTGACTTAAAACGTGTAAGTATTATAATCACATATAAAATAAATTGGTATACAAATTGGTGCAACAAATATAGCCACAAAATATGTTAATGAGCCAGGAACAACAATACCTTGCACCCACTAGTAGTAAAAAGGTTTTTGGCACCAAAGATATGGTACGGTACTGTATTCTGTGGGGTAGATTTATAGTACCATTTGAAAATACATGTTTTTTACACAATGCACTATCATTTACAGAATGCTGCAGTACATTTTTTTAAATACTTGATAATACCTAAAATAACCATCTAAACTGCAGTTTCCTGTTACAGTTTATTTATCTCCTCATATAATTGAACAGTATGTTACGGTTTTCTTCCGTCGAAGGAGAGTCGGACCAAAATGCAGCGTGCTAATTTTGATACATGTTTAATAGTGAAGAAACACGAACAATACAAAAACAACAAACGGAATGTGAAAACCTATACAGCCTATCTGGTGACAACGAACACAAAGACAGGAACAATCACCCACGAAATACTCAAAGAATATGGCTGCCTAAATATGGTTCCCAATCAGAGACAACGATAATCACCTGACTCTGATTGAGAACCGCCTCAGGCAGCCATAGACTATGCTAGACACCCCACAAAAGCTCAATGACAAAAACACACCACAATAACCCATGTCACACCCTGGCCTGACCAAATAAATGAAGACCAACATACATTACTTCGACAAGGGCGTGACAGAACCCCCCCCCCCCTAAGGTGCGGACTCCTGGACGCACATCAAAACAATAGGGAGGGTCCGGGTGGGCGTCTGTCCATGGTGGCGGCTCCGGCTCGGGACGTGGACTCCACTCCATCAATGTCTTAGTTCCTCCCCCTCGCGTCCTAGGATAGTCCACCCTCGCCGCTGACCATGGCCTAGTAGTCCTCACCCAGAACCCCACTGGACTGAGGGGCAGCTCGGGACTGAGGGGAAGCTCGGCACTGAGGGGAAGCTCGGCACTGAGGGGAAGCTCGGCACTGAGAGGACGCTCAGCACTGAGAGGAAGCTCAGCACTGAGAGGAAACCCAGCACTGAGAGGAAGCTCAGGCAGGTAGTTGGCTCCGGCAGATCCTGGCTGGCTGGCAGATCTGGAAGTGTCTGGTTGACTGGCACTTCTGGAATTGTCTGGTTGACTGGCAGATCTGGAAGAGTCTGGTTGACTGGCAGATCTGGAAGAGTCTGGCTGACTGGCAGATCTGGAAGAGTCTGGCTGACTGGCAGATCTGGAAGAGTCTGGCTGACTGGCGGATCCTGGCTGACTGGCGGATCTGGAAGATCATGGCTGACTGGCGGATCCTGGCTGACTGGCGGATCCTGGCTGACTGGCGGATCCTGGCTGACTGGCGGATCTAGCTGCTCTGGCTGCTCCATGCAGACTGGCAGCTCTGGCTGCTCCATGCAGACTGGCAGCTCTGGCTGCTCCATGCAGACTGGCAGCTCGATGCAGACTGGCAGCTCTGGCTGCTCTATGCAGACTGGCAGCTCTATGCAGACTGGCAGCTCTGGCTGCTCCATGCAAACTGGCAGCTCCATGCAGACTGGCAGCTCTGGCTGCTCCATGCAGACTGACAGCTCTGGCTGCTCCATGCAGAATGACAGCTCTGGCTGCTCCATGCAGAATGACAGCTCAGGCTGCTCCATGCAGGCTGGCAGTTCTGGCTGCGCTGAACAGGCAGGAGACTCCAGCAGCGCTGTAGAGGAGGAAGGCTCTGGCAGCGCTGAACAGGCGGGAGACTCCGGCAGCGCTGGAGAAGAGGAAGGCTCTAGTAGCGCTAAACAGCCGGGAGACTCCGACAGCGCTAGAGAGGAGAAAGGCTCTGGCAGCGCTGAACAGGCGAGGCGCACTGAAGGCCTGGTGCGTGGTGCTGGCACTGGTGGTACTGGACCGAGGACACGCACAGGAAGCCTGGTGCGAGGAGCTGCCACCGGAGGACTCGTGTGTGAAGGTGGCACAGGATGGACCGGACCGTGAAGGTGTACTGGAGAGCCTGAGAGCAGGACTGGCACAGGATGTGCAAGGCTAGGTAGGTACACAGGAGGCCTAGTGCGTGAGGCTGGCACACTCTTCACCACGCACCTCAGGACGAGTATGGAGCGCGGACCCAGGTGCCATCAAATCCCCGACACGCTCCGTCTGGCGAATATCGTATCTAAAGCACCAACCTAGCAACTCCCTCATAACTCTCTCCTCCACTTTCCCCATTAACTCCTTCACAGTCTCTGCTTCACTCACCTCCAACACCGGCTCGGGTTCTGGTCTCCTCCTTGGCTCCTCACGATAAACAGGGGGGAGTTGGCTCAGGTCTGAACCCTGACTCTGCCACACTCTCCCTGAGCCCCCACCCAAGACATTTTTGGGGCTGACTTTCGGGTTTCCTTGCCAACCGTGTTCCCTCGTATCGTCAGCTCCTCTCTCCGGCTGCCGCTGCTCTCCTAAGTGCCTCCACCTGTTCCCATGGGAGGCGATCTCTTCCAGCCAGTATCTCCTCCCAAGTATAACAACCCTTGCCATCCAAAACATCTTCCCATGTCCATTCCTCCTTTCGCTGCTTCTGCTGTCGCTGCCTGTCACCACGCTGCTTGGTCCTGGTGTGGTGGGTGATTCTGTTACGGTTTTCTTCCGTCGAAGGAGAGTCGGACCAAAATGCAGCATGCTAATTTTGATACATGTTTAATAATGAAGAAACACGAACAATACAAAAACAACAAACTGAATGTGAAAACCTATACAGCCTATCTGGTGACAACTAACACAAAGACAGGAACAATCACCCACGAAATACTCAAAGAATATGGCTGCCTAAATATGGTTCCCAATCAGAGACAACGATAATCACCTGACTCTGATTGAGAACCACCTCAGGCAGCCATAGACTATGCTAGACACCCTACAAAAGCCCCATGACAAAAACGCACCACAATAACCCATGTCACACCCTGGCCTGACCAAATAAATGAAGACAAACATACATTACTTCGACCAGGGCGTGACACAGTAGAGACAATTTGATATTTACAGTTAAGCCAGTTAAGCCAGGACAGTCAATTTTCATCTCAGTGTCAATTCTTTCAATGTTGCTCTCGTCACGAGATTATTTGATTGTGCCATTATTAACACAATTATATTTTAATGCACCCATACTTGCAGTATAATGAGTACTTAACCTGAGTTGGAGAACAGACATGGATCCCTGCTCTGCCTCTTGCCCATAAAATCAAATTACTTTATAATCTGAGAATTAAATGAATTAAATTCATATATCAGTGAATATCCGGGCTTAATGCAAGTTCATGGAATATCTATTTTTATAAGCTAAAGCCATGGTCTTCTTAGTAAAACATTCGTAGTTATAAAAAAAAATGGCCATGGTGTAAATTATACCAATGTCTGAAAATGTCAATGCCTGTATTCTGTAAAGATGTGATGTGAATTGATAACCCTGGCCTAAACACTATCAACAACCTTATATATTTCAGTGTATTAATGGGTCATTGTGGTTCATTAAATGCAGTGTTAAACAACATCATTGCACCTCATTCATAGAAACACTGATATATTGAGGCAGTGAGTCAGGGACTGATATTGTGCACATTATGCTTGTACATGCAGACTCAACTATGCCTGTCACGATGCAGACACCCTGCATGACCCATTTAAATTCAACCTTGAACCATCCTACCATTTAATTTGAGAGAAGACATTGAAAACAAATCCACAGCCTTCAACTATAAAGCTGTTGAGAAATATGCTAATGTTCTTATTTTTTATAGTTTGTTTCATACATGTTAGTCACAATCAATCAACCCCCACTTGTCTGTGTGACATCTCTATGGAACTAGTACTTTTTAATAAACTCATATAACATTCGCACAATGTACCCTTGTGGAAATCCTTTAGTTTTCAGTGTTAACCATGTTCATTTCTTAACCCTCTAAGCTCAATATGACTGTCTGCATATATCAGGAGAGGCAAAATAAATCATTGGCTGATTTAGCATATTAGTGGCAATGATTGTATGTGAATTCCTGCATGCCCAATCCAGTTGTATATTGAAAACAATTATACATAATAGGCAACGTAGTAATCACTTTCCATTCTACTTTGCATATAGGTCATTATCCAGGGGGAAACAATCTCTCTGTGGGTTATACTGTGATGACTACTAATGAAGTGTGTCTCATAAAGGCTTAGTTAAGCCTACATAAGCCCTTTATAAGTCTACATAAAAGCTTCACAAACCATTTGTAAGCAAATGCCATAGCGTATAAATGGTGGCAAAAGTTTATTCTACATTTGGCAAAGCAACACTTGTTATTTCACACATATGTTGCGGGACTTTTGCTTATACATGATTTATGATAAATAAATGTAAGGCCTCAAAGGGTTTATGAAGACGTTGTTTAAGGTTTGACTTTCTGAGTGAGTGTCTATCTTTGGACACCAATTGAGTGACTTTCAACTGTGTCGTGAGAGACACTTCATCACTATGACTGCTCTGCCACAAATGGCACCTTATTCCCTTTATTGTGCACTACTTTAGACCAGGGCCCATGGGGCTATGGTGAAAAGCTGTGCATTATATAGGGAATAGGGTGCCATTTGGGATACAGTCTTATTATTCAGCAGGTGGAAGTAAGTCAGAGCAGATGAACAGATGACATCTTAAGGTATTACACAGACTGCATTAAATAAATTATATCTGGCTGCATCAAACAAAAGGCTACAAAGTTAGGGGCTGACAAGCGTGTGACATTATTTTCAGAGAGCGAGAGAGAGAGAGACAGAGTGCATGAGAGAGTGCATGAGAAAAAGAGAGAGTGAGATAGAGAGGCAGAGGCAGCCTGTGTTGAGATTTATTTCCACCAGCAACACCACTAGTTATTTATCCCTCCTCTGCATTTTTATTGACTTCATGTTACAAACAATCTGAGGGAATTTATTATGAAACTGGATTGCAAAGCATACTGTATTATATTTATAAATATACGACCAAGATATTTGCTCCTGATTCTTTATTTGCGATAGAGCTCAAAGGACAGTTGACAGTGCGGGCCATGCAATGCTTCATCAATTTCTTTAGGGTTGTCATTGTCAGAAGTATCCATTTACCCTTGCAGAGCTGTTTTGTATTCTACACATACTAATTAATGTATTGATTTACATTTTAGGCCCATGGCAGAAATTGAGGATGGTGATGACACTATTTCTGCAGGCAATAAGCGCCCCCCAAAAATACTACAGTTTACTATAGAATACTAGATGACTTACAATAGAATTCTATACTTGTAACGGCGTACTTCGTTTGTCGAAAGAGAGTCGGACAGAAATGCAGCGTGGTTGTTACTTATGTTCTTTAATGAATAGATCGCGATACATTAAATAACTATACAATACAAAAACAACAAACAGAACGTGAAACTATTACACTCAACGGAACGACTTGATTAGTGTAGTGTCAACAACGCAGCCACTGCCAGCTAGCCTACAAAGTCAACAACGCAGCCACTGCCAGCTAGCCTACTTCAGCAGTACTGTATCATTTTAATCATTTTAGTCAATAAGATTCTTGCTATGTAAGCTTAACTTTCTGAACACTCGAGACGTGTCGTCCACTTGTCATTCAATCTCCTTGCATTAGCGTAGCCTCTTCTGTAGCCTGTCAACTATGTGTCTGTGTCACGAGTCCGACCGAGGGTGTCTCCCCTTCCCGGGCGGTTGGCGCTCGGCGGTCGTCGTCACCGGCATATTAGCTGCCACTGATTGTTTTTCCTCTCCCTCCTTGTATGTTTAGTGGTAGCACCTGTTCATGATTAAATCAGCTAATTAGTTTGTCTTTATTAGACAGCCGGCCCGCCTGGTTGTTGTGCGGGATTATTGCAGTGTAACCTTCGGCTCTGTTGTTAGAAGTACGTGTTAGTGCCTGGTCGTTACTTTTCCGTTGTACATTCTCATGCCCTGTGTTTGGGGCCGTTACTATTGTGAGCACCCTGGGATGCGTTGGCGCTATTAAAGACGCACAGCTTTGCACTCACTGTCTCCTGCGTTTGACTCCACACACCTCGACACCTGAAGTGTTACAGTCTGTCTATCCCTGTTCTCTCCTCTCTGCACAGACCATACAAACGCTCCACACCAAGTGGCCGCGGCCACCCTAATCTGGTGGTCCCAGCGCGCACGACCCACGTGGAGTTCCAGGTCTCCGGTAGCCTCTGGAACTGCCGATCTGCGGCCAACAAGGCAGAGTTCATCTCAGCCTATGCCTCCCTCCAGTCCCTCGACTTCTTGGCACTGACGGAAACATGGATCACCACAGATAACACTGCTACTCCTACTGCTCTCTCTTCGTCCGCCCACGTGTTCTCGCACACCCCGAGAGCTTCTGGTCAGCGGGGTGGTGGCACCGGGATCCTCATCTCTCCCAAGTGGTCATTCTCTCTTTCTCCCCTTACCCATCTGTCTATCGCCTCCTTTGAATTCCATGCTGTCACAGTTACCAGCCCTTTCAAGCTTAACATCCTTATCATTTATCGCCCCCCAGGTTCCCTCGGAGAGTTCATCAATGAGCTTGATGCCTTGATAAGCTCCTTTCCTGAAGACGGCTCACCTCTCACAGTTCTGGGCGACTTTAACCTCCCCACGTCTACCTTTGACTCATTCCTCTCTGCCTCCTTCTTTCCACTCCTCTCCTCTTTTGACCTCACCCTCTCACCTTCCCCCTACTCACAAGGCAGGCAATACGCTCGACCTCATCTTTACTAGATGCTGTTCTTCCACTAACCTCATTGCAACTCCTCCAAGTCTCCGACCACTACCTTGTATCCTTTTCCCTCTCGCTCTCATCCAACACTTCCCACACTGCCCCTACTCGGATGGTATCGCGCCGTCCCAACCTTCGCTCTCTCTCCCCCGCTACTCTCTCCTCTTCCATCCTATCATCTCTTCCCTCTGCTCAAACCTTCTCCAACCTATCTCCTGATTCTGCCTCCTCAACCCTCCTCTCCTCCCTTTCTGCATCCTTTGACTCTCTATGTCCCCTATCCTCCAGGCCGGCTCGGTCCTCCCCTCCCGCTCCGTGGCTCGACGACTCATTGCGAGCTCACAGAACAGGGCTCCGGGCAGCCGAGCGGAAATGGAGGAAAACTCGCCTCCCTGCGGACCTGGCATCCTTTCACTCCCTCCTCTCTACATGTTCCTCCTCTGTCTCTGCTGCTAAAGCCACTTTCTACCACTCTAAATTCCAAGCATCTGCCTCTAACCCTAGGAAGCTCTTTGCCACCTTCTCCTCCCTCCTGAATCCTCCTCCCCCCCCCTCCTCCCTCTCTGCAGATGACTTCGTCAACCATTTTGAAAAGAAGGTCGACGACATCCGATCCTCGTTTGCTAAGTCAAACGACACCGCTGGTTCTGCTCACACTACCCTACCCTGTGCTCTGACCTCTTTCTCCCTCTCTCTCCAGATGAAATCTTGCGTCTTATGACGGCCGGCCGCCCAACAACCTGCCCGCTTGACCCTATCCCCTCCTCTCTTCTCCAGACCATTTCCGGAGACCTTCTCCCTTACGTCACCTCGCTGATCAACTCATCCCTGACCGCTGGCTACGTCCCTTCCGTCTTCAAGAGAGCGAGAGTTGCACCCCTTCTGAAAAAACCTACACTCGATCCCTCCGATGTCAACAACTACAGACCAGTATCCCTTCTTTCTTTTCTCTCCAAAACTCTTGAACGTGCCGTCCTCGGCCAGCTCTCCCGCTATCTCTCTCAGAATGACCTTCTTGATCCAAATCAGTCAGGTTTCAAGACTAGTCATTCAACTGAGACTGCTCTTCTCTGTATCACGGAGGCGCTCTGCACTGCTAAAGCTAACTCTCTCTCCTCTCATCCTTCTAGACCTATCGGCTGCCTTCGATACTGTGAACCAACAGATCCTCCTCTCCACCCTCTCCGAGTTGGGCATCTCCGGCGCGGCCCACGCTTGGATTGCGTCCTACCTGACAGGTCGCTCCTACCAGGTGGCGTGGCGAGAATATGTCTCCTCACCACGCGCTCTCACCACTGGTGTCCCCCAGGGCTCTGTTCTAGGCCCTCTCCTATTCTCGCTATACACCAAGTCACTTGGCTCTGTCATAACCTCACATGGTCTCTCCTATCATTGCTATGCAGACGACACACAATTAATCTTCTCCTTTCCCCCTTCTGATGACCAGGTGGCGAATCGCATCTCTGCATGTCTGGCAGACATATCAGTGTGGATGACGGATCACCACCTCAAGCTGAACCTCGGCAAGACGGAGCTGCTCTTCCTCCCGGGAAGGACTGCCCGTTCCATGATCTCGCCATCACGGTTGACAACTCCATTGTGTCCTCCTCCCAGAGCGCTAAGAACCTTGGCGTGATCCTGGACAACACCCTGTCGTTCTCAACTAACATCAAGGTGGTGGCCCGTTCCTGTAGGTTCATGCTCTACAACATCCGCAGAGTACGACCCTGCCTCACACAGGAAGTGGCGCAGGTCCTAATCCAGGCACTTGTCATCTCCCGTCTGGATTACTGCAACTCGCTGTTGGCTGGGCTCCCTGCCTGTGCCATTAAACCCCTACAACTCATCCAGAACGCCGCAGCCCGTCTGGTGTTCAACCTTCCCAAGTTCTCTCACGTCACCCCGCTCCTCCGCTCTCTCCACTGGCTTCCAGTTGAAGCTCGCATCCGCTACAAGACCATGGTGCTTGCCTACGGAGCTGTGAGGGGAACGGCACCTCAGTACCTCCAGGCTCTGATCAGGCCCTACACCCAAACAAGGGCACTGCGTTCATCCACCTCTGGCCTGCTCGCCTCCCTACCACTGAGGAAGTACAGTTCCCGCTCAGCCCAGTCAAAACTGTTCGCTGCTCTGGCCCCCAATGGTGGAACAAACTCCCTCACGACGCCAGGACAGCGGAGTCAATCACCACCTTCCGGAGACACCTGAAACCCCACCTCTTTAAGGAATACCTAGGATAGGAAAAAGTAATCCTTCTCACCCCCCTTAAAAGATTTAGATGCACTATTGTAAAGTGGCTGTTCCACTCGATGTCATAAGGTGAATGCACCAATTTGTAAGTCGCTCTGGATAAGAGCGTCTGCTAAATGACTTAAATGTAAATGTAAATGTAAACCTAATTACAGCCTATCTGGTGAAACTACACAGAGACAGGAACAATCACCCACGAAATACAAAGCGAAACCAGGCTACCTAAATACGGTTCCCAATCAGAGACAACGAGAATCACCTGACTCTGATTGAGAACCGCCTCAGGCAGCCAAGCCTATACAGCACCCCTAATCAGCCGCGATCCCAAATACTACAAATCCCAATACGAAAATACAATAACATAATCCCATGTCACACCCTGGCCTGACCAAATATATAACGAAAACACAAAATCCAATGACCAAGGCGTGACAATACTAAAATGTACTATACTGTAGTATCCCTTGATCATGTGTAGTATTTACTATAGAATGTTGTAGTATACTGTTGAATACTATAGTAAATACTACAGTATTATCCACAAAAAAACACTGTTGTAAACAAAACAATAGTCTGCAAAAACACAACACCTTTTTAACTGCATTACAAATTTCAGGTCTGCTGAGCTCAAACTTGAATGTTGTGAAAATTCTGTGCAAATTCCAGAGCATTTTTACTGCGAACACTGAGGCTGTACCTGCATTAAGTTAGAGTTTTAGCAGTTGTCAAGAAGGCTACTGTGGCTATTTGATCATAATATAAGCCTACCAGAGTGTACCTTCTATCTCAAGGCCATCAGACTGCTAAACAGCCATCACTAACATTGATTGGCTGCTGCCAACATACTGACTCAAATCTCTAGCCACTTTATTAAAAATTGGATGTAATAAATGTATCACCAGTCACTTTAACCAATGCCACTTTATATGATGTTTGCATACTCTACATTACTCATCTGATATGTATATACTGTTCTCTATACGATCTACTGCACCATGCCTATGCCGCACGGCCATCGCTCATCCATATATTTATATGTACATATTCTTATTCATTCCTTTACGCTTGTGTATGTATAAGGTAGTTGTTGTGAAATTGTTAGATTACTTGTTAGATATTACTGCACGGTCGGAACTAGAAGCGCAAGCACTTCGCTACACTCACATTAACATCTGCTAACCATGTGTATGTGAATAATACGTTTTGATTTGATCAAAAACAATGGAGAAAATGCATCCCATAACATTTTAACATGCAAATAGCTGTTCTATCATTCAGCCTACAGTAGCAGCCAATGTGTGTTGTTCAATGTAAACCTAAATTCCATGAGACTTAAAGAAACAAACATGCAGGACTTGACTTTAACCTGTTTATCCACTTGTCCTTCAGACAAGGAGGTGACTGAATATTTTGTTGTGTTGTTTGATGCAAGAAACCACTTGCATTTTATTCACATATCATTATTACAGAGAATCAGACAAATGATGCTACCTTCTGCATATTGGCTACTTAGCTTATTGAAGCCTGTTTCAAAATAAAACACTTCCACTCTAAGACAAAACAAATCTTTGAAAGTTGTATAGAAATGCACACATTTTGTTCTCCTGTAAGAAGAAATGACTCCCATATTGCTGACTACAAATGACGGGGCTAATAACTCACTAACTAGCAAAAGATAGAAGAAACATGTGCACATGTGGTTACATGCAGCTCTTACTTTGATCTAAAAACAAGTGCATCTACTCATGACCACAACTGTAAACACAGTCCAGTTCAAAGTAAATGGCACAGATCCATATATGGCAATGGTCTATTTGCATTTATAAACTGGGTGGTTTGAGCCCTGAATACTGATTGACTGACAGCTGTGGTATATCAGACCGTATACCATGGGTATGACAAAACTTTAATTTTTACTACTCTAATCACGTTGGTAACCAGTTTATAATGGCAATAAGGCATTGCAGGGGTTTGTGGTATATGGCCAATATACAGTACCACGACTAAGGGCTGTGTCCAGGCACTCCACGTTGCGTTGTACATAAGAGCACACCTCCTTGGACATTATTGCTTAAATAGACATACTGCAGCTCTGATTGGTTATGCCGCACTGGTCTGTGTAGAGTACAGGCTGAGTCCTGCACAATAGAATCCAAGGAGACAAGGAATAACAAAATATATGTATTAAATAAAGTAAACTAAATACAATTAACAATGGTGTGTGTATTCAGTAATCAGTAGTGTAAGCGAGTGTTTTGCCTGCATAAATGTTATACCAATGCAAACAACCAAAAGGCCACAAAAATACCACAAGAAAATCTATAAAGGTGTCTGCAAGGAGAGAGTCTCTCCAATGAATGGGGAAGAGGTGCATTTATCCTGGGACACACCCGGGCCCAGGTATGTCCCATTTCTCTGACGACCCTCCCGGCTCCGCCCACCGACGTCTTAATAAGGAAAACAAGAGCAAAGAGAAAGAATTCGGCAGACACAGTGGGAGGATAGTCACACATTTTTGAGGATCTCAGACAATACGAAAGAGAAGTTGAACAGGCTAGTAATAGGGGTAGCAACAATATCAGCGGATCATTTTAGAAAGTGTTGGTCCAGATTGCCTAGCCCAGGTGGGATCCAGATTCTGCAGCTCTTTCAGAACATCAGCTGTCTGGATTTGGGTGTAGGAGAAGGGGGGGGGGGTCTTGGGCATGTTTCTGCGGGCGGTGCAGAGCTGTTGACCGGGGTAGGAGTAGCCAGGTGAAAGGCATAGCCAACCGTAGAAAAATGCTTCTTGAAATTAACAATTATCATTGATTTCTCAGTGGTGACAGTGTTTCCTAGCCTCAGTGCAGTGGGCAGCTGGGAGGAGGTGCCCTTATTCTCCATGGACTTTACAGTGTCCCAAAACATTTGGGAATTAGTGCTACAGGATGCACATTTCTGTTTGAAAAAGCTAGGCTTAGCTTTCCTAACTTTGTATTTAGAGGGCAAGTTGATCAGGATGATATCAATGAGGGTGCCCATGGTACGGATTTAGGGTTGTACCTGGTAGGTTCCTTGATAATTTGTGTGAGATTAAGGGCATCTAGCTTAGATTGTTTAGGTCACCTAACAGTACGAACTCTTAAGATAGATGGTGGAAATCAATTCACATATGGTGTCCAGGGCACAGCTGTGGGCTGAGGGGGGTCTATAACAAGCGGCAACAGTGAGAGACTTGTTTCTGGAAAGGTGGATTTAAAAAAATAGAAGCTCAATTTTTTGGGGCACAGACCTGGATGGTATGACAGACCTCTTCAGGATATGTCTGCAGCAGATTGCAACTCCACCCCCTTTGGCAGTTCTATCTTGTCAGAAAATGTTGTAGTTGGGGATGGAAATTTCTGAACTTTTGGTGGCCTTCCTAAGCCAGGATTCAGACACGGCTCAGACATCAGGATTGGAGTGTTCTAAAGCAGTGAATAAAACAAACTTAGGGGGAGGCTTCTGATGTTAACATGCATGAAACCAAGGATATTAAATGAGAGAAGTCAACCAATGAGAGCGCCTTGGGAATAGGTGTGGTGCTGGGGGCTACAATGCCTGGGTTAACCTCTACATCACCAGAGGAACAGAGGAGGAGTGGTATAAGGGTATGGCTAAAAGCTATAAGAACTGGTCATCTAGCGCTTTGGGGACAGAGAATTAAAGGAACAGGTTTTTGGGCGTGGTAGAATAGACTCAGGGCATAATGTACAGATACGTGTATGGTAGGACGTGAGTACAGTAGAGGTAAACTTAGTCATTGAATGACGAAGAGAGCGGTTGCGTCTCTGGATGCACCAGTTATGCCAGGTGAGGTCTCCGCATGTGTGGAGGGTCCGACAAAAGAGCGATCTACTGCATTTAGGGCAGGGCTAGGGGCTCTACAGTGAAAATAAAACAATAATAACTAACCTAATCAGCAGTAGACAATGCATATTGACATTAGGGAGAGGCATGTGTAGCTGAGTGATCATAGGGTCCAATAAGCAGCAATAGGTGAGTCAGGGAGCCATTCGGTAGTCGCTACTACGCTAGGCGAGCTGGTGGTGGCAGCATCATGCTGTTTTCAGAGGCAGGGACTGGAGACTAGTCAGAATTGAGGGAAAGTGATAGGAGGAAAGTACAGATAGGTCCTTGCTCCAGAGAGCTCAGGACCTCAGACTTGGGCAAAGGTTCACCTTCCAACAGGACAACGACCCGAAGCACACAGCCAATACAATGCCGGAGTGGCTTCCCAAATACAGTTGTTCTAGTGTCATACTCAAGAACACTCAAGGCTGTAATCGCTGCCAAGGGTGCTTCAACAAAGTACTGAGTAAAGGGTCTGAATGCTTCTGTGAATGTGATATTTCAGTTTTACATTTTTATTTAAATTAGCAAAATAATCTAAAAACCTGTTTTGTTATATCATTATGGGGTATTGTGTGTGGATTGATGAGGGGGAAAAAACAATTTAATCAACTTCAGAATTAGACTGTAATGTAACAGAATGTGGAAAAAGTCAAGGGGTCTGAATAATTTCCCAAATGCACTGTATAATGAGAATAAATAGCCTAATTGTTTATCAACATATTAAGCTAAATGTTCTGATCTGTTGCATCAGGCTCATTGGTTACAAAAGTTTTTGTTATGCTAGTGGTTGTATTAATTTGGGATCTATTGCATCTCACATCTGTTCCAGACTATGTTTGGAATATTTATTTCTACCACAGAACAGAATAGGTCAACTTTTGTACTATGGGTGACATTAGATTGACATAGGCTAGTGATTTTTCTGTTCGTTAGGCCTTCTCATCTTGTTTGCTGATGAAAAGTAAATGAAAATTCTTCAAATATCTTCAATATGCGCCTAGGAACTGGATAAGGACGCGCGCAGTTGCTTCCCGGATGTGTCTTCACTTGTAGCCGGATGTGTCTTCACTCGTCTGCTAAATGAACTAGTGTAGCCCCACAGCTACAGTATATCGCATAGCCAGATCAGGGCCTAAAATAAAGACAACTCTGTCACGATCGCCTGGAGTGGTGAGTGCAGAGTCAATTGCAGAGAGCAGAGGAACTGTGGAAAACCGTCATTATTGGGATTCCCAAACAAACGCCCAAAACAATAGGCGATAAATAGCCAGAAAAATAGTCCGAGCCAACACAGGGCACAAACCGACAGGAACACAAACACGCACACCCTGACTAACAGAAAACAATCCCGCACAAAAATAGTCAGGCCTAACAGGCCTAAATAGACATGAATCAAGAAACCAAAATAAGCGACAGGAGCAACCAATAAGAACAAACGAACAGAAAAGGAAAAAGGGATCGGTGGCGGCTAGTAGATCGGCGACGACAACTGCCGAGCGTCGCCCGAACAGGTAGGGGAACCACCTTCGGTGGGAGTCATGAAAAACTCAGGGTATTCTATTCTGTTCTTCTGAAATAGACTACATTTTTTCAGATAGTGTTCAATAAAAAAAATAATGGATTTATTGTGATGGTGTAGGCTATAAAATATGGACTTAATAGACTGTTCCAAAGGGCTGCATCAGTGGCTTGTAGGCTATTGACTGAAGCCAGGTGATGCTACATGTGCTTATGTTAAATAACAGTCAATTACTGTGAGACTTGCAGTTTTTGTATTTTGCAATTTCACCGGATGTTGTCGAGGTGGGGTGCTTGCGGCACGTCTAGCCCAAAGAGCTTAAATTAAGTACTGCGTTGTGCGATATAGAGTCTTTATGGATGTGTTATGAATGACCCAAAGTGTCTCACTTCAAAGTAATTATTAACATTCTGCTGATTTATGAAGATTCGTTCATGATCCACAGGTTCCTGTAGGATGAGAGTGGTATTTACATGGGGTGATGGACCTGTAAAGCTTTGAGTTTGTGTGTGTTTGTCAGAATCTGGATGATTTGGAGTAGTCCAACCTGAGACTACCGCACCAGGTATTCTTCTGTTCCCATGCTGGTGACCAGGGCTTGATTGTAACCTGTTACAATGGTGGCAACATTTTCTGGCTGATCTTTCAACGGAGGAGTGCGGGAATGTGTCAAAGACCTGACTGGGTCCAGCACCGCTCGGTATGGCTCCTTTTGGTTGTGTGCGTGTTTGTCTACTGAGGAACATGTTACTTGGTTCCAGAAGAAAGACCCTTTCAATTTCGTTAGGTTGGGGACTTTTATTAAGGTAAGTGTTTCTTGGTGTAATGACGTTCCCAGACTATTGCACACACAGCACATTAAACTAGCGATAGCAACCATTCAAAGTTGGCCTTAGTGGGAGTGACCATGGAATTCTATAGGAGTGAACTTACAGAGTAAAGTATTTGTCATCATCAATGATTAACACAGTCAAACAGTCATAATTATGGCTAAACCCTGACCGTTTCCACAATTTATCTTCTTAAAATTAGATTTTAAGCCTAACCCTTACTGAAGGCGAAGTTTGATGTGTTTTTTCACCAGAGCTTCCGTGCATTTGGGTGGAAGTGTCTGGGAACAAGATTAAGTGTAATGTGACTCACATGACATCACTTCAGCCATCCTTCAGCACAAATTCATATCATATTCGACATAGTGAGTTGTGTCACATTTGACATTGGTGATTATGTCACACAGTTAATGGCACATTTATGAACCATTTATAAAGCATGACATAATTTTATAGATGCTTTGTAAGACATTTATGTATGAAGGCATTAAGGATTTATAAACTGTACATCTATTACATTCATCAGCAGAGGACTGAGAAGGACTGAAGATGACTACACAAAGAAATGCTGTACATTTACAGCAAAAATGTACTGTTAGCTCCTGTAATTCTATATTACAGTACAGTACTGAAAAGAGCAATGTAATGCATTATGGGAACTCAAAATTACAGCAGTTTTACAGTAAGTTACTATTATTTTACTGTCTAGTGTTGTGAGGGCGGAAATGTTGTGGGCGGGGAAAATATTTTGAGGCATGCCTTGAAAGACGATATATTTGTTGCATCCGTTAGTGTAAATTCTGTACCCCACAGAATACAATTACTGTACCATACCATATTTATTCAATCTAAAAATGTTGTCCTGTAAATCTACAGTAAATCACATGCTACTGTGCTGCCAGTAATTTACTGTAGTTCAGTACCAGACTACAGTACCATGCTGTATTTGTGGAATCTAAAAACCTTGTCCTGTAAATCTGAAATAATTTACTGGCTACTGTGCTGCCAGTAATTAACTATAAAAATTACAGGACATGTTTTATAGTGTAGTCTTCTTGGTCTCACTGCAGTAAATGTATGATGTGTGTTGCACCTGCCTGTATGCCTACAACTATTTATTTGCAACTTTACTGCAAGATTGCATTTTCAAAAGGGGTTCTCAGTGCATGTTAGAAAGTCTATATTTAATGTGCTGGGGAAAGCATCATACATCTCTAAGGCTCTCATCAATTTCCATCGATGGCAGTCCAAATCACTCAGTGTGTGAAAAAGCTGACACTTCTCTCTTTGACTGGGTGCAGATTGGAAGCTATCCGGCAATGGATTCCTCTGACTTCTCGCTCATTTATCAAGACCATATTTCCTCTCTGAGATTGCAGGGGTGGAAGATATTCAGATGTACTGAGAGTCTTTTCACTACAATGTGGATCTTTTCTCTAGTACCTTCAATAAATGGTTTTGCACTGTTGGATTCATGTTAATAAACGTCGAGTCAATGTCTATCTTAGCTTGAGAGGAAATGACAGACAGACAGACAGACAGACAGACAGACAGACAGACAGACAGACAGACAGACAGACAGACAGACAGACAGACAGACATGCTTGTCACCTGTCCAAGTGTGAAATGGATTATTATGATTTTTTTTTTTGCATATCCCACTCCCCCTGAGAGTGGGGTCACGGCCAAGCTTGAGAGAGAATGAAGAAGATTGAGTACATACAGACAGACATGCTTATATTTGTCCTGTTTCACACATGTACCTGTGTGTAAACTGTACATGTGTGAAATAGACACCCTCAGAGAGTGGGGATCAGCCATTATTGACAGTGACACTGCAGAATATTAATTATGAAAAATATCAATAACATTCCACCTATCGGAACTTTACCGCATTAAAGGGCTACATGCCTTGTTCAAGAACAGACAGACAGATTATTCATCTAGTCGGCAGAGAAATTCAAACTAGCAACCTTTTGGTTACTGGCCCGCTTTAACCGCTTGGCTATTTACCACCCTAAAGAGACAGACAGACACAACAACAGGCAATTATTTCATTAATAAGTAATTGACTGTTCAACAGTTCCATTGCAGTAAGTAACATTCTTCTGTATTTGATTGGAATGGATGAGTGTAAGGATGTACTCAGGGCCCACTTTCTTAAAGACTGATGCCCATCAAAGCCTTTGTCAGAGACCATTGTGAGCTGGATTGTTATTGAAGCTTTACAGCTTCTCTGTGTGAGCTCCACGACTTTATTGTGAGATTCCTCAGTAGTTTGGCTTGGCTATGTTCAGATTTTTCCCCTATCATAGGCCATAATCATATATACAGTATAGTAATGCTATTAGTCCTCATAGGACTGTATTATAAGTACATTAAACAATGAGTGTGTAATGCTCATCGTTAAATGAAGACCAAGGTGCAGTGTGGTAGGGGTACATTTCCTTTCATTTTAAATGTTCCACCAAAAACAATAAACAACTCAACCAACTTAAAGCTAGGAGTGCAAACACATGCAACAACCAAAGACAAGATCCCACAACAGAAGGTGGGAAAAAGGGCTGCCTATGTATGATCCCCAATCAGACAACGATAGACAGCTGCCTCTGATTGGGAACCATACTCGCCAACAAAGAAATATAAACATTGATTTCCCACCCTAGTCACACCCTGACCTACCAAATAGAGAATTTAAAGGATCTCCAAGATCAGGGCGTGACCGAGTGTTATTCCACTGTAAGATTAAGTTTTAAAATAGTACCTGAATTTATGTGCATATACAAGTACACTCTCAGAAATAAAGGTTTAGACTTGTTCTTAAAAGGTGTACAACAACTTGTCACTGGGGTGGATAAGGTCATCCTTTGTAACTTTAGTTGTAGGTACATAATTGCACTTTAGTTCATACTTGGGGATTTTACAGTTGAAGTTGGAAGTTGAAATACACCTTAAGCAAAATACATTTCATGTAAGTTTTTCACAATTCCTGACATTTAATCCTAATAAAAAGTATATGTTTTAGGTCAGTTAGGATAACCACTATATTTTAAGAATGTGAAGTGTCAAAATATCAGTAAAGTATTTATTTCAGCTTTCATTTCCTTCATCACATTCCCAGTGTGTCAGAAGTTTACATACACACAATTGAAATGTGTTAGCAATGCCTTTAAATTGTTTAACTTGGGTCAAACGTCTCGGGTAGCCTTCCACAAGCTTCCCATAATAAGTTGGGTGAATTTTGACCAATTCCTACTGACAGAGCTGGTGTAACTGAGTCAGGTTTGTAGGCCTCCTTGCTCACACACAATGTTTCAGTTCTGCCCACACATTTTCTATAGGTTGAGGATAGGGCTTTGTGATGGCCACTCCAATACCTTGACTTTGTTGTCCTGAAGCTATATTGTCACAACTTTGGAAGGATGCTTTTGGTCAATGTCCATTTGCAAGACCCATTTGTGACCTAGCTTTAACTTCCTGACTTATGTCTTGAGATGTTGCTTCAATATATCCACGTAATTTTCCATCCTCATGAAGACATCTATTTTGTGAAGTGCACAAGTCTGTCCTGCAGGAAAGCACCCTCACAACATGATGCTGGCACCCCCGTGCTTCACGGTTGGGATGGTGTTCATCGGCTTGCAAGCCTCCCCCTTTTTCCTGCAAACATAACGATGGTCATTATGACCAAACAGTTCGATTTTTGTTTCATCAGACCAGAGGCTAAGTCAAAATAGGACTCATTTTACTGTGGATATAGATACTTTTGTATCCATTTCCTACAGCATCTTCACAAGGTCCTTTGCTGTTGTTCTGGGATTGATTTGCACTTTTCGCAACAAAGTACGTTCATCTCTAGGAGACAGAACGCGTCTCCTTACTGAGTGGTATGATGGCTGCGTGGTCCCATGGTGTTTATTCTTGCGTACTATTGTTTGTACAGATGAACGTGGTACCTTCAGGCATTTGGAAATTGCTCCCAAGGATGAACCAGACTTGTGGAGATCTACAATTGTTTTTCTGAGATCTTGGCTGATTCCTTTGATTTTCTCATGATATCAAGCAAAGAAGCACTTAGTTTGAAGGTAGGCCTTGAAATACATCCACAGGTATACCTCCGATTGACTCAAATGATGTAAATTAGCCTATCAGAAGCTTCTAAAGCAATGACATCATTTTCTGGAATTTTCAACGCTGTTTAAGGGCACAGTCAACTTAGTGTATGTAAACTTCTGACCCACTGTAATTGTGATACAGTGAATTAGAAGTGAAATAATCTGTCTGTAAACAATTGTTGGAAAAATTACCTGTGTCATGCACAAAGTAGATGTCCTAAATTACTTTCCAAAACTATAGTTTGTTAACAAGACATTTGTGGAGGTGTTGAAAAACAAGTTTTAATGACTCCAACCTAAGTGTATGTTAACTTCTGACTTCAAATGTACCTTTCTTACATACAATCCACAGGTACAAAAGTGTACCACCACAGTGACAAAGCCATATCTTAAAATTCAAAATCATATTGCTAAATGATACTTGGTATGATCTTCTTAAAACAATTCCACATACAGTAGCCTAGTATAAGTCTTAGACTGTTATGGGTTAAACAAACTTGCATGTCATAGTCATGGATACATTAACCTGTTACTCCTACCCCCTACTTTTTCGAACATTCTGTTAAAAATCGCGCAACATTTCAGCGCCCTGCTTCTCATGCCAGGAATATAGTATATGCATATGATTAGTATGTGTGGATAGAAAACACTCAGACGTTTATAAAACTGGTTAAATCACGGCTGTGACTATAACAGAACGTGCGTTTCGTCGAAAAGTGCAGGAAAATCTGATCACTGAAAATTGGAAAATATATCAATGCGCCACTTGCATGTATTGTCTATGGGAAAGCAAATTACCTGGTGCCGAGATTGCAATTCCTACAGCTTCCACATGATGTCAACAGTCTTGTCATTTGCCTAGGCTTTGTTTCTTGGTCAAACGAAGAAGAGACAGCCCATTTCTTCAGGTCTCCGACCGGATATTTTGGTTGAGATTTACCCGGACATTATTTCCAGACGTACAGCTATAGAATACACATCGCCTCGTGATCAATTTGATCGCTTATTAACGTTTACTAATACCTAAAGTTGCATTACAAAAGTATTTCGAAGTGTTTTGTGAAAGTTTATCATCAACTTTTTTAATAAAAAAAATGACGTTACGTTATAAGACGCTATTGTTTTTCGTTGATCACACAGTCTTCATAGATCGATATCTAGGCTATATATGGACCGATTTAATAAAAAAAAAGACCCAATAGTGATTATGGGACATCTTGGAATGCCTAGATGTCTAGGAGTGTTAATCCAACTGGCGTGTCAGATTTCAATAAAGCTCTTTAGCGAAAGCATACCAAGCGTTTATGTAAGCACATCTCTCTCAATAGGCAAAATGTTACAAACAGCTAGCAGCCAAGTAGATTAGTCACGAAAGTCAGAAAAGCAATAAATTAAATGGCTTACCTTTGATGATCTTCAGATGTTTGCACTCAAGAGACTCCCAGTTACACAATAAATGTTCATTTTGTTCCATAAAGATTATTTTTATATCCAAAATACCTCCATTTGGTTGGTGCGTTATGTTCAGAAATCAACAGGCTCGAGCGGTCACGACATCGCAGACAAAAATTCCAAATAGTATCCGTAATGATCGAGCAAACATGTCAAAAGTTTTTTATAATAAATCCTCATGTTGTTTTTACAATATATAATCGATAATATATCAACCGGGAATGTAGCTTCTTCAGAGAGAGAAGCTGTTGCGAATACAAAATGCTGCTGGCACCCAGCCATAGAATGACGTGATGTGATCTTTCTCGCTCATTTTTCAAAATAAAAGCCTGACACTATGTATAAAGACTGTTCTCACCATGGGGAAGCCGTAGGAAAAGGAATCTGGTTGATATCCCTTTAAATGGAGCGAAGGCAGGCTATGGAACATGGAGCTTTCAAAATAGAAGCCACTTCCTGGTTTGATTTTCCTCAGGTTTTCGCCTGGAATATCAGTTATGTTATACTCATAGACAATATTTTGACAGTTTTGGAAACTTTTGTGTTTTCTATCCTCATCTGACAATTATATGCATATTGTAAATTCTGGGCCTGAGAAATAGGCAGTTTAATATGGGTACGTTTTTCATCCAAACATCAAAATACTGCCCCCTACACTCAAGAGTAAAAAAAAGAAATGGGGCTGAATCTTGCAATTTATTTTGGGGGTTCTGGTCTTGATGATGTCTGGCCTGGTCGTTGGACTACTTTAGCCCTGCAGGGTGGAGGAAGGACAACCTCAGAGCGAGCAGACACACCTGGAAACCAGTAACCCTGAGTTCAATGGAGGCACTCACCTGTGGTCCGCTCACTTCAGGTGTAGGTTGGTTTCTTTAAAGGGGTTTCTTCTGCCGTCCCCTGGTTGTGGTGGTGTTCTCTGTGTCTGGTCTGGTCTCTCCTTCTGTTGAACTGCTATGAGTGATTGTCGGTCAGCTGGTCCTGGTCTGGATGGTGGTGGCCTGAGGAAGGCAGATAACAAAAAAATAAACATAGGAGCAGGGCTGCAGGCCAGGGGGTAGAGGGATTATGAAGGCTTGCCACGACAGTGCTTTTACTCGGCTCAAGGCCTGCAGTCCATCATCCTCTCCCCAGGAAGCTGGTTCGATACTGGTGCTGGACACTGTGTGGGTCCCGGTTGGTCTGTGGGCTTGGAGGTCAGGTCCGTCATGACACAGTTACCTTTCTGTCTTCCCCTCTCCTTCAGGTGTCGGTGTGGTCAGTGGACTAGGGGAACAGCACCAGCTGCAGTCAAGCCACTGTTACTAGCGTTGTCCCCATTATGTCAAAAAGAAAAAGAGAGAGAGAAAGAAGGTAAAACGAGGGACACAATACCATAAAATCTCCCCCATACAGGCTTGTGCATAATTAAGAGAAAACCAGAGTTGTATGGGAATTTTTATTCACCCACAACCTACATTCAGAATGACTGCCAAGGAGACTACCTAAGTCATTTAAAATGCAGCAATCATTTCAGTAACTGGTGCAAATATATATTATTTAAATTAATGATATTTATTTTTGTGTAGCATAAGATTAATCAATCAATTTACATGCAAAAACAGATTAAAAATGTACATAAAAAAATTGACCTGCTGTTGAGCATGCTGTGAAATATGATAATGATTATGGTAGACATTTTTCTGTTTAGGGTACCACCCCAGTTACAAAGCTGTTAGTTTATTTTTGGTGGCAAAAATTCATAATTGTACATTATGGTGGGTATTCATGGTACACAAAATGTACCGCCACACCGAACCAATTTCTTTGACAGTGAGCGTATGATGATAATAACTTTCCATTCATAATATTGGGTACAGAAATATATCATTATACTCTGTATTTACACTGAACTGAACAGTACCTGAACAGATGTGAACTCATTATGCGTAGCTCTGATCTTTTTTTACCCCAGGGAACAATACAGTACCCTAACCGTACCCTTATTTCAAAGAGTTTATGCTAAAATACACTGAATGAGGGGGTAGTCTTTTCTAATGAAAGCTTGTCATTTGTTAAATGCTTTCCAGTAAACCAAGAGCATGCTTTTCAACAAATCTATGCCCTGATCCATATTCAAAAGCACACTGTATTGATTTGGATTGTTGCAGTTAATAGTGAATGCTAAATTGCTTAGAGATAATACATTCTATGGATCACAGGGAAGCAAATCATGTCAGATGCTCATACAAAGTCATTTTAAAGCAAGCTGGATCCCAAATGGCACCCTATTGCCCACATAGAGCACTACCTTTGCCCATAGTTCACAATGTAGGGAATAGGGTACCATTTGGGACTCAAACCATTAGTGTTTTATGTATTCAAAATCAAGCTATTTTATTTATTCCAAAGCCATACAGGGTAAGATTAGCATTTCCAAGCTTTTTATTTAATTTTATCAGTTATATATATGGACTGTTTCAAACTCTAATGAATTACGTAATATATTTTTTTGTACAGTTTCTTTAATATTTTCTCATTAATTACTTTCAGTACCATTCAAAAGTTTGGACACGTCTACTAATTCCATGTTTTTTCTTTAGTTTTACATTGTATGGAATCATGTAGTAACCAAAAAAAAAAAAGTGTTAAACGAATCAAAATATATTTTAGGATCTTCAAAGTAGCCACCCTTTGCCTTGATGACAGTCCAGTACACTATTGGCATTTTCTCAACCAGCTTCACGAGGTAGTCGACTGGAATGCATTTCACTTAACAGGTGCTCCTTGTTTAAAATACATTTGTGTCAATCAGTTGTGTGACAAGGAAGAAGACAGCCCTATTTGGTAAAAGACTAAGTCAAGATTATGCCAAGAACAGCTCAAATAAGCAAAGAGAAGTCCATCATTACTTTAAGACATGAAGGTCAGTCAATCTGGACATTTTCAAAAAAAGTTTCTTCAAGTGTAGTCGCAAAAACCATCAAGCGCTATGATGAAACTGGCTCTCACGAGGACCGCCACTGGAAAGGAAGACCCAGTTACTGCTGTATAGGATAAGTTCAATAGAGTTACCAGCCTCAGAAATCGGCAATTAACTGCACCTCAGATTGCACCTCAAAGAGTTCAAGAAACAGACACATCTCAACATCAACTGTTCAGAGGAGACTGCGTGAATCAGGCCTTCATGGTCGAATTGCTGCAAAGAAACCACTACTAGCAGGACACCGGTAAGAAGAAGAGACTTGCTTGGGCCAAGAAACAAGAGCAGTAGACCATAGGCAAGTGGAAATCTGTCCTTTGGTCTGATGAGTCCAAATTTGAGATTTTTGGTTCCAACCGCCATGTCTTTGTGAGACGTAGAGTAGGGGTACAGATGATCTCTGCATGTGTGGTTCCCAACATGAAGAACGGAGGAGGAGGTGTGATGGTGTGGGGGTGCTTTTCTGGTGACAGTCAGTGATTATTTAAAGTTCAAGAGACACTTAATCAGCATGGCTACCACAGCATTCTGCAGTGATAAGTCATCCCATCTGTGTTGCACTTAGTGGGACTATCATTTGTTTTTGAGTGGGACAATGACCCAAAACACACCTCCAGGCTGTGTACGGCCTATTTGATCAAGGAGGAGAGTGACAGAGTGCTGCATCAGATGACTTGGCCTCTACCATTTACCCGACCTCAACCCGTTTGAGATGGTTTGGGATGAGTTGGACCACAACGTGAAGGAGAAGCAGCCACAAGTGTTCTGCATATATGGGAACTCCTTCAAGACTGTTGGAAAATCATTCCAACTATCTCATGAAGCTGGTTGAGAGAATACAAAGCTGTCATCAAGGCAAAGGGTGGCTTTGAAGAATCTAAAATATGTTTTGTTTTGTTTAGCACTTTTTTGGTTACTGGTTTTGATTCCATATGTGTTATTTCATAGTTTTGAGGTAGAAAATAGTAAAAATAAAGAAAACCCCTTGAATTAGTAGCTGTGTCCAAACTTTTGACTGGTACTGTATGTTTTTGGTAAAAATAAATAAAATATCCTATTAGCGAGTGACAGTCTGACATTAAACCAAGCTGTTTGAATAATCTTGAAAAAATGGACAGAGAGAGAGGAGGGGAAGGTAGGCAGGTAGCCTAGTGGTTAGAGCATTGTGCCAGTAACCAAAAGGTTGCTGGATTGAATCGCCGAGCTGACAAGGTAAAAATCTGTCGTTCTGCACCTGAACAAAGCAGCTAGCATAGTGTTCCCTCGTAGGCTGTTGATGTAAATTAGAATGTGTTCTTATTAACTGACTTGCAGAGATAAATATGGTTAAAAAAAGGTACCTAACAACCATTTCTGACAGCTAGTTGTCACTTGCATATGCACACAATGGTTACAACATTAACAAACATGCATGAACCCTTACCACCAATATGCTGTAGTTTATAGAAATTGTAGTGTGAATAGGGTCAGTGACACATGACATGTGTCCATTCAGCTAAACAATACCCAAAGTGCTATTGTATGTTCTCCACAAAATATTCTGTGGGGCTTATTTTTGTATGCAGGATTGAGCACCTTACAGCTCTGCTCACCCGGGAGTGCTTCGGTAAATGCCTTGACCTTAAAGTTAATAATGCATTCAAATGTCTGTGTCTAAAGAAAATAATAAGTTTGATGAATCCAACATTATCCCTGCTTGGTTCTTTCTAACAAGGCTGTGCAACATCCCACTCTGTGACCTCACAACATCAGTCCAGGCCTTTCTCTCTGTCCTGCCATTTAAGTTTGCCAAAAGACTAAAAGTCGGAACCATAATTGCATACTTGGGCCACTTCCAAAATAGCACCCTATATATGAAATAAGTTGCCATTTTGAACGAAACCTTTGAGAAATGAATAAGAGGATTCATAAATAAACTCTTGAAAACAACACACTCGTCACCCAGCTGTCCCTGTCGGGATTCTAAACTGTCAATTATCTCACATGCTTATCTCGCGAACATGCTCTGCATACTGTTGTCCAGCAGTGGACCAAACCAATTCATTATTTGATCTCTGATATTCCATTGTGAGTGCAAAAGTTCAATAGTACGTCACTGGTGTGACTTGAACATAGTCCTGCTTGGGACATAATGCGCATGCATGGTGTTAACTCTCCGTTCATCGATCTATTATTTCCTGATAGCGTTCATAATATTTGAGACTCTACATGGCGGTTTCTTTATTGCATTTCACTAAGAGATTCTCAATTGAATTTGTTGTAGTACAGGACAAGGCTAAGTCAGTGTCAGGGAAACTGACCCTTTCAAGATTGAGGTAATAGTCTATTACAGGATATTCTTCTATATCTGTTTCCTGCAAAAGTCTAATTGACAAAAAATACCAATTTCAATGATCAACCACCTGTTTTATCCAATAGTACAGAAAGACCAGACTGTATATTGTACATCAGTGTTGTATTCAGATACCCCCTGAGTATTATGTTTGCCAGACCCTTTCCTGCCCTGTTCCACTCTCTGTGTCTGTTCAAGGAACCTGCAAGCCCGAAGGCCTTGAAGTCAACTCAGCCTGTGATTACATCCCAATCTGCACCCTATTCCCTATATAGTGCACTACTTTTGACCAGGACCCATTGATAAATACTTCACTGTCATGCTCCGAGCACATGTCCTTCGTCATTAGGGCTGCCTCTTGAATCTCCCGCAGGATTGGCTAACATGAGGGGATCTGTCTTCATTGGGTACAGTCCAGCACACTGCATGCTTCTGCTCCAGTTTGAAGTCTCTTAGGAGAGGCTGCTGTGGATGGATGTGAAATACACTGATGAGAGTCTGGTCCAACATGTCAGAAAGTTAGACCTGAAAATATTCTTCCCACTTTATCTCCATCACACAAAAGATGGAATGTATCAATTAATGAATGAAACCTCTATCTTATACTTGTTGAAGTTGCATCAAATTACAGGCTACAAGGTCAGCAAATTGCTATTTTTCTTCAGATATAATTCAATTTTCAGTTCAACATTATAGACGAGCAAAATCCATATATCCACCACCATGCAACTTTGATCAGAAGAAGAAAAGGTTTTGGACGACGAGAGATGGAAGGAGGAGATTAAATTGTGTTCAGAGGTATTATGCTTCTCAGAATTGGTTAAAAATGAAAAAGTTGAGCTTCAACAGTGGAGTTCGAGATCTGTATGGCCAAAACAAATCGATAGACGGAGCAGATGAATCAAATCCCGGCTCATCAGACGAATCCTGTGGGATCACCGTACTCTCCCCAACAATGCCCACCCATTACTGCTCAATCCCTCCCTGATCCCAAAATAAAGCCGGTACATCCCATATGGCCAAACCCAGCTACACAACAACCAGCACTACAGCCGTCAACAACAGGGCTGATTCAATACTGATTAAAAATGTTAATGTAACACGCAACAATTATTTATTTTTTACTGATTTACAGTTCATATAAGGAAATCAGTCAGATGAAATAAATGTGTTAGGTCTTAATCTATAGATTTTACATAACTGGAAATAAACATCTGTATAGTATACATCAGTAACATTGGGGCGTGGATCAGTACATTATTAAGCTGAAACATGAGGTGATGGCAGAGGACGAATGGCACGACAATGGGCCTAATGATCTCATCACGGTATCTCTCTGCATTCAAATTGTCATTGATAAAATGCAATTGTGTTCATTGTCCATAGCTTATGCCTGCCCATACCATAATCCCACTGCCATCATGGGGCACTCTATTTACAATGTGTGGGGGAGCAAACCGCTCCATACACGTGGTCTGCGGTTGTGAGGCTGGTTGGACGTACTGCCAATTCACTAAATCGATGTTGGAGGTGGCTAAAAGAGAAATTAACCTGTTAGACCTATAGGGGCAGTATTTCATTTTTGGATAAAAAGACGTGCCCGTTTTTAGCGCAATATTTTGTCACGAAAAGATGCTCGACTATGCTTGGAATTGATAGTTTTGGAAAAAAGACACTCTGACGTTTCCAGAACTGCAAAGATTTTCACTGTGAGTGCCATAGAACAAAATCTACAGGCAAAACCAAGATGTTTGAGTGACCAGGAAATCAACAGGATTTCTGGAGGCACGTTTTCCATGATCTCCTTATATGGCTGTGAATGCGACAGGAATGAACGGACACTTCCTATCGTTTCCCCCAGGTGTCTGCAGCATTGTGACGTATTTGTAGGCATATCATTGGAAGATTGCCCATAGGAGCCTACAATTACCAAGTGTCCCGCATGGTGTCTGCGTGGAAATTGGTGCGCAAAAGTCAGGTCCCAGTATTTTTCCATCCGAATCAGAGAAGAATGCACGCTTCTAGGACTGGCATTTCAATGAAGAGATATATGACAAAACACCTTGAGGATTGATTCAAACAACGTTTTCCATGTTTCAGTCGATATTATGGAGTTAATTCGGAAAAAAGTTCGACGTTTAGGTGACTGAATTTTCGGTTAGTTTCGGTAGCCAAATGCATAGTAACAAAACAGAACGTTGTGTCCTACACAAGCATCTTTCAGGAAAAACTGGACATCTGCTATGTAACTGAGAGTCTCCTCATTGAAACATCTGAAGTTCTTCAAAGGTAAATTATTTTATTTGATCCCTTTGCTGGTTTTTGTGAATGTTGCGTGCTAAATGCTAACGCTAAATGCTAAGCTAGCTATCACCACTCTTACACAAATTATTGATTTTCTCTGGTTCTAAAGCATATTTTGAAAATCTGAGACGACAGGATTGTTAAGAAAAGGATAAGCTTGAGGACAGGCAGATTTATTTCATTTATTTTGCAATTTTCAGAAATCGCTAATGTTGCGTTATGGTAATGAGCTTGAGGCTGTAGTCACGATCCCGCATGCGGGATGGGGCGGCCTAAGAGGTTTTAACATGACATTTTCTGGCAAAATCTCTGGTGGACATTCCTGCAGTCAGCATGCCAATTGCATGCTCCCTCAAAACTTGAGACATCTGTGACATTGTGTTATGTGACAAAATTGCACATTTTAAAGTGGCCTTTCATTGTCCCCAGCACAAGGTGCGCCTCTGTAATTATCATGCTTTTTAACCAGCTTCTTGATATACCACACATGTTGAGTGGATTATCTTGGAAAATGAGAAATAATCACCCCCCTGGAGGTAAACAAATTTGTGCACAAAATGAGAGAAAAATAAGCTATTTGTGAAACAGACAAGAAATAAGACAAACAGAACTTGAGTGTGCATAAATATTCACCACCCCAAAATCAATACTTTGTAGAGCCACCTTTGGCAGCAATTACAGCTGCAAGTCTCTTGGGGAATGTCTCTATAAGCTTGGCACATCTAGCCACTGGGCTATTTGCCAAATCTTTAATAACCTCTTGAGACTAGGGGGCAGTATTTAGATTTTTGGATGAAAAACGTACCCAAAATGAAACTGCCTATTTCCCATACCCAGAACCTAGAATATATATATAATTTTCAGATTAGGATAGAAAACACTCTAAACTTTCCAAAACTGTCAAAATATTGTATGTGAGTATAACAGAACTGATATTGCAGGTGAAAACCTGAGGAAAATCAAACCAGGAAGTGGCTTCTATTTTGAAAGCTCCATGTTCCATAGCCTGCCTTCGCTCCATTTAAAGGGTTATCAACCAGATTCCGTTTCCTATCGCTTCCTCAAGGTGTCAACAGTCTTTAGACATAGTTTCAGGCTTTTATTTTGAAAAAATGAGCGAGAAAGATAACTTTGCATCAGTGGATAGCTGGGTGTTCGCATGAGTTTTGCTTGCGCAACAAAGTAGGGTAGCCATTGCCTCTCCCTATCCCATTGAAAAAGCGACAGTCCCGGTTGATATATTATCGATTATATATTTTAAAAACAACCTGAGGATTGATTATAAAAAATAGTTTGACGTGTTTCTGTGGACATTACAGATACTATTTGGAATTTTTGTCTGCGATGTCATGACCGCTCGAGCCTGTGGATTTCTGAACATAACGCGCCAAACAAATAATCTTTATGGAACAAAAGGAACATTTATTGTGTAACTGGGAGTCTCATGAGTGAAAACATCCGAAGATCATCAAAGGTAAGCGATTTAATCTATTGCTTTTCTGACTTGCGTGACCAATCTACTTGGCTGCTAGGTGTTTGTAATATTTTGTCTACTGAGAGATGTTCAAACATAAATGCTTGTTATACTTTCGCCGAAAAGCTGTATTGAAATCTGACAAGCCAGATTAACAACAAGCTAAGCTGTGTTTTACTATATTGCACTTGTAATTTGATGAAAATGAAACATGTTTAGTAATTTCATTTGAATTTGGCGCACTGCAATCCAGCGGGTGTTGATGAAAATGATCCCGCTAAAGGGATGGATGCGTCAATAAGTTTTAGTGCAAAACTGCTCCAGCTCCTTCAAGTTGGATGGGTTCCACTGGTGTACAGAAATCTTTAAATCATACCACAGATTCTCAATTGGATTGTGGTCTGGGCTTTGACTAGACCATTCCAAGACATTTAGATGTTTCCCCTTAAACCACTCAAGTGTTGCTTTAGAGGTATAACAATTGTCCTGCTGGAAGGTGAACCTCATCCCAGTCTCAAATCTCTGGAAGACTGAAACAGGTATCCCTCAATAATTTCCCTGTATTCAGCTCCATCCATCATTCCTTTGATTCTGAGCAGTTTACCAGTCCCTGTCGATGAAAAACATCCCCACAGCATGATGCTGCCACCTTCATGCTTCACTGTGGGTATGATGTTCTGGGGGTGATGAAAGGTGTTGGGTTTGCGCCAGACATAGCATTTTCCTTGATGGCCAAAAAGCTACATTTTAGTCTCATCTGACCAGAGTAACTTCTTCCATATGTTTGGGAAGTCTCCCACATGCCTTTTGGCAAACACCAAACGTGTTTGCTTATTTTTTTCATTAAGCAATGGCTAGTTTGGAATGTTCGGACAAAGATTACAGGTAACTTATGAGACATTTTGTAGTCATGTAGTCATTTATTGGACATATTGGAGTGCCAACAAAAGAAGATCTTCAAAGGTAAGGCATGAATTCTATTTGTATTTCTGTGTTTTGTGTCGCACCTGGCGGGATGAAATATGATTTTCTGTGCTTGTTTGTTGGGGTGCTAGCCTCAGATAATTGTGTCATTTGCTTTCGCCGTAAAGCATTTTTTAAATCTGACACCATGGCTAGATTAACAAGAAATGCAGCTTTAATTTGGTGTGTTGAACTTGTGAAAATATGACAGTTAAATATGTTTCTTAATTATTTTGAATTTCATAGCAAAGGGAGTGAATACATGAATACAAGTCATTTTTTTCATTTCACTTCACCAAGTTGGACTGTTTTGTGTATGTCCATCACATGAAATCCAAATAAAAAGCTATTTCACTTACAGGATGTAATGAAACAAAATAGGAATAACGCAAAGGGGATGGATACTTTTTCAAAGTGGTTGGCATGTTGTGTAAATCAAATGATACAAATCTCCCCCCAAATAAATGAATACTAGGTTTTAAGGCAACAAAATAGGAATAATTCCAAAGGGGGGGGGGTGAATACATTCACAAGCCACTGCCACAAGCACATTCCTAAAGAAAATGTACTTTTTACTCCATACATTTACCTGACAACCCAAAGTACTCGTTACAGCAACATTGTGAAATTCCCACACTTATCAAGAGAACACGTGGTCATCCCTACTACCTATGGTCTGGTGGACTCATTAAACAAAACTTTATATTATAAAAAATATTGTCTGAGTGTTGGAGTGTGCCCCTGGCTATCCGGGCATTTTTAAAACAAGAAAATGGTGCAGTATGCTTTGCTTAATAGAAGGATTTTGAAATTATTTATACTTTTACTTCTACTTTGTATACTTACGTATATTTAAAACCAAAGCCGTTTAGACTTTTACTCAAGTGGTATTTTAAACTTTTACTCAAGTATGAAAATTGGGTACTTTTTCCTCACCTGCGTATCTTCATATGTAACTCATGCATGTCACAGTTAAAACCTGTTATGCTTACCCCCTACTTTTTCGAACATTCTGTTAAAAATACTCATGCCAGGAATATAGTATATGCATATGATTAGTATGTGTGGATAGAAAACACTCTGACGTTTCTAAAACTGGTTAAATCACGGCTGTGACTATAACAGGTCTATAACAGGTCCTATAACAGGTCCTATTGCAAGTCCTACAGCTTCCACAGGATGTCGCCAGTCTTGTCAATTGCCTTCGCTTTGTTTCTTGGTCAAACGAGCGAGAGAGAGCCCATTCCTTCCGGTCTCTGACAGGATGTTTTGGAGTAGAAATTTCTGAACATGATTTCAAGACGGAGCTATTGAATACACATCGCCCCGTGATCAATTTGATAGATTAACGTTTACTAATACCTAAAGTTGGATCACAAAAGTATTTTGAAGTGTTTTGTGAAAGTTTATCGTCGACTTTTTTAATTTTAAAAATGATGTTGCGTTTTAAAACAGTGTTTTTTCCTTGATCACACAGTCTTCATAGATCGATATTTAAGGTATATATGGACCGATTTAATCGAGAAAAAAAAGAACCAATAGTGATGTTTATGGGACATCTAGGAGAGCCAACAAAGAAGATCGTCAAAGGTAATGAATGTTTTATATTTTATTTCTGCGTTTTGTGTAGCGCCGGCTATGCTAATTATTTTGTTTACGTCCCCTTCGGGTATTTTGGGGTGTTGCATGCTATCAGATAATAGCTTCTCATGCTTTCGCCGAAAAGCATTTTAAAAATCTGACTTGTTGGCTGGATTCACAACGAGTGTAGCTTTAATTCAGTACCCTGCATGTGTGTTTTAATGAACATTTGAGTTTTAACGAGTGCTATTAGCATTTAGCGTAGCGCATTTGCATTTCCAGATGGCTACATGGGACGCCTGCGTGTCGGGTGCGCTTAAGAAGTTAATGGCCTTTGATAATGTCCTGATTTTCAATATCTGGGGAATAATAATCAGTTTTTCCGAAACATTCAAATCTGTCACTTGAGCGCCATCACCATTCTGTACAGACCATTCTGTCTGGTCCATTTTCCCACCAGTGCGCTAGCAGCATGAGAGAAGTTTGGACGTGATCTCACTCCACATGCAGTCTCAGGACTCATGCTGCACTCCTGCCGCTCATTAGTTGCTGGCTTAGATGCAGGTCAGGGTTTAGTGAACATTGTTTTTGCCATTTTATTATTTTGGAAAAGTTTTACTATCCAATTTCCTTTAAAACAGCTCATATATAATTTTGTACGTAATTTTTTACACATAAAAAAGGCATAAAAGCATAAAGACAGCATTTTGATATCACTATATACATTTGTTAAAAAGTACATGTTGTTAAAACCAATAAAAACACTTTCTATGTAAAACATGAAATTCTGTAAAAGCCATTTAAAATATGTACAAATGATTTAACAAAAGTAAAACTTTTTATGACATGGAAAACATGTTAAAAAGCTGTCTCCGGTCCTTTATACAGGAGCGGGGTGAGTCCTTATCAAACTCGACTCCTCCTGCTCTTCTGAATCAATCACTGTCCTGTCCTTCAGGGCCCAGAGAAGATCCCTCCCCGAGGCACCGCAGCGCTGTCAGGCCATGGCCGCTGGGGCCTTGGGTGTTGTGGGGAACCCATTGCCTGGGGTCGAGGCCCCCTTTCTGCTGTACTACCCCAGGGTTTCTGTGGCTACCATGGCCACTGTCTACTCATTTCGCTACCAGCAGGTTGCGGGAGGACCACAGTGCATCCTTTAGGCATGTGACGGTGGTCCAAAGCTTGGTGAAGGCCTTCGGTGGAATAGGCCTTCAGCCCACTCTATACAGCACGAGCTGAGGCATTAGCTGGCAGACACAGGGAGATCAAGGGGCCTGCTTCCTTCCACAGGTCCCTGGCGGCTCTGCACTCCCAGAGCAAGTGCCTCACCGACTCCTCTTGGCCACAGCCTGGTCGGGGGCATGCAGATATCCTCGCCATGCCCAAGGAGTGCATAACTGCCCTGACCAGGAGGATCTCATAGGCGACCATCCAGAACAGGTCCCAGTACCGATTAAGGAGAGCAGGATGGGCCACGTTATGTTAAACCATTATGGGCTCGCCAATAGCATGCCCACGCACTGGACACACTGGTTCCTGCTCCTGCCCAAGAGAGAGAAGAGAGCGGAGATTAGTTAAAACCATGACTTCTTCTTTTTCCAGTTTAACATGTCTTAAAAACTTCTGGGGCTGGGCATAGTGTGTGGGGAGCAGGAAAGAGACTGGGGCTCGCAGGTTGACTGGGCTCAGCCTCAGGGTACTAAGGTAAGATCCCAGCCAGAACCGTGTGAGGGCCTGTGTCTTGTTGTTGACCGGGGAGGTGGCAAGAGTGAGATGTAACGCTGTGTAGCTGCTGCCCAGAAACAAGTAGAGGTCAGGCAAGCCTTACCCCCCCTTGGACCTGGGCCTCTTGACCACCTCCCTTCTCAGCCTCTCCCACTTGCTTCCCAACAGGAAGTAAAACAGCATCCGTCCCAGAGCTAAAAGAGTTCTTCGTGGGGGGATAAAGCCGAACAGATTAGTAAAATCACAGCTTTAATGATTTAAAACCCTGCCCTCAAAAGTCAGCTGTCGAAGTCCCCACTCCAATTACCACTCCCTTCTCCCTCCCGGTCAAACTTTACTCTCAGTACCCTTCTGTCAGTCATTTTAACAGTTAGTAGTAGTCTGGTCAAGTCTGGGTCAGTCCATGGTCTGAAAAATTGGGCCTCTGTCTTTTCTCTGTTCAGTCTCACCTCAAAGCCCGTACCAGTCTGCCCTGTCCAGGGTCCTGTCTACAGATAAAAGGTCAGAACGTAAAATGTTGACATTGTCCATGTAAATGATGCACTAGGTGGTCACCCCCCCTCCCCATTCCCCGAATACCCACCCCACTGATACGTTGGTCTCTTCTCAAGACCTGTGCCAGTGGTTCAATACAGGCCACAAACAGAAGAGAAGATAACGGACTGCCCTTACGAACGCCGCAGTGTACTCCCACCCCTTTCGACAAATGCCCATTGACAAGGATTTTGATGATGATATCCCCATACAGCAGTCCCAACCAAGCTAAGAACCTGTCCGGAAAGCCATTTTTCTGCAGTTCCTTGAAGAGATACTGGTACGAGACCTGATCAAAAGCTTTTTCAAAATCTAAATTTAGGACTACAAGCCACATGTTTCTGTCTCTCACATAACAGATGGAATCTCTGATCAGTACCAGGCAGGCAGTGATACTCCTTCCGGGAATGGCACAGGTTTGGTCTGGGTGAATCACCTTCCCTAAAACAGAAAACATTCTGAGTGTTAAAACCTTGGTAAAAGTTTAAAATCAAAAATTTAAAAGGGTAATTGGTCTCCAGTTCTTCAGGTCAGTCCTGTCATTTTTATTTATGTAAAAGAGTTACGATCCCTACTATAAAACTGTCAGGTAGTCTGTCAAGGTGTTCAAAGTCAGTAAAAACAGTCAGATGTTCTTCTGCTAAAACATCCCAAAAGGTCAGATACAATTCCAAGGGGAGGCCATGCTCCCCCGGTGACTTACCCCTCTTAAAATGTTTCGGTCCTTGGTCGATTTCTGTCCTCGTCAGGTCTTGTGTTGGGTAAGTCCTGTCAATGTATGTTAAAACGTCCCCCATGGTCTCCTCACACATCCTTTTCCAAACAGTTCCCCATAAAAATCCTTGGCTACTTTCTTTATTCCTTCTGTATATGTTTTTAAAACCCCATCTTTGTTTTTTAAACCTGTCATTATACTCCATTCACTAACTTTTTTCTTTATAAAAGTACCTTGTGCACTTCTCCCCTTCGAATTCCCTTTCCCTTCTTAAAATAACCCCCTACTTTTCTGTTCTGCTAAAAATGCCATTTCCTTTTTTACTTCTTTAGTTTCATGGTTAAAATCAAAGCCCTGTTGACCTAGATTAAAATACCTTTCCAGTCGCCTCTGCAGTCCCACCATGAGTCTATCTTTTTCTTTACAATTCTCCTTTCCTATCTCTCCAAATAAGGTCCTCGTCCTACCCTTCACCATTTCCCACCACTGTGCTCGTATGTCAAAGAAGTCCTGTAGAGTCTGCCACTGGCTGAACTGCTCCCTGTACTGACTAACTACTCTATCATCTACTAAAAGGGAGCAGTTCAGTTTCCAGGGCCCTCTTCCCACAGTCACACCCGATGTTATTGGAAGGGTGCACGTCAGCATTACGTGATCTGAGAAGAAAGCAGGGGTTTTTCTAGCACCAGTTGGGAGACAGTCCCGGGTAAACAGATGATCAATGCAAGAGGCTCTGGTGCGGTCACCAATGGTCCAGGTGAAGCCCTCCTCTCTTGGATTCAGGGTTTTAAAACAGTCAGTCAAAAATCCTTGCACAACCCTTGGAATAAAGCACTTGACCTATCTACCTTAAAATCCTCTCCCTCCCCTCTCCCGTCTGCTCTACTTAAAACACAATTGAAATCCCCGCCCACCACTAGAGGATCCCTCCCTAGGATGTGGGACTGCAGGTCTTCTAAAAGTGCGCACCGGTCATGTTTGTCGTTGAAACCATACACTATTAGCATCTTAAAATCCCTCCCAATAAAAGTGCAATTGGCTAAAAGAGCACGCCCACCTACCACCACCGTGCTCACCCTCACCACTAACTGTGGGGTCTTGATTAAAATGGCAACCCTGTCATTCTTATTACATTTGGAACCACTCCAAATGGAAGGTCCATGCTGCCACTTATCCTCCCATTTCCTGTAAGAGGATAAAAAGGGTAGACCGCACTCCTGTAATAAAAACACATCTGAGTTAAACCTTTCTAAAAAGGACAAAAACCGACTGTGCTCTTATTTATGTTTTTTACACTCCTAACATTTATAGTGGTGATTTTAAAATATATAAAAGTTTGAGTAAAAACAGTGATAAAAGAAAAGAAGGCATTTTAAAACTGTTAATAAAAGGGGTTACTTTTCAGGTACTTTCTCTCTTTTCCTCTGGGGCAAGGGGGGATGGCAGGGAGAGGAGGAACTTCTTAAGGCTATAGGTTCCCCTACAGGAACTCCACCTCCCCCCCCCCCGTTCAGCTGAAACGGTGGCGCAGGGAATGCAAAAATATTCTTAGAAATATTTAACCTCCACACATTAACAAGTCCAATACCCCAAATGAAAGATAAACACCTTGTTCATCTACCCAGCGTGTCAGATTTTTCAAATGTTTTACGGCGAAAACGCAGCATACATTTTATGTTAGACCACCACCAAAACAAAGAAAAAACGTAGCCATTTTGTCCAGCAAAATATAAATTGACAAAAGCAGGATAAAAAAAAAAAATCATTCACTAACCTCTTGAAAATCTTCATCAGATGACAGTCATATGACATGTTACACAGTACATTTATGTTTTGTTCGATAATATGCATTTTATATCCATAAATCTCGGTTTACATTGACGCTGTCACGCCTTGGTCATTGTATCTTGTGTTTTTGTTATATGTTTGGGTAGGCCAGGGTGTGACATGGGTTTATATGTTGTATTTCGTATTGGGGTTTGTATTAATTGGGAGTGTGTATTATTAGGGGTGTGTCTAGTTAGGCTTGGCTGCCTGAGGCGGTTCCTAATTGGAGTCAGCTGATTCTCGTTGTCTCGGATTGGGAACCGTATTTAGGCAGCCTGAGTGCGCGTTGTATTTCGTGGGTGATTGTACCTGTCTTAGTGTTAGTCACCAGATAGGCTGTATTAGTTTCTCGTTTGTTGTTTTTTCAGTTATTTCATGTACCGCTTTATTCTTCATTAAAAGTCATGAGTAACCTACACGCTGCATTTCGGTCTGACTCTCTACAAACAACAGACGAAGTTCATTACAGACGCCATGTTCAGAAAATTCTCCAAAATATCCGGAGGAATTATAGAAAGCTACGCCAGATAACAGAAATACTCATCATAAACTTTGACTAAAGATACATGTTCTACATATAATTAAAAAGATACACTGGTTATTAAGTCACTTTCTTTTTTAACGTTACGGAAAAAGCCTAACATTGCAATAATCTGAGACGGTGCTCAGACTTAACAATATTTCTCCGCTATGTTGGAGTCAACAGAAATACAAAATTACAACATAAATATTCCCTTACCTTTGATAATGTTCCATCAGAATGTAATGCAAGGAGTCCTAGTTCAACAATAAATCGTTTTGTTTTATAATGTTCCTGGTCCTTCTGTGGCTCAGTTGGTAGAGCATGGCGCTTGTAACGCCAGGGTAGTGGGTTCGATTCCCGGGACCACCCATACGTAGAATGTATGCACACATGACTGCAAGTCGCTTTGGATAAAAGCGTCAGCTAAATGGCATATATTATTATATATTATATTATTATATATATTATTATATTATTATATTATTATTATTATTATATTATATTATTCAATTCTAGTGTCCAAGTAGCAGCATTTTGCTACCACTTTCAGCTCAAATGCCCAAAAAATGACTTCTGGTCCAGGATAAATTTGCATCAAAACTTCCAAATTACATATTACAGGTCGAAGAAACTGGTCAAACTAAGTGCAGAATCAATCTTCAGGATGTTATAATCATACAGATCGAATAGCATTCCAACCGGACCACTCATTTTCATCTGGGGCTGATTGGAACATTCGAAGCACTCAAATGCAAACGCGCCTTCAAGCACATGAAAATCTTTTGCAACACTTACTACTTTCCTTCCCATTAGGTCAAAGTTCACAGCAAATGCTCCATTACACTTTCTACTGAATGAGGACATCTAGTGGAAGACATAGGAAGTGTTTCCAGATCCATAACTTGTTGGGAAGGGAGGGGGGCGATGACGTCAAAGTTTCCCCAACTTTCATGATTTCAAAACTAGTTTGGAAGATTGTCTGCCCTGTGAGTTCTGTTATACTCACAGACATAATTCAAACGGTTTTAGAAGCTTCAGAGTGTTTTCTATCCAATATTAATAATAATATGCATATATTAGCAATTTAGGACAGATTTTGATGCAGTTTACTATGGGCACGCAATTCATCCAAAGGGGAAATACTGCCCCATATCGCTAACAGGTTTTAAATCAGGACTTAAACAATAATTTGGTTGGGGGAGTTGGAGGGGAAGGTTCTTCCTCCCCCTGGGTGCTCTCCCATTCCACTTTGCCCTTTTTCAACTTACCCTGTTCGGGGTCGGAGAGCTCTTCAGCGTTTATTTTTTGTGGGGTGTTTCTCCAGTGTCTCTCCCCCTTCTCCCGACACCGTCTCCATAGTGCTATCCATTCCCGTGATGTCTGACCCACTTGGGGCGCTCTAACTCAAATAAAATCAAATCAAATGTTATTTGTCACATACACATGGTTAGCAGATGTTAATGCGAGTGTAGCGAAATGCTTGTGCTTCTAGTTCCGACAATGCCGTGATAACCAACAAGTAATCTAACTAACAATTCCAAAACTACTGTCTTATACACAGTGTAAGGGGATAAAGAATATGTACATAAGGATATATTAATGAGTGATGGTACAGAGCAGCATACAGTAGATGGTATCGAGTACAGTATATACATATGAGATGAGTATGTAGACAAAGTAAACAAAGTGGCATAGTTAAAGTGGCTAGTGATACATGTATTACATAAGGATGCAGTCGATGATGTAGAGTACAGTATATACGTATGCATATGAGATGAATAATGTAGGGTAAGTAACATTATATAAGGTAGCATTGTTTAAAGTGGCTAGTGATATATTTACATAATTTCCCATCAATTCCCATTATTAAAGTGGCTGGAGTTGGGTCAGTGTCAATGACAGTGTGTTGGCAGCAGCCACTCAATGTTAGTGGTGGCTGTTTAACAGTCTGATGGCCTTGAGATAGAAGCTGTTTTTCAGTCTCTCGGTCCCAGCTTTGATGCACCTGTACTGACCTCGCCTTCTGGATGATAGCGGGGTGAACAGGCAGTGGTTCGGGTGGTTGATGTCCTTGATGATCTTTATGGCCTTCCTGTAACATCGGGTGGTGTAGGTGTCCTGGAGGGCAGGTAGTTTGCCCCCGGTGATGCGTTGTGCAGACCTCACTACCCTCTGGAGAGCCTTACGGTTGAGGGCGGAGCAGTTGCCGTACCAGGCGGTGATACAGCCCGCCAGGATGCTCTCGATTGTGCATCTGTAGAAGTTTGTGAGTGCTTTTGGTGACAAGCCGAATTTCTTCAGCCTCCTGAGGTTGAAGAGGCGCTGCTGCGCCTTCTTCACGACGCTGTCAGTGTGAGTGGACCAATTCAGTTTGTCTGTGATGTGTATGCCGAGGAACTTAAAACTTGCTACCCTCTCTAGAATTCAAGAAGATCAGTGGTCATTGGGCAGAAATATAGTCAATCAATGAAGCTTCGCTAAAATTATTGGTGCGTCAGGTAGTCATTTATCGTTGTCTTCAAATCAGCTCACTTCGGTCAATTCTCCCCGCAAAAAAAAACAACGTTGTTTGACTGTGTTGCGAACATCCAGAGGAATGCACTGAAACCCACCATGACTATATAAACGCTTGTTTACATGGGCGAATCATGCCTAATGCTCCGTAAAAAATGATAGAGATGGAATTCCCGGCACAAATAGTTTACAAAATGTTTCGATTTAGGCTATAAAAATGGATTTTATCAAAGAAAACGTCACTTCATTTGATCAATGGGATACTCAGGAAGAGAAATAAGAGCGAGATATCAGAATGTAAGTCATAATTTTACCTTCAGATGTGAAAGTCTAAATAACTGTCATGACGGAAAATGTTTCTGTTCTTGATTGCTCTTCTCAAACAAAAGCATGGGATTTGTTCTCTGTAATAGCTATTTTAAATTGGAAAACGTAGTTTGATTACCAAGATTCTAATCTTTTGAAGGGTGTAAGACACTTGCATTTTCAAGAATCTTTAATGTTACGAAATTGTATTTTTAGTTGTCACTCTGAAATTTCCCCTGATGTTGGTCACTGTACGGGGACAGCAGCCATATGTGGTCCCCACTTCACCATAGTTTTTGTCCGCCTCCTCAACCGCCCCGTGGCCTCTTATGAGCGGCGACCCTCGCCGCCGACCTCGGACTGGGGACCCTCGCCACGGGTCCCGAATGGACCAGAGATACCGGCAGCGCCGGACAGGAGGAAGGCTCTGCCAGCGCTGGACAGGCGGGAGCACCTGTAGGGAGGAGACAGAGAGACAGCCTGGTGCATGGGGCTGCCACAGGGCCCACCAGTCTGGGGAGACCTATAGGAGGCCTGGTGCATGGAGAAGGCACCGGATGGACCGGGATGTTTGGGAGCACTGGAGCTATGGTGCGCAGCCTTTGCACTACTCCCCCAGGCTGTATGCCCACTTTAGCCCGGACCATCCTGAGTGCAGGCACAGTTTGAACCAGGCTGTGGGTAAGCACTGGAGCTCTGGTGCATACCACTCGCACCTCTCCCTTCGGCTCAATACCCACATTCGCCCGGCACGGCATAGAACACATTGCACCCTCCCAGCGCCTTGGAGACACGGCACGCAGCGCTGGTGCAGGATACCCTGGACCGAAACGCCGTACTGGAGACCAAACATGCTTGGTTGGCACAACACACCCTGGCTGGATGCCTACTCTCGCATGGTTCTTGCGGGGGGCTGGCCTATAGCCCACCGGGTTATGAGCTCGTACTGGCGACACTGTGCATTTGACCGCATAATACGGTGCTTGACCCGCACTGCGCTTCTTCCGATAAGCACAAGGAGTGGGCTTAGATCTCCAACCTGACTCTGCCCCACTCCCCGTGTGCACTCCCCAAAACATATTTTTGGGGGCTGCCTCTCGTGCCTGTCGCCTTGCCGTGCTGCCTCCTCATATCACCGCCGCTCAGCTTTCGCTGCCTCCAGCTCTGCCTTGGGGCGGCTATATTCCCCAGCCTGTGCCCAGAGTCCCTTGCCGTCAACTATCTCCTCCCATGTCCAGGAGTCCGGAGATCGCTGCTACCCGATACCACGCTGCTTGGTCCTTGTTTGGTGGTTGTTTCTGTAACGGATTTCCTCCTCTTCGTCTGAGGAGGAGTAAGGATCGTACCAAAACACACCGTGGTAAGTGTCCATTTTGATTTATTCAAAAACACAACTGAACACTGGAACAAAATAATAAACGTGAATCAACGAAACTGAAACAGTTCTGTAAGGTGACAACACACACTAGACAGAAAATAAACACCCACGAAACCCAGGTGGAAAAAGGCTACCTAAGTATGATTCTCAGAGACAACTAACGACACCTGCCTCTGATTGAGAACCATACTTGGCCGAACACAAAAACCAACATAGAAAAAACAACATATACTGCCCACCCCAACTCACGCCCTGACCATACTAAAACAAAGACAAAACAAAGGAACTAAGGTCAGAACATGACAAGTTGGGTCCTCCAAACATACCAGCTTTTTTTTTTTTCACATTTGCCTACCAAACTGTGTATTTCTCTTCCACTGATAAGGGAGCCATGCTCTGCATGGGTGGGGCATATTATATTCCCTCCCCTCTACCCTATTTATTATTGCTATCCATAAGTCATCTATGATCTCCCATCACAATGCAGTTACTTTACGACCCCCCTATCACCCTGTGATCTTCACCAGGGAAAGTCCAGTGCATATGACTTCCTTTGACGTTTTATGCCATTCAGGGTTTAATTGTCAGATGCTCAAGGCTTAAACAAACATCAAAAGCCTCCTCTGAGTGGGCACAGGGTGTACAACTGTGACACTATATCTCAGCTCTCAGAGTAGGAGGTTACCAGTTAAACTTCCCTCCATGTTCCTACTAAACTAATTATTCTGTGTTACCAGAGCAGCTGGGAAAAATAGTAGCATTGTCAAATGTTACAATGTGATCTCTGACTCTGAACTTCTCCTATTCTTCCTCTCAATATTCCCTTCGCTCTCTTTCCTAATTACCTGCACTCTAACTATAGTCCTTGTGTAACGGCTGTCGTAGGTGGAAGAAGGAGAGGACCAAGGTGCAGCGTGGTACGTGTTCATGATCTTTTAATTACACTGAACACTATAACAAAAACGGAACAAACGAAACAGTCCTGTCTGGGACAGAGACCAAAAAAAAAAAAACTACCCACCACTCAAGGAGTGAAACCAGGCTGCCTAAGTATGGTTCTCAATCAGAGACAACGATTGACAGCTGCCTCTGATTGGGAAGCATACCAGGCCAAACACATAGAAATACAAACATAGAACAAAACATAGAATGCCCAACCCAACTCACGGCCTGACCAACCTAAAATAGAGACATAAAAAAGGAACTAAGGTCAGGACGTGACACCTTGTCCTTTCATACTTGAATGAGGAAGGTTGTTTGATCTTAAAGGGAAGGTGACTTTTACTTTTATTCTATACTTAAGGCAGTCCGTGAAGGATGACTAGTGACGACATCATCACCTTCCTCCTCCTTGTCCTCTTTTTTTTGTATCAAATGTCACCTTATTCTCTATATAGTGCACTACTTTTGACCAGAGTGTCATTTGGGATGCATAGAATTTTGACCATGACCATGACCATCCCAAGGCCGGCAGGCAGATATATAGAGGAGTGTTATTGTATGTATTCTCCTTTCTCTCAGTGGAGATAGGTTCCCCAGGGCTGGAGGCCTTTTCTTGATCCTGCAGTGATACCAAGGATTTACTGGGGGCTCTTGTGATTAGCCAGAGGGGAAATGGGGAAACGGGGCAATCTCAGCCAGCAGTCCCACACAGATGCACACAATCAGACACACGCCAAAGACATGCACACAAACACACACCACCATGCAAATGTTGTTTATACTCCTCTGTTGATGAGAAACTTTAAAGGTTATGTAAACTGCTGCTTTGTTGTTTTGTATTGTGTAAACTCAGCATATGAATATGCATATTTTACAACCTTGGAAATCAGCATATCCTCTGGAACAAAATCTAAGTTCCTTAATATTGAAAATTACTATTTTGTGTCCCTTAAGACCCTTATCCTTGCAGACATTAAACTTCAGATGCATAATATTAAATTACGTTTGAGACTTTATTCATTTAGCAGACACTCTTATCCAGAGCGACTTACAGTTAGTGCATTCATCTTAAGATAGCTAGGTGGGACAAACATATCAAAGTCATAGAAAGCACATTTTTCCATCTGTTGTCAAAATGGGAAAGCTGTTTTGACTTTGTGGCTACGTTATCTAGTAGAAATTGGGCCAAGTGACCAATATAAAAATCATTCTGTCATTTCCTGGTTGCTAAAATTCAACATTGTTCGCCCAATTCCAGTTTGTGTGAAAAAACAAGCACTGCATAATGTAGTGAATCATTGTACCATCTAAATTGCTGTGATTAGCGGGTGTGAGGGAGATGCAGGATTATTTAAGATGCTCTTTGAAGAATTAGGGTTTCAGATGTTTTCAGAACATTCACAAGGATCAGGGGAAGCTGGTTCCAACATTGGGGCGTCAGGACAGAGAATAACTTGGACTGGGCAAAGCAGGAGGTGCACTCCCAGAGGGGTGGGAGGGCCAAGAGAACAGAGGTAGCATAATGGAGAACAACACGAAATTAGTCGTGTTATCTGCATATTTATGATAGGAGAGACCTTGAGCAAAGTGACTTGGTGTATAGAGAGAAGAGGAGAGGGACTAAAATTGAGCCCTGGGGGATACCAATAGTGAAAGTATGTGGTGCAGACACATATCATCATCTGGTAGGATCGGCCTGCCAGGTAGGATAAAATCCAAGTGTGCAGAGCCTGGGACACCCAGCCACCAGACCATGGATAAGAACATCTGGTTGTGCAAGGTATTGAAGGCACGAGAGCGCCTCCATAACACAGAAAAGCATTCTCAGTTGAGTGAAGCGTCTTGAAGCCTGACTGTTAATAAGGGTCAAAAAGATTGTTCTGAGAGAGGTAGCAAAAGAGTTGGTCAGAGACAACACACTCAAGTGTTTTGGAAAGAAAAGAAAGAAGGTATACCATTATGTCATTTTTTAAGTAAGATTTTGATTCAGAGAGGACACAGCCAGTGGTCAGGGATCAGTTGATGGAGGAGGGAATGTGAGAAGGTCTCCAGAGATGGTCTGGAGAACGGAGAAGGGGATATGACCTCACTAGTAAAATGATTTCATCTGGAGAGAGAGGGGAGAAAGAGGTCAAGGCGTAAGTTAGTTCTGGGACCAGTGGAATCAATAGGCTGAGTATATGAGGAGCGGATGTCGTCAACCTTATTTCAAAGTGGTTGACAAAGTTGTCCGCAGAGAGGGAGGGGGGTGGAGAATTAAGGAGAGAGCAGAAGAAAGGAATAGGAAAAGTTATAGGAAAAGATTTCCTATGGTTAGAGGGAGAAGTTTCACATTTAGAATGAGAGAAAGTGGCTTTAGCAGCAGATACAAAAGAAGAGTAGGTGGAGGAGGGAGTGAAATGATGATAGGTCCTCCGGAAGTTTAGTTTTCCTTTCTTTTTGCTCAGCTGCCCACAGCACTGTTCTGTAAGCTCGTAAAGAGTCACTCAGCCACAGAGCAGGACGGGGCAGGCCGAGCCGGCCGGCAGGAAAGGACACCTTGCAGGTCATAGGATGCGGAAAGGGAGGAGAGTAGCATCAAATAGACAGAATCAGGAGACAGAAGGGAGAAGGATTTAGCAGAAGGGAGAAGGATTTAGCAGAAGGGAAAGATGATAGGGTAGAAGAAGAGAGAGTAGTGGGGATGAGAGAGAAAAGGTAGCAATGGAAAATGACCATCTGGGTAGGGCAGCGTTTTCCCAAAGTCGGTCCTCAAGGACCCCAGTGAGATTTGTAGGTGAACAGCCTCTAGTGCAGATAAGGTCAATCGTATTGCCTGCTTTGTGAGTGGGTAGGGTCTAGGAATGGGTGAGGTCAAAAGAGACAAGGAGGAGAAAGAAACAGTTGGAAAGAAAACAATCGAAAGTAGATGTCAGGAGGTTGAGGTTACCCAGTACAAAATGTGGTGAGCGACATCATCAGGAAATCTGATTATCAGTGTCAAGCTCATTGATGAACTCTCTAAGGGAACCTGGTGGGTGATAGATGACAATGTTAAGCTTGACTGGACAAGTGACAGTGACATGACAGTGACAGCATGGAATTAAAATGAAGAGATGGACAGGTGAGTGAGGAAGAAAATGTAAAATCTCCACATAGGAGAAATCAGTAGCCCTGTGCCACCACTGCGATGACCAGGTGCTCTAGGACTATGAGAGAACACATAGTCAGATGAATAGAGAGCAGCTGGAGTATCAGTGATGTCTGGTGTGATCCATGTCTCCGTCAGAGCCAAAAAAGTCTAGGGACTGAATGGCAGCATATGCTGAGATGAACTCAGCGTTCTTGAACGCAGATCAGCAGTTCCAACTGCTGCCAGAAGCCAGGAATTCCACATGGCTTGTGCGCACAGGGTAAATTAAATTTGAAGGGTTGTAGCCAAGGACTGTGGAGCGTCTGTAAAGCCTACAGGGAGAGGAGCGAACAGGTATAGAAAACACACATGTTTGCCAAAGCTACGAATGAGCATCATAAAATCATCTGTAAATAACTAGGTAAGATACTCAAGTGGGAAAGTGGTGTGGAGCCTTGACCTACAAAATATTATCACCAATCTATGGAAAGGGGAGGCTCTCACGAACACAATGGTGTTCTCTACAACCACAAGTCTCATGGGACTTGTCTGAAAGTAACAGGTACCGGTTGAAAATAATGGATGGAAATATGAAGGTAGTTTTGTGCCTATCTCCCAAAAAAGGGGTTAAAAGCTCTTAAGGATCCAACACTTTTTTTCCATTTTCGACTAAAACGACATACCCAAATCTAACTAACTGTAGCTCAGGACCTGAAGCAAGGATATGCATATTCTTGATACCATTTGAAAGGAAACACTTTGAAATTAATGTTGGAGAACATAACACATTAGAACATGCGTTTTTTTGTATCATCATCTTTGAAATGCAAGAGAAAGGCTATAATGTTTAGTCATGGCCAAAAGTTTTGAGAATGACACAAATATTTATTTTCACAAAGTCTGCTGCCTCAGTTTGGCATAATGGCAATTTGCATATACTCCAGAATGTTATGAAGAGTGATCAGATGAATTGCAATTAATTGCAAAGTCCCTCTTTGCCATGCAAATTAACTGAATCCCCCAAAAAACATTTCCACTACATTTCAGCCCTGCCACAAAAGAACCAGCTGACACCATGTCAAATCAAATCAAATTGTATTTGTCACATACACATGGTTAGCAGATGTTAATGCGAGTGTAGCGATATGCTTGTGCTTCTAGTTCTGACAATGCAGTAATAACCAACGAGTAATCTAGCTAACAATTCCAAAACGACGACCTTATACACACAAGTGTAAAGGGATAAAGACTATGTACATAAAGATATATGAATGAGTGATGGTACAGAGCGGCATAGGCAAGATGCAGTAGATGGTATCGAGTACAGTATATACATATGAGATGAGTATGTAAACAAAGTGGCATGTCAGTGATTCTCTCATTAACACAGGTGAGGGTTGACGAGGACAAGGCTGGAGATCCCTGTCTTGCTGATTGAGTTGAAATAACAGACTGGAAGCTTCAAAAGGATTGTGGTGCTTGGAATCATTGTTCTTCTCTGTCAATCATGGTTACCTGCAAGGAAACACGTGCCGTCATCATTGCTTTGCGCAAAAAGGGCTTAACAGGCAAGGATATTGCTGCCAGCAAGATTGTACCTAAATCAACTATTTATTGGATCATCAAGAACTTCAAGGAGAGCGGTTCAATTATTGTGAATTCAGGGCGCCCAAGAAAGTACAGCTAGCGCCGGGACCGTTTCCTAAAGTTGATTCAGCTGCGGGATCGGGGCACCACCAGTACAGAGCTTGCTCAGGACAGACTGATATTCTGCAAATGGTACAGGGATTGGACTGCTGAGGACTGGGGTAAAGTCATTTTCTCTGATGAATCCCCTTTTCGATTATTTGGTGCATCCGGAAAAAAAGCTTGTCCAGAGAAGACAAGGTGAGCGCAACCATCAGTCCTGTGTCATGCCAAAGTAAAGCATCCTGAGACCATTCATGTGTGGGGTTGCTTCTTAGCCAAGGGAGTGGGCTCACTCACAATTGTGCCTAAGAACACAGCCATGAATAAAGAATGGTACCAACACATCCTCCAAGAGCAAATTCTCCATACCATCCAGGAACAGTTTGGTGACAAACAATGCCTTTTCCAGCATGATGGAGCACCTTGCCACAAGGGAAACGTGATAACTAAGTGGCTCGGGGAACAAAACATCAATATTTTGGGTCCATGGCTAGGAAGCTCCCAAGACCTTCATCCCATTGAGAACGTGTAGTCAATCCTCAAGAGGCGGATGGACAAAAAAAAAATCTTACAAACTCAAAGCATTGATTATGCAAGAATGTGCAGCCATCAGTCAGGATGTGGCCCAGAAGTTAATTGACAGCATGCCAGGGCAGATTGCAGAGGTCTTGAAAAAGAAGGGTCAACACTGCAAATATTAACTTCATGTAATTGTGAATAAAAGCCTTTGACACTTATGAAATGCTTGTAATTATACTTCAGTATTCCATAGTAACATCTGACAAAGATATCTAAAGACACTGAAGGAGCAAACTTTGTGAAAATGCATATTTGTGTCATTCTCAAAACTTTTGGGCATGACTGTATTACTCCAGCCCAGGCTCAATTTAGATTTGGGCCACTATATGGCAGCAGTGTATGTGCAAAGCTTTAGACTGATCCAATGTGCCATTGCATATCTGTTGTATCATGACTGCCCAAATGTGCCTATTTTGTTAATACATTTTCAAGTGCATAATTGTGCACTCTACTCAAACAATAGCATGGTACTGTAATAGCTGTAATAGCATCACTGTAATAGTTAGTGTAAATTGGACAGTGCAGTCAGATCAACAAGAATTTAAGCTCTCTGCCCATATCAGATATGTATTTGTCCTGGGAATTTTTACATTTATTACATACAACCTCATGCTAATCACATTAGCCTATGTTAGCTCAACCGTTCCGTGGAAGGGACACTGATCCCGTAGATGTTTTTAAATATGTGTAAATAAACCAAATATATTAAGTGAGCATTCTTATATCTCTTGGATATAGGACAGACACTTCAAAACCTTGTTTCTTATGATTTATTTTTTTACTGTTTGTTTTGCCATTTATGAATATGTATTCAATGCATTTCTTTGGGCTATAGTATTAAAGGACAAAATTCCAAATCAAATTGCTAAATGATCCATCGTATGACTATCGTTAAACAATTTCTTATGTCAGCTTGTAACCCCCCAATGTCTTAGACTGTGGAGAATTAAACACTAATTGCTAATTGTCTTGCAGAGGTGAAAAGCACAACTCCCGGTACTAACTGCTGATTGCCTAAGAGAGGAATAACCCCTCCCTCTCCAATTTAGCCAATGATTATGAAAATAACAACAGTCACAAATTGCCCTGCGCCTTAATTCTGATTGATCTGTCAACAATCATCTGCAAGTTATGAGCAGTCAGCAGTTTACACACCAAGTAGGCAACTGGGAAGACAGACATCACTTGAATTAGATGGCCCTAGCTAGCAAAAAGAATGTAGTAGACAAGAAAAATTATACTTATCACCCCTGGAGATGTCATGAGTCCTCTAGCAATAGAAGGGTAAAAGTGTTATAGGATCTAAAGCTTGTCATGCAATGAAATCTAGCTGACACTCAAACATGCTCTATTTTGGGAGGGGGGTGTGAGGTAGAGGGGGAGAAGACAGATAGAAAATGTAAAGTACTAATCCTACACCCATTAATTAAAACCTCTCCACTGATCCTACACCAGCCCGGCAGCCTGGGAGGATGGGACACTATCGTTCAAAACACCTTGTGACTCTTCTGGAGTAAAATGTCTAAGTAAAAATCTTCTATGCAGCTGCCACCGCATTATCTATTTTCTGTGACTGTACACTCAATTTCTGCGGTAAAGTTGATAACCATGGCTATGAACACTAACAAACCAACTTTACTAATGCACATGTTATTGCTATCACTCTATTGGCCTTGGCCTACTCACAGGAATCCTCTTAGGGGTCCTGGACCCATCTTCCTCTACTACTCGCTTTACTGCCTCAGCAAACAATACCAAAGTCAACATGCCCTTCTCTTACTGGACAATTCTGATCTCCAGCACCATAGGTACCCCTACAGTTAACACAATACTTTTTGCTCCAGCCAAATGCTAGGCCAAGCCCATGGACGTCAGTTTCTTCTCTACAGTGGGTCTTGATCTGGGTACTTCTCTCGAACCTTGGGCCGTGTGGTTAGGCGCTGAAACTCTGAATGGTTAGAGACAATCAATCTCTGATTACCTTGTTTTTTATAATGCCCCTTGTGCCCCTCTTCACCACAAACGACTTCAATGACGGCCGTCTCAGAATAAAGTATATTGTTAACTACAGAGCAGTGGAAGAGTTTAGTGAGAGTCGTCAGGCTAGAACCCCCCACCCCCAATATATTGTGTTCATGATTCACAGTTCACGGAGTTGAGCATAGCTCATCATATTTGGATGGTAATCTAATTCCCCCGATATTCAACTTAAACATAGCCCTCTATGTAAGTATGAGCTTTTAGGAAAGTTTTAAGATCCTCTCATGTTTAACTATTTTATATGTGTTCCCCCCAAAAAACTTAATGAGCCACTTCCTCTCCTGGTATAATGTTAACAAGTTTGGCATAATGTTTGAGCCGGTACATTTATGAAGTCTTATATTGATGCCTATATTGAACTGTACCATTAAGTTGAAGGCTGTTAAGAGGACTGAGGAGAATTGAGGAGTCAAGAGGACCCATAGAATGTAAATGTGTAAGATAAAACCAAAACACTTAACTGTTTGTCCTCCTCTTATTGTTAATTTTAATTTATGGTGTCAAAAGACACAGTTTTAGTGCTAATGAATTATGTGTAAGTAGATATATTTCACTGAAGTACCCCTTAGCAAATATGCGATTATGAAATTACTGTAATATTGGTCAGTGCTTTAGTTGAGGTAGAAGTAGCTTAGAAAAAAACCCATTAAAATTCCACACTATGAGGTTGAAATAATAAGAAATTGTGAAATTTATGATAATGCCCTTTTAGTGTAAGAGGTGTTTGACTAGAGAGCCTGAAATTTCAGCCTGTTATGGTGGGATGGAGTTTTGACCTGCCTGGGGCTTTACCAAGTGGTAAATTAGACCAATAAGAAATAGTTCCAAACCTCTCCGCCAACAACAGCTAGTTTTCAAAATTATTGCTTGAGAAATTGCTCTTTGTTTATTTTTGACAATTTTAATTGAAAATGATTGCAGTAAGGTAATTCTTACCCAGAAATGATTTCATATGATTTGATATTGCATTGGAACTTTATGTATCACGTACATGTCAGGATACATGCTTATCGGTATTGTTTCAAGAATCCATAGTTCCAAAATGTCACTGTATGGTGGAGAGTTCACACTACAATTAACCTTTTCCAACAGACACACTTTAGGCCTCATTAACAGTTCCATGATGTGGCTTTCACATGCATCAACATCAGATTTAACCAAGGAATATACCTGACCATGCATGAAATTGAACATTTGCTAAGTCTCATCAGTGACAGACAAAAGCAAGGTAAAATGTATGTGGCTGCATCTGCGGAATCTTATTTTCTAAGAATTTGAAATTGGGATGAAATATTCAGGGGCTAAACATATTGGTTTTCTCAAAGGAAATGGATGGAAGGGAGTGTGTGTGACCTGAGATTTTGTCAATCTCCCAAATGGTACCCTTTTCTCAATACAGTGCAGTACTTTTGACCAAAGACATGATGGGCCCTGGTCAGGAATTGTTCACTACACAGGGAATAGGGTGCCATTTGGGACGCATTTGTAAAAACCTCCAACCAATGTCTTTGAGACATTGAGATTTTCCCAGGATGATTGGATAAAAAAAATCTCTAAAGGTGTTTTTTGGGAGGTTAATGTCTATTCAGATGCTTCTTCTTCCCATTCAGACCAAGCTGAGCAATACTTTTTGACAACATACAAAACACATTTGGTTTTGCTTATTGATTCTTAAAATGTATAAAATGGCCACTGTGAGACCATTTTTACGTAATGATTACCCATTATTCAAGCTCCTCAGAAAAAAGTGTATCCATACAAAAATGTACTGTTTTCATTGAGATTTCAGCTATTTATGTGCTCTCTCTATGGGGATTCAGTCAGTCCAGAGGCACTGTGTCATCCTTCTCTCCACTGTTCTCAGCAGGCTTTACTTTAAAAAGCCCAAGATCGTTTTTTTCAGGGCTTCACTAAAAGAGTATAGGGTTGCTTCCCAAATGGCACCGTATTCCCTATACAGTGCACACATAGGGAATACGGGTCAAAAGTAGTGCACTATATAGGGAATAGGATTTCATTTAGGATATCCACAAGGCTTCAGGGAAAGTTGAGTAGTCTATAGGAATCTAATAAGGAGCTGTGCTGAACTCTTCTAAGGACGTGTCATCTATGTGGTCCTTACTGATGACATGCAGCACTTACCGGAGCTCTTTTTTCTCACTGATGGCTGCTCTCCATTGTCCTTAACCCTCCTACTCTGCAGAGACTATTGATATGTCTCAAATGGGACCTTATTCCCTACATAGTGCACTGCGTTTGACCATGGCCGACCACCTGCGCCCATGGCTCTGGCCCCTTTAATACTGCCACTCACTCTAAAAAATGCTGTGTTAAAAATAACCCACGCTGGGTAAATAGTGGACAGAACACAGGTTGGGTTATTTTTTTACCCAGTCAGTTAGGTCACTTTGTGGGTTATTGAGCTATGATCCACCGGGTCAGAAAAGAAGACTGGAGGCATGGCTTAGTAGGGGAGTTGTTTTCAGGTCATTGTTTTTGGCCACCCATGAGAGTAAATGTCATTCCGGTTCATGTGTTCTGTTGTATTGTCAACACATGTTGGGCTTGAGCACTGATTCCTTTGGAGCTTAAATGATTTCCTGTCCAAATGTTGGGCTATTCACGAAAGTGAATAAAAACCTAATTCATGGTTCAAGTAACACATGTTTGGATAATCCAAAGGTGTGGGCTATTGGGGAAGTGGCTTTCAGAAAATTATTTTTGTCCACCTGTAAGAATAAATGTAATTCATGTCCATCATGTTAAGTTTATACAATGCAAATTTGAATTGAACTTCAATATTTTTACACACTACCTATTAATGTCAATTTTAATGTCAAATTAATAGAAACATTTACATATTTTTACCATGTGCTAAATATCCCAACATTTGGTTATTCAAAGGCAATTAAGGAACTCATACACTTGGGTATGCATTACTAAAACAATAAACGTGACAGTTTTCAACCTCAATATGTTCTGACAAAACAACATAAAAGGTTAACATGAATGAAATGTACTGTCATGGGTGGCCAAAATTTGTATCGGGTTGTTTGGATTGCCCAAACATCGGTAAATTGATGCCGTGTTCAAAACACCTGGGAACTCGGGGACTGGGAACTCAGAAATCTCCACCTTCCAACATCAGTGCTTCAAAACAACTGGCGACTCTGAAAAAAATCTAGCTTTGACTGGGAAAAATCTATTTGAACGGTCATCCAACTCAGGAACTTGGGCCTCTTTCTAGAGCTCTGACTTTCCAATCTGAAGATCACTACACTCAGTTTGTAATTTTCTAACACACTTTTCGCAAAACTGTAAACACAACTCACTGCTTTACACTAAGTTTGCAATTTAGCAAAACACTTCTAGCAAAACTGTAAACATTAGTCTCTACATTGCTACACTATTTCGCATTTGCCTTTCCACATTGACACATGTGAATGAGCTCACTTACAAGTCAGAGCTTAATCACGATAAATAGGCCACAAGTAAACAGTTGGTATAGGCAACAATGGAGGCCAGTATTGGACAAAGAATAAGTGGGGTGAGAACTACAGGAGGATGAGGAGGAGGAAGAGAATGTGAAGAAGTAAGAGGAGGAGAAGGAAGAGGTGAAGTAGTACAGGAGAGAAGGAGAGGATGGGTAACAACTGATGAAATCAGAGTGACTGTGGTTGACCATGTTGTCAACCATGGGATGAGCATGAGGAAGGCTGGGCAACGGATTCAACCAAATTTGAGAAGCAATACTGTTGACGGTATCATCTGGATATTTCAAAATGAGAACCGGTAAGTAACTCTAAATTCTGTAGTCTTACTGGTACAGTAATGCGTACTGTACTTTCATAATGAGAAGGATGAGAACCATTTTAATGTTTTTACAGAACTGCAAGAAAAACAGTATCTGGTGGAAGAGGTTGACTGTTCACTCCAGAGCAGGAGACCCACATTACAAATATGCTCATTGCAAATAACTGCATCACACTAAGAGAACTGCAGGACCACATAATGGCAGATACGTAACACCATAACATCAATAGGGTGAGTCTCTGCACTGTCTCATCTACTCAAACGCAATAGAATTAGGATGAAGCAGCTGTACAGAGTCCTTTCCGAAAGAAACTCAGACCACGTAACACAAATGAGATTTGAATATGTGCAGGTAAGCTATACTATCCTATCATGGTACTGGATCTGGACGGGCTTGGTGCTACATGATATTGACTGATCCCTGTCTTTTTGTACTGTGCTACATTGTTTTGTCTTGTCTCTTTCAGAGAGTCATAGAGCTCGAAGCAGATGCAGTGCATCATGAGCTAATATATGTGGACGAGGCAGGTTTCACCCTTGCAAAACAAGGAGCCACGGTAGAAATATCACTGGACACCGTGCCATCATCAACGTCCCGGGACAACGTGGTGGCAACATAACAATGTGTACAGCTATTAGTCAAAACGGCGTCCTTCACCGTCATGCAATCCTAGGCCCATACAAAACCGCACATATTATCACATTTCTGGACAACCTCAACAACAGACTAATGTGTGTTTTAGAACGTTGAGAAAAAAATTGTTTTTCCCTTATTTGTATTGATAGTGTGTTATGTTCGGAATACACATCCATACTTCACTCATTTGAATACCTGTGTGTATGTGCGTTTACTACATGTATGACAAAACTTTATTGCAAACTGCTATGCCCTGCACACAGAAAAAGCAAAAGCCACAAGTGTTTTTCTTTTATACTATCAGTGCGTAGTTGGTGCTTTGTGTGCTTATTCAAATGATGGCTTGTGTGTACTGTGTGTACAAAAAAAACATTTTTGCAAGAATTGTTTGCTTTGAAATAAATGTACGTATACTATTTTGCCAGTTTGGTGTAAGGTTTTGTGGTTAGTGTGTAGAGTTCTGAAAAAGTAGCCTATAGTTTCAAAGATAGTGCCTAAGCAACCAGAAAAAAATGTAATGTAATCCATAGGTTATTTTCAGGATGCGTAGCCACCCGCAAGTGTAAATGTCATTCCTGTTCATCTTAACTTTGTACACTGAAAATTTGCACATCATGCACTTAAATATAAAAGTTGAAACACTATAAGCCAAGCCTCTAGTTTTCTGAGCTGACCTGCTTTGTCAAATTTCAATAACCCAGCAGTTTTTAAAGAAAACAACCCAACTAACAGATCCAATGCCTCCAAACCAGCAGTTAGGTCAGCCAAACAACCCAGCATTTTTGTGTATTTTTGCATCCCAAATGGCAGCCTATTCCCTATAGAGTGCACTACATTTGACCCAAGCCCTATGGGCGGGCCCTGGTCAAAATCTGTGCACTATAAATGGAATAGGGTGCCATTTTTGACTGAGCATATACGTGCGTGAACGTGTGTGGGTTTAGTGGTGAGACTAGGGTATGAAGGAAGGGACAATCTACTAATACTCTCTCCTTTTCCTCTTCAAAGCTTTTATTTTGGTCGATGTGACATACTGTCGAGATTGATGCTGCATGCCAGCATCTCTTACCACTTGCCGTAGCTTCAGTGATGCATGGTTCTCTAAACAGATAGTACTATGATCTGTAAAACCACTGAGACATGGATTGTAGTCTGTCAACTGTAATGTTACCAGCAGCTGTGGGTTACGTGGTCTGTGGACTGGGTCTCGACACACTGCATCTCATTCTTGGTGACTGGGCAAAAGGTCTGAGCTTGTCTGGTCATGACTCCATCAATGCACCACTGTCACTATGGCAACCCTTTGAAAGGGTACTGCCTGCATAGTTTACAGTCATTACCAAATCATTTTAAAAGCACAATAGCTCATATTCTTTTCCAGGAAAATCTCATGTCGTGGGTAATATTGAGATTTAGCTGGCCTAATCACAACCAGTCAATATCATCAAATACATCATCATACCTGGTCCTATCAATATATTTCCAAGTATGTTTTGTATATTCACTTTTGAGCAATTCATTCAATTAGTCTATTGTAGGAATCTAAAAGTGTATTTATACTGATATTACAACATTTTACCGGTGTGGGATGTTTTCATCTCCCTCATCATTTGTGTTGTCTATACTCGGTGTGTATGATGCTGGAGTGTATTGGTTTGTTTATATACACCAGGTATGTGCAGTGGTCATCTCAATGCTTCTAATTGTGTGATGTGTTGAGCAATTCAACAATCCAGTCCTTTGTAGTAATTGATTCTTCCACCTGAGGGCAGTACTTTCTAATCTAATATCTGATAAATCTATGTGTTTCACTTTAATTTGCAGCACTGGATTTGTTTTCTGTGTGAGCTCACATGCTATAGGTAGTTTACCTCTCTGTATGAAATAAATGAAGTGTTGTTACTGTAGGTCCCTCCTTTACACATATTAGTCAATTAGGTTAAGATTTGAACATTCAGTGCATGTATACGTTCTAAACATGGTTGGTTGACTTACCTACCTTAGTTGAATGCACTGACTGTATTTCGGACTGGATAAGAGCATCTAAACATTTAGCTAATTTGGTTTATTTACCTACCTTAGTTAAATGCACTTACTGTATTTCACACTGGATAAGAGCATCTACTAAATTACCAACTTTTTTATATAAATGCGTCATTCATGTATTGTGTTAAATTCCCAGTGAAAAACCACCTTTATTTACATTTGTCAGAATATTGTTCAGGAGGGGCATGCCCAGCAAACCAAAATTGCTTCTGTGAACGCTCCCACGAGATTCATTAGGTTGCCACACATGTTCTGATAACACTTACACATTCTAGTTGTGCTGAAGATTACAATGTTTATATTAAACATTTACCTGATGTTGCAATAATGTTCCCAGAACATATGTTGTTATTACATTACATGGAAACCTAATATGGATCTTAGGGAAATGTTCTGTGATGGTTGTTAGAGATGTTGTGCACATCGTTTTAGTGAATGTTAGAAGAACATTCCAAGGATATTTCATTTAAAACATTTTCTTAAAATAAATAATAATAATTGTTTTCAAATATATTATTTTATTGCTTTTGGGATGTTATCATCCTAATGTTAGGATAAAACCCTAACTAGAACTTAATGGAAATATTAGCTAAAGTCCTGGGAAATATTCCTGGATTGCTGGGTGGTTAGTCTTATTAGTGATTTAGGCATGACCTTGTGAGGAAGTGGCCCTTTTAGAGAGGCTCCCAGATATTGGGCATATTGGAAAGTATGGGTACCTTAAAGTGGAATTAGAAGCACTTCAGCAACATAAATTCACAAAAATATTTTTATATACACCCCCGGGAAGAATATTACACTTTAAAAAAAAATCTGACAAAGGAGCACTTAGATATGGTAATTTTCATAAATACTTAGATTGTCTGGGAATTACATATAGTAAGGCATTTGTGTAAATTCTACAGCAATATAGAATGGGAAAGTGGCCATGTGTTTCGACAATTTAATAGACACTGCAGTAAATAAAACCTAATAAAAACATCTGTCTCGTCCAGGACCGGAGTCTACACAGATTGATTCGCCATAGCCAATCAGAGCTACAGTAGACCATAATGCAAACAAGCCAATTGCCACACAGGCCTGCCATCATTCACTTTGAACTGGACTGTATGTTTACAGGCAGTTGTAACAGTGCGACTTTAGATAATTCAAATGCATTCGTCAAAAGCCACAAAATGTACCTCTATGGATTTCTGCAAATATGTAAATACCACATACCTTTTACTTTTGGGACATTTACAGTCCTATTGATCAAATAACCATGAAAACAACAACGAGCAACAACTAATGCTAGTCAAAGCAAGATTAGCTCAAATCTAACAAAGGAACATGAAATAAACCCTGTCAAACCTTTTCAGCTAGTTGGCCATTGTTACGGATACAGTTATCCTGTGTGTGTGTGTATCCTGTGTGTGTGTTTCTTTTCTCTCCTTCTCCCCTCACAGGTGAAAATCATCACTCCCCAATCAGTCAACAATCAATCATCAATCAGAAGACACACCTCCTCCTATTTCCTGACCTATCACAGTTCCTTCCCCATGGTTTAAAAAACCCCATCATTTGTTTGTTCTAAAGCTCAGCTCAGCAATCTCTAGCTCAATCTCTCTGTAATGCCATGTCTGTAGGTCTCTGTGTTTCACTCTCGCTTTGTGTCTTAACCTCGCTTTTGTTTAAAGCACTTCATAGCACTTTGTCATCACCTGTGAGTATTATTTTTGGTTATGGTATTTGTTTGTTGCTGGTGGGAAAAGGGGGAAACCAAGACAAGTCGCCCATGGGCATACACTACCCGTAGGTGAACTTTGTTAAATACACTAGTTAGAACTGGGCGGACTAGTTAGCTGTTGTTAAAGTAGGCTAGTCTAGCTTAGGGGTGTGTTTTTGTATACTTAATGTTTCTTTCCTTGGGTCCAGCTCAGCCCCTTTTCCTGCTCCCCCCCATTACCGTGTGTTTATAAATAAACCTAGAGTTTGATGGTAGATTTCTGTTGTCGTGGTTATTTCGTTCACACTTTTACTTTGTCACAATAATAATTTGCATGAGTTATGTTACGGGTCTCATTACCATCCCCCCCCTAGACTGTCGGGCCAAAAGAGATTCGTAACAGCTTTAACATTGCACTGATAAACAATGGGGAATTGTAGCCTACTCATCCTTTTGCAGCTTGCCTGCCATATGCATTCTTGTCCCAACCAAGCACCCAAGCTAACTGGCTAAAGTTGGCTGGCTTGCTAGCTAGCTCATTCAAGACACTTGGACCATTTTACTCACCCTTTTACTCACCCTATCAGAGCTGGTTAGGCTATTTACATGTTATCTAGAGCGTCTTGACTAGCTATTACATTTTTTTCCTATGTTTACTGACACTGGTCATATTCAGCGGGTGTTCCACGCTCATGAGTTATTCTGTGCTCTGGCACACAGGCGATAGTGTTCTGAAATCGGAGTAGAAATCCAGAGTGAATTTGCAAAAGATATGCTAACTGGATAACAGTAATTCAAGTTCTTGCTAGCTAGTGTTGTATAGCCATCAAAAGACGATATGAGGGGAAAGAGTCAGTCAATCACCCACTCCTCCAATGACATGACATCCTCCTGGCAGCTAGCTAGCTAGATAGCTATTTAGCTAACGTTAGGCTCCGTGTTTTTAGCTTGCTACATCAATAGATATGCTAGCCTATTAGCCACGTTATGACTGACTTGAGATCATTGCCCTTGCTAGTTTGATTGGCGACGGTCCCTGGCCCGGAGCCTCCGGTGGCAATCCACAGCCTGGAGCCTCCAGCGGCGATCCACGGCCCGGAGCCTCCGGCGACGATCCACGGTCCAGTTCCTCCAGCGACGATCCACGGTGCGGAGCCTCCGGCGATGTTCCAGCGAGCGGGGTCTACATCCCGACCCTGGAGCCCCCATCGAGGCTAGATGCCCACCCGGACCCTCCCCCATAGAGTCAGGTTTTGCGTCCGGAGTCCGCACCTTTGTTGGTTACTGTCACGCCCTGACCTTAAAAAGCCTTTTTATTTCTCTATTTGGTTAGGTCGGGGTGTGCATTGTAGTTTTCCTATTTTTTTGTTGAGCCTGGTATGGTTCCCAATCAGAGCCAGCTGTCTATCGTTGTCTCTGATTAGGGAGCATACTTAGGGAGCCTTTTTTTCCCCTTTAGTTTGTGGGATCTTGATTTTGTATAGGTGCTGTATAGCCTGCAGAACTTTACATTCGTTTTTGTATTTTGTTGGTTTTCGGTGTTCATTTTAAATAAAGTAAGATGTTCGCCTACAACGCTACACCTTGGTCTAATTCAACGAGCGAACGTAACAGCAACTATTTATTTGAATCATTCTCTGTCCATCTGCACAAACAGATATGAAGTCCCAATTTCTGATACACTATAACCTGATGTTCATCAAATAATTTAAAATACTATTTCAACTGGCATAGAGAACAATCAAGCATTTATTTTTAAAGTGTTTTCAGTCCAAAATATCCTGTTGGGTTTGTCAGTGTTAGTTTTGTAGAACTACCATCTGTTTGGGAGTCCCAAGGCCATTGATCAAACATGTTATTTGAACAGTAATAAAGCACAGGCATGAATAAAACTCTGTTTGATCAACCATTCACTAACGTGATTAAAGTCTACTAGAACAAATCTTTAATAGGTTTATTAATGAAAGTAAAAGTTCAAGAACAACTTGTTATTAATCAAATTATATCAGAAGACTCTGAGTTAATCAAATGAGGCCATATAATTGAGGCCATATAATAGCAATACTCAGTAGCTGGCTACCACCCTTCAAAAAATACAAAGTGAAATGGCTTGAAATGATTCAGACTTGAGATTCTGGATTTGTAGTCTCCCTGCTGAAAAAACAGCATATACCACCATAGACTGGTGAACATCCTTTGCTGTGGTTTTGCTGGTGACCAGTTCACTGTTTTGATCTATACAGCATATGCAGGTCACCCACAAGTCACATCAAGTCGTATTATGCTTGCTTGCAAAGTGATGCTGAATTCCTATAGGAATGCAGCCTGATTGGCAATATCCAATAATTTGTCACCAAGAAGCTGCATTTAAAATGACTGCCAGGGTTAACATGACAAACAAACTATACTATTTCAGTAATGGGTACAAAAAGTCAAATTAAAAGATTGCATCTGTTTTAAAAGTATATTATTTGTTTTAATAGCGTAAGATACATTCATTGATTAATTAATCAATACATATTTATGCAAAAACACAGTTTTGAAACAATCAATTCTAAAACTATAACTGTAATAGCTATGAAAAATTACAATGATAGGTGTGGTTTTGCAGACCAGCTTGACCAGCTAGAGGCCAGGGGCCTCATTTATAAACATTGTGTACGTTCCCCGGAACATGCGTGTGCCATTTTTTCACACAAATGTTCATAACTGAACTTGAGGTGAGAATTTTCTTATACTCCTGCAAACGTTAGACTATGCGTACACACAGTTTCTAATGGTTGAAGTATTGCATGGCAAGAAAGCAAAAGTAGCCTGGCCTGATGACATTCTTATTCATAATTTTAAAAACAGGTAGGTAAATATAATCACAGGATGCAATAATTTGCAGTTAGTGAGAAGAGTAACAATTCTTTTTTTAATCTTTGCATTCTAAAATAGTCAGAAATAGGCATGTCCCGACTTCCACCGAAGGTGGCTCTTCTCCCTGTTCGGGCGGTGCTTGTCGTCGCCGGCCTACTAGCTGCCACCGATCCATTTTTCCTTTGTGTCTGTCTTATTGTTTACACCTGTGTCTTAGTAGTTGATTTCAGTGGGTATATTTACCTCTGCTGCCTGCTAGTCTTTGTGCAGGATTGTTTTCTGTGGTTACGTTGTTAGGGGTGCGTGTCTGCACCACAGGGTTTTCTTTTCTCAAGGCAGTTGTGCCGTTTGGTATGGCTTTCGCAACAGAGGTTCCCCTCCGTGTGTAGCGTTTATTTCCCTGTGTGTGTGGCGACCTCGTTTGGGCGTGTTTCAGTCCCATGTTGTAGTTGAGTTGGGACTGCTCAATAAACTATTGTGCCACTGGGACATCCTTGCTCTCCTGCTCCTGATTCCTGCAACTCCCTCCTTTATGAGGCACGTAACAAGGAATATATTTCAAAATATTTATTTAATTCCATGATCATTTCAGAATAAATTCCTAATATTTTCTGACTGTCATGGTTTCATACTCGCGAAATAACCTGTAGGCCTACAACAACGTAGGATAGGCTACAATTCGTTCCATCTCTCATTTAATTGGACCCACCCCACAGTGGTAAAGAGATAAGCTATTTCCCAAGTATTTTTTCTCAATCTGATCTGATCCGAAGCACAGATTAACGGTAGACCAGTCGGTTCACCTTTTCCACTGATGTTTGTAGGTTAAGTTTATATACTGTAATGTCAAATGTCTTGAGTAGACAGTATATCTTAAACATTGCAGAATAAACGGCCTCATCTTTTCTGGCCATTATGAGTTCATACAATTGCAAATTGTTGTGGACACTTTAGGTAAAACAAAATGTATATAAAAAAAATCGATATATATATATATTTGGTAAAATATTGAATTTGGCCTTTACTACTATAGCCCAGAGAAACGCGTTGAATAACACATTCATAAATGGCAAAAAAGACAATCAAAAATAAGTCCGAAGAAACCAGGTTTTGTTCCATATCTAGGAAATATAAGAAAGATCAGGAAATGTATAGATGTTTTTTTAGACATATTTAACCCCTTTTTTGGGTATGCACAAGACTACCTTCAAAACTACCCTCATATATATATATTTTTTTACCTGTACCAGTTACCTTCAGACGAGTCCCGTGACACTTTGGAGGTAGTACAGTAGTTTGTAGGTCAAACTGTTCAGGCACGTGAGAAGGATTTCTCATGTTTTGACAAACATCACTCAAGCTCTGCCACCTTTCACCGCAGATGCGGAAGTGCGATATTGGCGGATGAGGTGGATTGAGACTCATCCAATGTAAAAAACAAAACAGATCTCTAGCTTTGATAATGTTAGTTGAATTTACTCTAGATTCTAAAATATTTTTAGATTTGTTTGTACAGTACACTGAACAAAAATATGTGACCGACTGCCTCGATTCGGTCTTATGTAGCTAAATGTGAAATGGTATTTTTTACATTGGATAAAAGAAGAGACTCAGAGCTAGAAAATTGGATATCATACACCGCAGTTGAGGAATAATGGGAAAGTAATTCTGCTTTGAAAATGTATATACTTGTAAGCCCATTTTTGAGAAAATGTCCCTTGAATGTGTTGGTACACCTACTGGAGAGCTTTTATTTGTCTACACCCATTCAGCATTGTACACACCCTCTTAATATGTTAAATGAGGCATCTCCTCCTGGCTACACTAGTGACCATATCTCCTTGCGCATTCCCCAAAGGAGGAAAAAATGTTCATCAATGTTCATCTATAGAAAAAATGACTGTGTTTTCGTCTTTTTATGATCTAGTCATGAAATCTATGCAGCTTACACAATCACTTTTTATAGTTTATGTTTACAGGTCTCCTGGGACATATACAGTGTTCTTCATTGAGTTCCATGAATTCCAATCGGATAATATTCACGTTTATGAGCATTTCAATATTCACATGGCAAAGTCCACAGAGCCACTCCTATTAGCTTACGGAGATATGATGATAGTGTTTGCGAATAGCACTGTCCGTGACCACCATCCCAAAGTCTACCAACATTTTTGAAATGTCTACTGTAGATTTTCCATTCCTCCTGAATGCCCTAATCACTTAAGCATCGAATACATTGCAAGTTGAGGGATTTTCACAACAGTCGCCGGGCTATAAAAGGTCTATTGTCCTGTTAATAGGAATAATTTGCATGATGGGCTACATTCTTTATTTTAAACAAAATGTCACACATAATTTGTATCTACCTTTCCAATTACTATTAGAGTTTGGGAATTACAAATGTGCACTTTATTTTTAGTTACATTGTTTTAGTTTGAACGTGCAGACTTTTTTTCTTTAAATATTTTTTTAATGTAGGATGCTACATTTTTGACCAGTTGCAATTGTAAGGCCTAATAAAACAATTCCTACATCTATTAGGCTGTTAATAAGCTTCATAGCCTACCTCAGCCAGTTAAGGCATTTTGTATAGGTCTAGGCTCAGAAGAAATACACTCCAATTAAGCCTTCTTGTTGTTTGTAAAGTCAAAATCAAAATTCAAAAGGAACTCGCACATCTGAGCTAACTTTTTTGCAGGTGCATGGCAACAGCTGGATAAGATGAGGAAAAAGATGAAGGAACCCGCACACTGCTTTTAATGATATCACTGATCTTTAAAAAGCTTTACGTATCGGCCTCATATCGGCATTTTATTGCATGACATAAGTATTTGACCACCTACCAACCAGTAAGAATTCCAGCTCTCACAGACCTGTTAGTTTTTCTTTAAGAAGCCCTCCTGTTCTCCACTCATTACCTGTATTAACTGCACCTGTTTGAACTCGTTACCTGTTTAAAAGACACCTGTCCACACACTCAATCAAACAGAGAGCTGTGTAAGGACATCGGGGATATAATTGTAGACCTGCACAAGGCTGGGATGGGCTACAGGACAATAGGCAAGCAGCTTGGTGAGAAGACAACAACTGTTGGCTCATTTATTAGAAAATGGAAGATGTTCTGGGGCTCCATGCAAGATCTCACCTCGTGGGACATCAATGATCATGAGAAAGGTGAGGAATCAGCCCAGAACTACACGGCAGGACCTGGTCAATGACCTGAAGAGAGCTGGGACCACAGTCTCAAAGAACACCATTAGTAACACACTATGCCGTCATGTATTAAAATCCTGCAGCGCACGCAAGGTCCCCGTGCTCAAGCCTGCGCATGTCCAGGCCCGTCTGAAGTTTACCAATGACCATCTGGATGATCCAGAGGAGGAATGGGAGAAGGTCATGTGGTTTGATGAGACAAAAATAGAGCTTTTTGGTCTAAACTCCACTCGCCGTGTTTGTAGGAAGAAGAAGGATGAGTACAACCCCAAGTACACCATCCCAACCTTAAAGTATGGAGGTGGAAACACATCCTTTGGGAATGCTTTACTGCAAAGGGGACAGGATGACTGCACCGTATTGAAGGGAGGATGGATGGGGCCATGTATCACGAGATCTTGGCCAACAACCTCCTTCCATCAGTAAGAGCATTGAAGATGGGTCTGGGTCTTCCAGCATGACAACGACCCAAAACACACAGCCAGCGCAACTAAAGAGTGGCTCCGTAAGAAGAATCTCAAGGTCCTGGAGTGGCCTAGCCAGTCTCCAGACCTGAACCCAATAAAACATCTTTGGAAGGAGATGAAGGTCCGAATTGCCCAGCGACAGCCCCGAAACCCGAAGGATGTGGAGAAGGTCTGTATGGAGAAGTGGGCCAAAATTTCTGCTATATTGTGTGCAAACCTGGTCAAGAAATACAGGAAACGTATGATCTCTGTAATTTCAAACAAAGGTTTCTGTACCAAATATTAAGTTCTGCTTTTCTGATGTATCAAATACTTATGTTATGCAATAAAATGGAAATTAATGACTTAAAAATCATAAAATGTGATTTTCTGGATTTTTGTTTTAGATTCCATCTCTCACAGTTGAAGTGTACCTATGATAAAAATTACAGACCACTAAATGCTTTGTAAGTAGGAAAACCTGCAAAATCGGCAGTATCAAATACTTGTTCTCCCCACTGTATGTTTTGTTTAAAAAGTTCATATTTATATTAAAAGAATCTCAGTATACATTGGCACGTTACGTTCACTAGTTCCAAAAACATCCAGTGATATTGTAGAGAGTCACATAATTTTTCAGAAATATTCATTATAAATGTTGATGAAAATGCAATTGTTAGATATGGAAATATAGATATACCTCTCCTTAATGCAACCACTATGTCAAAAAAACTTTACGGAAAAAGCAAACCATGCAATAATCTGAGAACGGCACTCAGAAAAAATATTAAATTATCTGCCATGTTGGAGTCAACAGAAATCAGAAATAACATTATAAATATTCCCTTACCTTTGGTGATCTTCCTCAGAATGCACTCCCAGGAATCATAGTTCGATAATGTCCATTATTTATGTCCAAGTAGCTACTTTTTTTAGGGAGTTTAGTACACAAATCCAAATGCTCGTGCAGGTCCAGCCGAACGTCGGACAAAAACTTCAAAAAGTTATTTTACAGGTCGCAGAAACTTTGAAACTAATTATAGAATCAATCTTTAGGATGTTTTTATCATAAATCTTCAATAACGTTCCAACCAGAGAAATCCATTGTCTGTAGAAAAGCCATGGAACGTAGTTCTCTATCATGTGAAATGCGTGTGACCAGGACCTGGCTCTCTGCAAGACTACTGAGTCAAAGAGGTCTCATCCGGCCCCACATCACAGTAGAAGCCTCATTCAAGTTTCTAAAGACAGTTGACATCTAGTGGAAGCCGTAGGAAGTGCAACATAACCAATATCCCACTGTGTATTCAATATGGGCTGGGTTGAAAATCGACCAACCTTAGATTTCCCACTTCTTGTTTGGATTTCTTCTCAGGTTTCTGCCTGCCATATGAGTGCTGTTAAACTCACAGACATCATTCAAACAGCTATAGAAACTTCAGAGTGTTTTCTATCCAGTACTACTACTAATATGCATATATTAGCAACTGGGATTGAGGAGCAGCCCGTTTACTCTGGGCACCTCTGTGCACCTTTCATCCAAACTACTCAATACTGCCCCTGCAGCCATAAGAAGTTGTAAGACCTCTAGGAAATAATGTCTGGAGGGTGAAAATCCCAAAATATTCTGGCTGATTTTCTATTGTGGATGGCAGTTGGCATGGACCAATTTATCGCGTAAATAAAACATACCAGGGTTTCTTGACCCATCTCCCACCTTTCGCGAGTTCAAAGTATCTGTGGTTGTGAACATTACAGAGTGTTCTTTAGCTGATCTTTTTTGTAGAAGTTCATCTCGTGTTTTCCCCAATGCCAAATTTAGAGCTTCATCCACACATTGTGGAGAATAGCTGCTTCTTAGAAACCTATTGCGCATCTCGGCTGCTTTCTCTAGATAGTCCTGAAAATGAATTGCTGCAAGTTAGGGAGGAGGGAAGGGGGTTCACACCTAGCTCAAGATGGGGAGGGAGGGTTCACACCTTGCTCGGGTATAAGACAAATCTTTAGTAAAGGTTGAATAGTCTGTTGTTCAGCAAATAGCCCATTCTGCTATGCTTGTAAAAACTAATAATAATTATTTTTCCCCTTTCCACGTTTAAGATTCCGATTGATAAAGTGTTTTTAGACACATCGGCCCTAACCCCAATTAATTCATTTGGGCACAGTCGATAGCATTCTGGACTTCGTGTTAGAATGTTGAGGGTTCGAAACCTGCTCCCTGCTTGCTATAATCAATTAGTTTAATACAACTGGTTTGGATATGGCTGAAAAAAACTAGCTATTTTTGTAAATTAACTTTATGACAAAACAATATGTGCAATAGTTTGTCTCTACATTAACTAAGATATTCCTCTCAATTTTCCATTTTTTTGCTTGACTCATTCTGATGTTATAATTACTTAAATGATCTTCCCCGTAATGTTGTGTCAGCCATCTTTGCTGTTGTCACCAGGGATGGGTGGTCCACGTCAAATTTGTCATTGGAACCACTCGATATGATTGGTCATATAAAAACCTTTGGACCCAAATGCATAATGACTAACTCTCCCTTATGGTGGTCTGGAGTATTGAAGCCGTGACACTGGGTACCTCTAAGTCCTGCAGTGTCGCTCGCAACTTTGAAAGGAGGAACCACTGTAAGAACAAATTGTTATTTTGTATTTTTTTTTACAAGGACAGCCTAATCCTTCCTCACTGATTTACAGAAAATTGAAACAAAGTTGTCGAATGAAGACAAACAATTTAGAATCCTCCATTCCTGTAGCCTACTCACAAACGTAATGTTGTACAGCCCCATATTTTCCATTCCATCCTAACAGATACCCTGAGGGTTTATTTTTTTGTTTTTCTCTGAGTAGAAACACCATAATATTAATCAACTTAATTGAGCCAAATTTCTTACAATCAAACCCATATACTATATTATTAGAAAAAAGGTTTCAATTATCTGGTGCCAATATGGAAGATTATCAAACGCTTCTCAAAGATGCCCTCTGGTGGTCAAACTATCAATAACTTGCATTAACAGAACACATGTTTGACAAATAGATAACATGCCACAGGATGCTGCAGCAGCCCGCAAGCCGTGTCGCAGGATGACGCAACATTTAAAGGAGGATCCACTGCACCTACTATGTGTACAATATGGTCAGAATATGCAGGCTTGCTTATTGTTCCTAGAATTACTTAGAAAACAGCTGGAGGCCGGGCTTTATCCTTTAGAGCTCTGTTTTTATGGAATGGTCTACTGATCCATGTGAGAGACGCAGACATAACTAAAGACTTATCTTTTCAGTAGGTCCTATGATTGAGTTTAGTCTAGCCCAGAGGTGTGAAGGTGAACTGCAAGCCACTGGAGTGACGAACCACCCTTACTGTCTCTGCTTGGTCGGCTCCCTACTCTCCACTGGGTTTCTCTGCCTTTGAACCTATTACGAGGGCTGAGTCACTGGCTTGCACCCTTGCTGTCTCTCCAGCACATGCTGTCTTGACCTCTGAATGCTCGACTATGAAAAGTCAACTGACATTTACTCCTGAGGTGCTGACCTGTTGAACCCTCTATAACCTCTGTGATTATTATTTAACCCTGTTAGGTCATCTACGAACATTTGAACATCTTAAAGAATAATTCTAGCCTTAATGGCCATGTACTCTTAGAAATCTCCACCGGTAAAGCCAGAAGAGGACTTGTCACCTCTCAGAGCCACCGTGCTTCTACATCTGCATTGCTTGCTCTTTGGGGGTTTAGGCTGTGTTTCTATATCAGCATTTCAACATCTGCTAATGTAAAAAAAGGCCTTATTAATACATTTGATAGCTTGATAACTGAGCTTTGAAATGTAGGTGGAGGCAATGTACTGGTGGGGCTCATTAGCGTATTTGGAGTTGTGTTCTAAAATATGTGTATTTATGCCAACCTTCAGTGAAAGTGTTGAACCAGTTTAAAGGGAACCATGACAGTTCAGTAATCTTTGGAAAAGCATTTGACATTAAAGTGCTGACAAGCTGAGACCAGCACAAAGGACAGCACTGAACTGGCACCAGGACCAACAACAGGATCAGAACCAGCCCCCTCAACAGAACCTAAACTCACCACCCAGAAATAGAACAAACCACAACAGAATAATTATGCACAAGCGACAAGGCATCAGAAGATTCACACTACTCTGACCCAAAACCCAGCCACCAATCAGAAATGTCAGTAGAACACCACTCCAGCCTGGTGTCCCCAGTCTCCTTGCTCCCCCTACCACCGATCCTCCACCGGAGGACAAAATCTCATTAGCACTCTTCACAGAAGCCGAAGAGAGCCAGGACCCCACACACACCACCCAAAACAGGTCCCAGACCGACAGTGAAAAGCAATAATTGACTTGAACTCAAATAGTGAACAAACAAATTGAGCAAGAGAGCAAGATCTGTCTTCTAAAGAGCAACCCTACAAGGGTAATTCCTGTTTTTAAGGTTTTTGAAGAAGGAAGATCACTTTATACTGCTTTCCTTCGGCACAGCCTGCCAAACTACAGTGAGCCCACAGCTGTTGGGCTCCAGCTGTAGGACCGGAGCGAGCGACTGCGAAGCCACCTCAACCCAGCCTCGAGCGACTGGAAACTTACATATCAACATGTTGAATCAAAAGCTGCACTGACAGATAACATTAACCTGTTCACGCATGAGTTGCAACCCGTCGCACCTGCATGAGTTTTTTCATGTGTGTGATGTCAAAATGCTCTCAGTGTTTGAAAATGTGATTATTTGTCACACCCTGACCTGCGTGTTCTTTGTTTTCTTTATATATATTGTTTAGGACAGCGTGTGACATGGGTGATGTATGTGTTTTTGTACTGTTTAAGGGTTTTGTAGGTTTATGGGGTTGTTTACCATCTAGGTGTTTATGCATGTCTATGGTTGCCTAGATTGGTTCTCAATTAGAACCAGCCTTTTATCGTTGTCTCTGATTAGGAACCATATTTAGGCAGCCATCTTCTTTGGGTATTTCGTGGGTTATTGTCAATGTGATGTTGCAGGTTTGGACACAGTATTGATAGCGGTCACGGTCGTCTTATTTATTTGTTTGTTTAGTGTTCTTCATGTTCATTCGTCTAACATTAAAAGTATGTATTCACGCTGAGCTTTGGTTTCCTCACTACGACAATCGTGACATTATTACCCAACAGGACAGTTACCAGCGCTGCCCTCAAATGAAAGCATGCGGCCTGCTAATTATCTATAGGCTATGTTTCAACTTATCAATTCAAATTATTTTCAAACAAGTTTTATTTTCGAACAACAGTTGGCCTGAGGTGTGTTCCTCTTTAATTCACATAAGAAGTAGCCCATTTCCCTGTTTCTGACAATTTACAGTTCCTTGCAAAAGTATTCATCCCCCTTGGCATTTTTCCTATTTTGTTGTATTACAACCTGTAATTTAAATTGATTTTCATTTGTATTTCATGTAATTGACATTCACAAAATAGTCCAAATTGGGGAAATGAAATTAAAATGACTTGTTTCAAAAAATTAAAAAGAAAAGTGGTGAGTGCATATGTATTGTGCAACCATTACCTTCAGAAGTCACATAATTAGTTAAATAAAGTCCACCTGTGTGCGATCTAAGTGTCACATGATATGTCACATGATCTCAGTTTATATACAACAGTTCTGAAAGGCCCCAGAGTCTGCAACACCACAAAGCAAGGCGCACTACCAAGCAAGCAGCACCATGAAGACCAAGGAGCTCTCCAAACAGGTCAGGGACAAAGTTGTGGAGAAGTACAGATCAGGGTTGGGTTATAAAAAAAGATCCTAAACTTTGAACATCCCAAAGAGCACTATTAAATATATTATTCATAAATGGTAAGAATATGGCACCACAACAAACCTGCCAAGAGAGGGCCTCCCACCAATACTCACGGACCAGGCAAGGAGGGCATTAATCAGAGAGGCAACAAAGAGACAAAAGATAACACTGAAGGAGATGCAAAGTTCCACAGCAGAGATTGGAGTATCTGTCCAATTTAAACCATACACTCCACATAGATGGGCTTTACGGAAGAGTGGCCTGATAAAAATAATCAAACACGTTTGGTGTCCGCCAAAATGCATGTGGGAGACTCCCCAAACATGTAGAAGGTACTCTGTCCAGATGACACTAAAATGTAGCTTTTTGACCATCAAGGAAAACACTGTCTGGCGCAAACCCAACACCTCTCATCAGCCCTAGAACACAATCCCCACAGTGAAGCATGGTGGTGAAAAGATTGATGGATGGCGCTAAATTCAAAGAAATTCTTGAGAGAAATCTGTTTCAGTCTTCCAAAGATTTGAGACTGGGACGGAGGTTCACCTTCCACCAGGACAATGACCCTAAGCATACTGCTAAAGCAACACTTGTTTGGTTAAAGGGGAAACATCTAAATGTCTTGGAATGGACGATTCAAAGCCCAGAACTCAATCCAATTGAGAAACCGTGCTACGACTTAAAGATTGCTGTACACCAGCGGAACCCATCCAACTTGAAGGAACTGGAGCAGTTTTGCTTAAAGAGACATACTCCAAGAGACTTGCAGCTGTAATTGCTGCAAAAGGTGGCTCTACAAAGTATTGACCTTGGAGGGGTGAATAGTTATGCACACTCAAGTGTTCAATGTTTTGTCTTATTTCTTGTTTGTTTCACAATAAAACATATTTTACATCTTTAAAGTGGTAGGCATGTTATGTAAATCAAATTATACAAACCCACCCCCAAAAAATCTATTTTAATTCCAGGTTGTAAGGCATCAACATAGGAAAAATGGCAAGGGGGTTAATATTTTCGCAAGCCACTGTATGTTTGGGCAAATTTCTATCTTCAACAAGAGCCCAAGCACTTCCCTAGTGTTTCCCCAGATCAAGTATGAAGACATTGCGAAGCTCAAGTCAGAACTGACCTTGCACAAACTTTTTCCCCTAGCACATTTCCTGACTGGTGCCCACCTTGCCTTCATTGTTGTTTTCCTTACAAATTGGACTTTGGACATGTGTGCGTTCCAATCAAAGTATGTGGCTTATTTTCTGTGTATCATGTTGTCATTTCTGCTGTAGCACAGCGTATGTATGTACAGTATAGATCAAAATCAAATGTTATTTGTCACATGCACCGAATACAACAGGTGTCGAACTTACAGTGAAATGCTTACTTACAAGCTCTTAAAAACCCTTAAGGATTAGCCCCTTTTTTTCAATTTTCATCTGAAATGACATATGCAGGCCCTGAAGCAAGGATATGAAAATTCTTGGTATCATTGGAAAGGAAACACGTGGACGTTTATGGAATGGCAAAAGGAGAGTCGTAGAATATAATATATTAGATATGGTAAAAGATAATACAAAGAAAATACAAAGAAAAAACAAACCTTTCTTTTGTATTAATTGTGTACCATCTTTTAACCTTTTTGGGATAGGGGGCAGCGTTTTCACTTTTGGATGAATAGCGTGCCTAGAGTGAACTGCCTCCTACTCTGTACCAGATGCTAATATATGCATATTATTATTAGTATTGGATAGAGTACACTCTGAAGTTTCTAAAACTGTTTGAATGATGCCTGTGAGTATAACAGAACTCCTATGGAAGGCAAAAACCTGAGAAAAATCCAAACAGGAAGTGGGACATCTGAGTCAAATCAAATCAAATTAAATGTATTTATATAGCCCTTCGTACATCAGCTGATATCTCAAAGTGCTGTACAGAAACCCAGCCCAAAACCCCAAACAGCAAGCAATGCAGGTGTAGAAGCACGGTGGCTAGGAAAAACTCCCTAGAAAGGCCAACACCTAGGAAGAAACCTAGAGAGGAACCAGGCTATGTGGGGTGGCCAGTCCTCTTCTGGCTGTGCCGGGTGGAGATAACAGAACATGGCCAAGATGTTCAAATGTTCATAAATGACCAGCATGGTCGAATAATAACAAGGCAGAACAGTTGAAACTGGAGCAGCAGCACGGCCAGGTGGACTGGGGACAGCAAGGAGTCATCATGTCAGGTCGTCCTGAGGCATGGTCCTAGGGCTCAGGTCCTCCGAGAGAGAGAAAGAAAGAGAGAAAGAGAGAATTAGAGAGAGCACACTTAAATTCACACTTGATTTGATTTGACATCTGAGGTTTGAAGTTTTTCAAAGCTTGGCCTACCAAAAACACAGTGTCTGTGGAGTCAAGTTGCACTTCCTAAGGATTCCACTAGATGTCAACCGTATTTAGAAACTTGTTTCAGGCTTCTGCTATAAAGGAGGGGCTTATGAGACCTGTTTGAGTCAGTGGTCTGGCAGAGTGTCTCAGGCTCATGAAGCGCACTCAAGACAAAGTTAACTCTTGTTCCAGTGCTTTTCTTCAGACAATGGAATTATTGATGTTTTATGTTAAAAACATCCTAAAGATTGATTCCACATATTGTATGACTGGTTTCTACGACCTGTAATGGAACTTTTCGAGTTTTTGTCTGGACGAAGTGCTCACGCCTCATGAGATGGATTACTGGGCTGAACACGCTCACAACAAGTGGCTATTTGGACATAAATGATGGACTTTATGGAACAAATCAGTCATTTATTGTCGAACTGGGATTCCTGGGAGTGCCTTCTGATGATGATCATCAAATATTTATGGTGTTATTTCTAACTTCTGTTAGAGCCCAATCTGGCTGGTTTGGGCTCTGAGCGCTGTTCTCAGATTATGTTTTTTCCGTAAAGTAAAAATGTTTTTTGACACAGTGGATGCATTAAGGAGAAGTCTATCTTTAATTCTGTGAATAAAAGTGTATATTGGATATAAATATGCACGTTATCGAACAAAACACACATGTATTGTGTAACATGATGTCCTATGAGTGTCATCTGATGAAGATCATCAAAGATTAGTGATTCATTTTATCTATATTTCTGCTTTTTGTGACTCCTATCTTTGGCTGAAAAAATGGCAGTTTTTTTTTACTTGGCGGTGATCTAACATAATCATATGTTTTGCTTTAGCTGTAAATCATATTTTTAAATCTGACACGGTGGGTAGATTAACAAGATGTTTATATTTCATTTGCTGTATTGGACTTGTTAATGTGTGAAAGTTACATATTTCTAAAATAAAAATTGAATTTCGCACGCTGCCTTTTCAGCGGAATGTTGTCGAGGGATTCCCCTGCGCTAGAAAGGTTAAGAAGTCAGAGAACGCCGGGACAGTGTCCCCTCGTTGGGATGGATACAATTCTATAGACCATTAGATCACACAGCTGTAGCTTGGCTACAGGGCTGGAAATGGTTAAACTCTGAGACTATCGATCACTACAGAATAACTGCAAATCTTAGACGTGTAATTACTGTAACTAGAAATGTAACTGTCTGTAACTAGAAATTTCTTAAGTCTACAATGAGAATACCAACAACTTCCCGACCCATTTATTCCATGAGAACATTTCCCGAATGGTACTCTGAAGTATATTGCAATATCTTTCAGAATGAGCGGGTGTTCAAGTGCAAAGGATTATCATTTCAATTAATATAATTCTAGACTATGTGTACTGAATCCATTTTGTCTTTACCGCTCTTTCTCAGTCCCCACACATTTCAATTTGATTCATTTCAGTTCGATATGACGGCTTAACCCACTAGGGACTTTTTTATCATTGTTCATAACCAACATGAAACCTCTGTTTGTGATGTATGTCTGTGATTATTTAGTTAGTTAGCAAATAAATAAGCCAATTTGTATATTGCCGATTCATTATGGAAACTAGGGTTCGTGCAGAAAACCAAGAACTTTACGACGTTTGGAATGAGGCTAATTAGTTGTCACGTAGAGTAGGCCAGAAGGCTATACTGGAAAACCTAACCTCAATCAAAATAAAAAGATGGCGGGGCTGCAGAAGTTCTTCTGTGCAAGGGTGTTTATTTACAAAGTAATTCAGGAACAAAAACAACACTACTGCCATCAAACATATACCATATGGGCTAGCTAAAAAACAATGCTACCCCATCCACAGCTCAATCCAAAATTCCTCCCTATGAACTGAAAGAGAGGCTCCTTTTGTAGGGCTATCCCCTCCCCTCAGAACAATTAAAACTCATTAATTAAGCAATTACCTATACAAACCTACATTTTCCATTTAACTAAACATACTAAAGTATATACATTGCAACACGTTTGTGAAACAATATCACCACAAAACATTTACAAAATTACATCATTACTGTCTGTCTTTCAATATGCCCATTTACATTAACAGAAGACTAATGGAGAGTTATATTTGGAAAATTCTAACTTTAATCTCAACATTTTCCATGGTGCCCCGACTTCCTAGTTAATAATTGTTTACATGATTAGTTTAGAGTTTGGAGTGGGTGTACTTGTTTTAGTGTAACTAATTAGGTTGAAATATTGTTCTATAGCTAATTGACCTTGGAATCTGTGATTTATTACCACAAATATTATAAAATCATGATTTTCATGCATGTTTGGTGCCTGTGTTTTTACATATTATCTGCAAAAGTTGTTCTCCCCCCCTCACACTCTACAGTTATAATACAAGCCTACTGCTAATGTGAGTTCATGCAGTTCCAACATAATCCAAATGATGGCTGTCTAAAATCCCAACTCCGCTATATTGCAAGTAACTAGACATTTGTGGTTTGATTTGGATCATTTGGATAATTCTGGAACTGCACAGTGTGCACAGCATGACTAGCTCACATTAGTGAGCAGTAATATGACCAACATCAACATGAGGCTTTTTTATTGCCAATCAAAAATTGGACATGGTTTATGAAAACATTGCAAAAAATGATAAATACTTTAATAATACTACTATAATAATTTTTCTTTCTGGAAAATGATGATATTAACTCAGTAAAAAAAAAGAAACGTCCTCTCACTATCAACTGTGTTTATTTTCAGCAAACTGAATTAACATGTGTAAATATTTGAATGAACATAACAAGATTCAACAACTGAGACAAACTGACATAAAGGTTCCACAGACATGACTAACAGAAATGGAATAATGTGTCCCTGAACAAAGGGGGGATCAAAAGTAAGAGTCAGTGGCCACTAGCTGCATTAAGTACTGAAGTACATCTCCTCCTCGTGGACTGCACCAGATTTGTCAGTTCTTGCTGTGAGTTACCCCACTCTTCTACCAAGGCACCTGCAAGTTCCCGGACATTCCTGGAGGGAATATTTCTAGCCCTCACCCTCCGATCCTACAGATCCCAGACGTGCTCAATGGGATGGAGATCCGGGCTCTTAGCTGGCTATGGCAGAATACTGACATTCCTGTCTTGAAGGAAATCACACACAGAATGAGCAGTATGACTGGTGGCATTGTCATGGTGGAGGGTCATGTCAGGATGAGCCTGCAGGAAGGGTACCACATGAGGGAGAAGGATGTCTTCCCTGTAATACACAGCGTTGAGATAGCCTGCAATGACAACCAGCTCAGTCAGATGATGCTGTGACACACCGCCCCAGATCATGATGGACCCTCCACCTCCAAATTGATCCCGCTCCAGAGTACAGGCATCGGTGTAACGCTCATTCTTTCAACGATAAACGCGAATCCGACCATCACCTCTGGCAAGACAAGACCGTGACTCGTCAGTGAAGAAACACTTTTTGCCAGTCCTGTCTGGTCCAGCGACGGTGGGTTTGTGCCCATAGGCACCGTTGTTGCCGGTGATTTCTGGTTAGGACCTGCCTTACAACAGGCCTACAAGCCCTCAGTCCAGCCTCTCTCAACCTATTGCGGACAGTCTGTGCACTGATGGAGGGATTGTGTGTTCCTGGTGTAACTCGGGCCGTTGTTGTTGCCAACATGTACCTGTCCCACAGGTATGATGTTGGGATGTACCGATCCTGTGCAGGTGTTGTTACACGTGGTTTTCCACTGCGAGGACAATCAGCTGTCCATCCTGTCTCCCTGTAGCGCTGACTTAGGCGTCTCACAGTATGGACATTGCAATTTATTTCCCTGGCCACATCTGCAGTCCTCATGCCTCCTTGCAGCATGCTTAAGGCACATTCATGCAGATGAGCAGGGACCCTGGATATCTTTTGGTATTTTTCAGTCAGTAGAAAGACCTCTTAGTGTCCTAAGTTTTCAAAACTGTGACCTTAATAGTCTACCGTCTCTAAACTGTTCCACGGGTGCATGTTCAATACATGAACATTCCTCACTTCTTGAGGCTATGGGTTCCCCTACAGGAACTCCACCCCCCCCCGTGCAGCTGAAAAGGTGGCGCAGGGAATGCAAAAATATTCTTTAGAAATATTTAACCTCCACACATTAACAAGTCCAATACCTCAAATGAAAGATAAACACCTTGTGCATCTACCCAGCGTGTCAGATTCACTATGGGCACGCAATTCATCCAAAGGGGAAATACTGCCCCCTATCTCTAACAGGTTTTAATTGTTTATGGTTCATTGAACAAGCATGGGAAACAGTGTTTAAACCTTTCACAATGAAGATCACGGATGTAGTGAGAAATAAACAGAAGAGCACATCCTTTGGCTAAGCAATATGGCACAAAACATCTGGCTAATGACCTCTGCTTTCCTCACCAGAATTTCCGAACCGGCTGCAGTGATGCTCCCCGAAAGTGTTTCCCTACGCTGGTACTCCAGTTCCCCCACAGTGCACATTTCAGTTGCAGCCCTGGACAAACACACCTCATTCAACTCTTTGAGAACTTGATGATTAGTAGACACATTGAATCAGGTGTGCTTATTCAGGGTTACATTAAAAATGTGTTATGTTGGGGGTACTCAGGGACCAGGGTTGGGAAACACTGCTCCAGGGCATTCTCTTCTGATCACCTGAGGGACCTCGGACACCCCAAGAGAGGAAAGCCTGGGCAGTCATCAATGACACAAAGCAGGTCATTTTGGACACCAGAAACACCAAACTCTTCCATAAACGAGACACACACTCCCCATCGTCAGCGCACACATCATACATAAGGCCATCCACTACATCATCATACTGGATACTTACACTGGGACAAGACACCACCAACAGCCACTGGAATATAACTGGACCGAACGACATCACCATCGCCCCATGTACCATCATCCCCATGAACTCTGCACCAACCACCATGATTCCTAGCCCAAAGCCCCTCACCTCCAACCCAGCAGAGGTAAGAAGCTGTCACCTTGCATCCGACTCCTCCTAAAGCTGAGCCAAATACTGAGCCTTCAAACCACCCACATCTGTTGAGCAGTTGTTGGCTGCTTTTCCTTCACTCTGCCATCCAACTCATCCCAAACCATCTCAATTGGGTTGAGATCGGGTGATTGTGGAGGCCAGGTTCTCTGATGCAGCACTCCGTCACTCTGCTTCTTGGTCAAATAGCCCTTACATAGCCTGGAGTTGTGTGGGGTCATTGTCCTGTTGAAAAACAAATGATAGTCCCACTAAGCACAACCCAGATGGGATGGCGTATCTCTGCAGAATGTTGTAGTAGCCATGCTGGTTAAATGTGCCTTGAATTCTAAATAAATCACAGACAGTATCACAGGCATAGCACCATCACACCACCTTCTCCATGCTTCACAGTGGGACCCACCCATGCGAAGATCCGTTCACCTACTCTGCGTCTCACAAACACACGGTGGTTGGAACCAAAATTCCAAAATTTGGACTCATCAGACCCAAGGACAGATATCCACCGGTCTATTGTCCAAAGCTTGTGTTTCTTGGCTCAAGCAAGTCTCTTCTTCTTATTGGGGTCCTTTAGTAGTGGTTTCTTTTCAGCAATTTGACCATGAAGGCCTGATTCATGTAGTCTCCTCTGAACAAGTGATGTTGAGATGTGTCTGTTACTTGAACTATGTGAAGCCTTTATTTGGGCTGCAATCTGAGGTGCAGTTTCTCCAATTAATTTATCTTCTGCAGCAGAGGTAACTCTGTCTTCTTTTCCTGTGATGTCTTCACTATTATTGGACAATGTAGAAAATAGTAAAAATACTTTTTACTGATACTGTAGCTAATCTTTGTGCTAATGTTAGCCAGTGCCAGCTGTCATGGTGCATCGTAATAGCCCCAAAAGGTCCAACCAACAGCAACACCGTAGCAGTAGGAGGGAACTTTTTGTGTCACCACATCCAGTATTGTTGTCTCCACAGACAAAGGTTAGTCTACTCATAGCTAAAATCAGGCACTATACATCTCCTGTTTGGCATGTCTTTTGATATGTGGTTCACAGCAGGACAACCGCGTCATAGTTTTGAATGACCCTTCCCCCATTTGTTCCATGCTGGCTGGAGACCTAGCTAGCCAGTAACTAGCTAACACCAGATACAGATGAAAGGGGAAACATATAAGTATCTTTGACATACCTGAATAGTGTAAACTTTTCATAATATTTGCTGACACCCTACAGTCAATTTTTAGCACAAGTAGTGTTGCTATCTAGTCCTTGTTCGATAGAGCCATTGGATGTCTTTCAGCGAATTCATCTAAATATACAAGCTTACCCATTTCTTACAGGCTGCTGAATTTGAATTTAGAAAACACTCAGCTACTTTTTTTCCCCCATTATGTAATCCAACAATGTGTACGTCTATTTCTATTTAATGTTTTCTCTGTTTGGTCCAGACAGGTGTCTGTTATCAAGACATGGGGCACTTTTGGGTGAAAACTCACCTGTCTTGACCAATGAGAGAAGACTAGAAATAGATAAGATGGCGGCGTACACTGTTTGAGCAAATACGTGTTTTATTTAATAAAGGAGCATTTTTGCTCTCTGCAACCTGACACAGACAGATCCCTGTTTCCATGAATCGAGGATGAACACAGCATCGCCAATCTAAGGTACGTTGAAAATTCTCTGTGCTGCACCAAACAGTACCTATCTTGTAACTCCCAGTAATGGATACCAAAAATCTTTGGTTAAATCACATTATCTGTAGCTAAATCACAATCTGTAGCTAATGTTCTCTCCACTTTACTACACCTGAGACACAGTGAACTGTTCATACATACAGAAAAATACAGTATGAACAGTGTATGTTACTTTTACCATGTAATATATTGGGGACCAATGACAATGTATCTTATTTGTGTCATAGGTAGTTCCATTATTTAATATCAAATGCCAAGGGTGGTTTATCAGCAAGCTACATATTAAGTGTATATGGCCTTATAATAGTACTTCAAAGTCCCAAACAGTCATTCCGATTCCTATGTAAAATAGACTTTTGGTTGACTAAAACATATAACATTCTTGTTGAATGCCTAGGTCTTTCTTGAGTTAGCATGAAATATTGTACACTCCCCTGTATTTTGATTTTTACAAATAAACATTCTTTGGATATCTGAATGGCTAACACCTGCTTGATGTTGCCCTGTATAGCTTATATAAATATATTATGTGAATCCATAAAGGCAGACATATTTTTAGAATTGATCAAAAAGATCCATATTTATTTTATGGTCCTTTATCCAGCTTCTGTACACTGGCAATGGTGTTTGGTATGGTGGGCTGTGGAAGCAAAGTGCGGTAGTAGAGAAAACTGTCTATAACTTGGGTGACTGGAGTCTCTGATCATTTTATGGGCTTTCCTCTGACTATTGAATAGGTGCTGGATGGCAGGAAGCTTGGCCCAGTGATGTACTGGGCCGTTCACACTACCCTCTGTAGCGCCTTATGATCAAATCCCGAGCAGTTGCCATACCAAGTGGTGATGCAACCGGTCAGGATGCTCTCGATGGTGCAGCTGTAGAACCTTTTGAGGATCTGGGGACTCATGCCAAATCTTTTCAGTCTCCTGTATATATATATACACACACATAGTCCACCAATACAAAATTGGCACAGATGAAAATCCAAAACTACGCTCTCGAAGGAAGAGAAACTCGTGTCAATACAAGGACGAACAACCACAGTTCCGACACTACATACACGTACGTAATAGCGAAAACCATAAACAGCATATATAATCGAACGCAAATACACACAAACTTAATTCTGCATGAATTAAGGCAGGCAACAGGTGCCCTATATACACACAGAGATAAAAGCAATTGAAACCAGGTGTGAAAAGGAACACAGACAAAACAACCAGAAAAGGAAAAAGGGATCGGTAGCGGCTAGTAAACCGAGCGACGCCGAGCGCCGCCCGAACAAAGAGAAAAGGGGTAGACTAAATTTATTACATGGTGTGAAAGATACTCTGTGGTCCTCACGCTAACTGTAACTACATCTAACCACCCGTAACCCCATAACACAATCATAAACCCCTACAAACTATCCAGTTCATGATCATGCTTACTGTAAATTGAGCTATTTTATGGGTAAACTGAGCTTTTTTATTTTATGAAATTGCATCAATGATGTGATTTTGTTTATACATTTCCCATTTGGTATGTCTCTTGTGATGCGGTTCACTACAGCACTGATGGATATGTTGACATGACAACTGCGTCAGCGTTTTGAACGACACTTCCGACCCTAACTCAACACAGTCAAGTAACAACACCATGTGGTGTTGATTCCACTGTGAATCAAATAACACTTAATTTATTCACAACAGATGGTGTCAATTTAAATCATACTTGTGTTTGCCCCACTATAATCAACACTGATATAACACTCACAACAACACATTTTACCTCACCACCAAGATTTGAATACCCACAAATTTGCTGTGTACTTACCGGACCATAAGATCAAAGAAAGATTGAGGTGGAGCGTGCCCACAGGTGTGGAAAACCTGTAATTAGCCGGTGACAGACCCAGGCCCGATAGTGGTAAAGTTCCTAAGATTCAAGGACAAGATAGCTAAGAACTTGAGAGACATCCACATTTTCCTCAACGAGGACTTTTCCCGAAGCTGTGTGCCAGAGGCAGAAATAACTTATCCCAGTTACAAAAGCTACTAGAAGCTCATTGTCCACCTTCCCTTTCAAAGCCTAGGAGGAGTGATGGTGCAAAGTTTCAGGTTCAGTAGCATCAGCCCAAACACACACACACACACACACACACACACACACACACACACACACACACACACACACACACACACACACACACACACACACACACACACACACACACACACACACACACACACACACACACACACACACACACACACACACACACACACACACACACACACACACACACACACACACACACACACACACACACACACACACACACACACACACACACACACACACACACACACACACACACACACACACACACACACACACACACACACACACACACACACTACCTTCAGAAAGTATTCATACCGCTTGACTTATTCCACATTTTGTTGTGTTGCAGCCTGTACATTTTGGGGGGATTTTGGTCCTCTCACCCATTTACACACAATACCCCATAATTACAAAGTGAAAACATGTTTTTAGAAATGTTTGCCAATTTATTCAAAATTAAACACCAAAATATCTAATTCATATAAGTATTCACATCCCTGAGTCAATGCTTTGTAGATGCACCATTGGTAGCGACTACATCTATGAGTATTTCTGAGTAAGTCTCCAAGAGCTTATTACTGCACCAGGATTGTTTAAAATGTCTCCGTTATTATTTTCAAAATTCTTAAGCTCTGTTAAATTGATCATGGCTGGACAACCATTTCCAGGTTTTGCCATAGATTTTCAATTAGATTTAAGTCAAAACTGAAACTCCACCATCCAGGAACATTCACTGTCTTCTTGGTAAGCAACTCCACTGTCGATTTGGTCTTGTGTGTTAGGTTATTGTCCTGCTGAAAGGGGAATACATCTCTCAGTATCTGGTGAAAAGCAAACTGAACCAGGTTTTCCTTTAGGATTTTGTGCTTAGCTCAATTCCATTTATTTTTTATCTTGAATAACTCCCCAGATATTAGCGATTACAAGCCTACCCATAACATAATGCAGCCACCACTATGCTTGAAAATATGAAGTATTGTATTGGATTTGCCCCAAACATAACACTTTGTATTCAGGACAAAAAGTTAATTGCTTTACCACATTTTTTGCAATATTACATTAGTGACTTGTTGCAAACAGAATGCATGTTTTGGAATATTTTTATTCTGTACAGGTGTTCTTCTTTTCACTCTGTCAATTAGGCTTGTATTGAGGAGTAACTACAATGTTCTTGATCCATCCTCAGTTTTCTCATATCACAGCCATTAAACTCTGTAACTTTTTTGAAGTCGTCATTGTCATGATGAAATCCCTGAGCCGTTTCCTTCATCTCCATGCAGCTGAGTTGGGGAAGACTCCTGTATCTTTGTAGTGTCTGGGTGTATTGATACACCATCCAAAGTGCAATTAATAACTTCACCATGCTCAAAGGGATATTCAATGTCTGCTTTTTTACCCATCTACAAATAGGTGCCATCTTTGCGAGGCATTGAAAAACCTCCCTTGTCGGTGTGGTTGAATCTGTGTTTGAAATTCACTGCTTGACTGGGGAACCTTACAGATAATTATATGTGTGGGGTACAGAGATGAGGTAGTCATTAAAAAAATCATGTTAAACACTATTATTGCAGACAGATTGCATGCAACTTATTATGTGATTTGTTAAGCACATTTTTACTCCTGAACTTTAGGCTTACAAAACAAAGGGGTTGAATACTTATTGACCCAAGACATCAATTTGTAAAAAATATTATTATTAAACATTATGAGGTATTATGTGTAGGCCAGTCACACAACAATCTCAAAGTGAGCCATTTTAAATTCAGGCTGTAACACAACAAAATGGGTGCACCCAAACATACCCTCGTAAAACGGACTATCTTACCGATCCTTTACTTTGGGGATGTCATTTACAAAATACCCTCCAACACTACTCAGCAAATTGGATGTAGTCTATCACAGTGTCATCCGTATTGTCACCAAAGCCCCATATACTACCCACCACTGCGACCTGTACGCTCTCGTTGCCTGGCCCTCGCTTCATATTAGTCGCCAACCCCACTGGCCCCAGGTCATCTATGTTTTTGCTGGGTAAAGCCTGACAGGATGCTATCGATTGTGCATCTGTAAAATTTGGTGAATGTTTTGGTGACAAGCCCAATTTCTTCAGCCTCCTGAGGTTGAAGAGGCGCTGCTGCGCCTTCTTCACGATGATGTCTGTGTGAGTGGACTAATTCAGTTTGTCTGTGATGTGTACGCCGAGGAACTTAAAACTTTCCACCTTCTCCACTACTGTCCCGTCGATGTGGATAGGGGGCTGTTCCCTCTGCTGTTTCCTGGAGTCCACGATTATCTCGTTTGTTTTGTTGACATTGAGTGTGAGGTTATTTTTTTTGCTTGCTGTTTGGGGTTTTAGGCTGCGTTTCTGTACAGCACTTTGAGATATTAGCTGATGTACGAAGGGCTATATAAATACATTTGATTTGATTTTGATTTAGAGCAGTGGAGGTTGCTGAGGGGAGGACGGCTCATAATAATGGCCAGAACAGAGCAAATGGAATGGCATCAAACACATGGGAATCAAACCACGTGTTTGATACATTCCATTATTCCTCTTCAGCCAATACCATGATCCAGTCCTCCCATATTAAGGTGCCACCAACCTCCTGTGCTTTAGAGAAAATGAGTTTGAGCAAAAAGTCCCTTAGAGGAATTTCTTCTCATTATATGCCCATTGTCAAAAATAAATAATTAGATTGAGGATTTTTGTGCTTCTCCATTTAGTGCTTCTCTATTAATTATTGGGCAAAGTAGTGAAATTGAGACTTTAATATATTTTGGAGGACAACCATGCTGCATGTACATGTTACATTTTGTTGAAAGACAATTTTGGCAACACATCCAGCGTATGACACTAACTAAACATGCCAGTGAGACAGAATAGGGGCAAGGCATGGAATCTTTCTGTTGGAACAGTTACAGTGCTGCCGTTTTGTGTGATTAACAGTCTAACCAATTAAATTGCGAGCATCTTTTGGCAGCACTTTTGGACATTCATTTTATCCAATTCAGTAGCATTAACTCGGTGCACCAACATATTGCCTTCCAATCTTTTAATTGTATCATTTGTAAATGTGTTAAGGGTAATTTATACATTTGAATATTCAAATCAATCTAAGTCAATGCAAGGAATCCACTAAACTAGCGAGAAGGGTTATAACATTAATCAGGTATGATGTGTTAAGTTTCAAGTGTCAATGTTCATATGGAACGTGCACTGGATATAAAACAGGTGTAAATCAGTACAGTGAAATTCTTACCTTGAGAGCTCTTTCGAACACTGCAGTGACAATACTACTAATAATATATAGTAATAGAAAACAGAATAAAAAAGAAAACTACTGTATAAAAAATAATTTAAAAAACACAAGAACTATGATGAGAGTTAAAGAAACACGGAGATGTAAGTATATACAGGTCATTGCCAGTACCTCATTCTATGTGCAGTGGTACTGGAGTGGTTAAAGTGGGTTTATACTTTTTTTTAAAGGACTGATTGAAGGAAGATATGTGACCCACCACCTGGATTCGGTCCTTTGCAGCAAAATTCAAAATTATGTGTTTTACATTGGATAAAAGTAGACTCAGAGCTAGAAAATGCTATATCATTCAGCAGTTGAGGAACAATGGGAAAGTAATTCTGCATTGAAAGTTGATAACCTTGTAAACCCACTTGAGAAAATGGCCCGTGAATAATTTGTTCACCTACTGGAGAGCTCTTCTTTGTCTACACACACAGCATCGTTCACACCCTCTTAAACCTTAACCCCACCAATATCTTTAAGGATTCACAAGTGAGGTCATGCGCTAAACATAGTGAATATGGCAGTGTAGTAAACAACCAAAGATTTCAAGACTAAAAGTGGTGAATGTAGTAGCAAAAAGTAGTAGTAAAAATACACTATCTCGCCCCAAGGCTTTCTCCTAATCTGATTTAAGTGCAGGTCACATTGTCCGTCACATTACTGTCTTTGGTAAACACACTATTAGATACAATCAAAGTTTATTTGTCACATGCACAGGATATAGAATGTGTAAATAGTACAATTAAATGGTTACTTGCACAATAGAGCATTTTGTTTAGACATGTAGCGAGCTAGCTTAACAATGAACCATAATCCCAACTCATACTACAATGCACCATGCATGCATCTGCAGGTAGCTAAAACTAACCAACTACTGTAGGTTCAATGTTAGCAAGCTAGCTAACACTAGGCTATAACTTAGCAATGCAAATGGATTTCTGTGACACAAATAATATTACTACACAGATCATACACGTAACGTTAGCTAGCATGCCAGCTAACGTTAGCTAGCAAACAGTATGTTTTAACTTGCAATGAAAACAACATTCTGACTAAATTAAAAACATATAATATCTGAAAATGTAGCTAGACTCTTACCCATATACAATACATAGATGAACGCTTCTCCCTCTGTCATGGATCCCATGGTTGCCCTTAGTTGGGGTATGCTTAACCTCTTAAGACTAGGCCTCAATACTGCCCCCTTTGGAGGAAGTGCGTGCCCATAGTAAATTGATTTTTTTTCCCCCAAAATTGCTAATATATGCATATAATAATTATTATTGAATAGAAAACACTCTAAAGTTTCTAAAACCGTTTCAATTATGTCTGTATGTAAAGCAGAACTCCCAGGGCAGCCTTTCTCCCAAACTCTCTCTTGTCAAGAGAAAAGTTGGGTCAACTTTGACGTCATCGCCCCCACCCTTCCCAGGCAGCTACCGATCTGGGAACAGTATGTATGTGTTCAGCGCGATGCCTGCTTTCAAATGGCGCGTTCATTGTGAGAATCCCGCGAGCCCTCGTCGTTTGGCGGGCGAAAATGTTAGTGTCACTCTCAAATACATGCACTCTATTGCGCGCGGCCGATTTGGGGCACGTTCTTTTCCAAGTAACAGCAATTGAAGGCGGTTTGTCTGTTCGCGCTGATCATTGTTTTACATTTTAAAAACATCATAAAGCTCGATTCTGCACATAGTTTGACCCGTTTAGTCGACATATAATATGTAAATTTGAAGTTTTGATGCGCAAGAGTGCGGGACCAGAAGTCATTTTGGGTGCATTTCAGCTGAAGCTGTCAGCATATGCTAATACAGAGACACACAACGTGAAACCAAACGATGTATTGGGTAAGTATGACTCCTTCTACGTCTTCTGATCGAAGAACATCAAAGGTAAGGGAATATTTATGTGGTTATTTTGGGTTTCTGTGGACTCCAAACGTAGAGACATACTGCTAATATCTGAGCGCCGTCTCATTGTATAGCCAGTGAACGAATTATGTAACGTTAAAAATAAATGTAATACAGCGGTTGCATTAAGAATAAGTGTATCTTTGTAACTATATGTAGAACATGTATATTTAGTCATGTTTATTGCTTGTTATCTGACGTTATCTGTCGGAGCTATCGTCATTTCTCCGGACATTTGAGTAGCATTTTTTGAAATGTCGTCATTGCAAACAGAGATTTATGGATATAAATGGCATATTATTGAAAAGAAAAAAAATAAATGTATTGTGTAACATGTACTATTACTGTCATCTGATGAAGATTTTCAAAAGGTTAGTGAATGATTTATTTTTTAATCCTGCTTTTATAATTTTATATTTTCTGGGACAAAATGGCTGCCTCTCGTCTTTTGTTTCGGTGGTGGTCTAATATAAATATGTGCAATATTTTCGCCGTAAAACATTTTAGAAATCTGACTTGCTGGGTAGATGAACAAGGTGTTTATCTTTCATTTGAGCTATTGGACTTGTTAATGTGTGGAGGTTAAATATTTCTAAGAATATTTTTTTGCATTTTGCGTTATGGTAATGAGCTTGAGCCGTAGTCACGATACCGGATCCGGGATGGGTCGCCGCAAGAAGATAACACCCCGGCCATGCTACAATCTATCCTAGATGCCCTCAATCTCACACAAACTATTATGGAACCTACCATGTACAACCCTACATCTGTAAACATGGGCACCCTCATAGATATCATCCTGACCAACATGTACTCTAAGTACACCTCTGCTGTCTTCAACCAGGATCTCAGCGATCACTGCCTCATTGCCTGCGTCCATAATGGGTCCTCGGTCAAATGACCATTCTTCATCACTCTCAACCGCTCCCTAAAACACTTCAGCAAGCAGGCCTTTCTAATCCACCTGGCCCGGGTATCTGGAAGGATATTGACCTCATTCCGCCAGTAGAGGATACCTGGTTATTATATAAAAGAGCTTTCCTCATCATCTTAAATAAGCATGCCCCATTCAATTAAAAAAATTGAGAACACATATAGCCCTTGGTTCCTCCAGACCTGACGGCCCTTGACAAGCACAAAACATCCTGTGCCGTACTGCATTAGCATTGAATAGCCCCTGAGATATGCAACTTTTCAGGGAAGTTAGGAACCAATATACACAGGCAGTTCGGAAAGCAAAGGCTAGCTTTTTCAAACAGAAATTTGCATCCTGAAGCACAAACTCCCAAATTTTCTGGGAGACAGTAAAGTCCATGGAGATTAAGAACACCTCCTCCCAGCTGCCCACTGCACTGAGGCTAAGAAATACTGTCACCACTGAAATCTACGATGATCGAGAATTTCAATAAGCATTTTCCTACGGCTGGCCATGCTTTCCACCTGGCTTCCGCTACCCCAGTCTACAGCTCTGTACCCCCCACAGCAACTTGCCCATGCCACCCCCATTTCTCCTTCACCCAAAACCAGATAGCTGATGTTCTGAAAGAGCTGCAAAATCTGGAACCCTACAAATCAACTGGACTAGACAAACTGGACCCTCTCTTTCTAAAATTATTGCCCGTAATTGCTGCAACCCCTATTACTTGTCGGTTCAATCTCTCTTTTGTATCGTCTGAGATCCCTAAAGATGGTAAAGCTGCCGCGGTCAACCCCCTCTTCAAAGGGGGTGACACTCTAGACCCAAACTGTTACAGACCTATATCTATCCTACACTGCCTTTCTAAAGTCATTAAAGCCAAGTTAACAAACAGATCACCGACCATTCCGAATCCCACCGCAACTTCTCCACTATGCAATCTGGTTTCCAAGCTGGTCATGAGTGCAACTCTGCCACGCTCAAGGTGCTAAACAATATCATAGCCGCCATCGATAAAAGACAATACTGTGCAGCCGTATTCATCGACCTGCCCAAGGGTTTCGATACTGTCAATCACCGCATTCTTATCGGTACACTCAACTGCCTTGGTTTCTCAAAGGTCTGCCTCGCCTGGTTCACCAGCTACTTATCAGATAGAGTTCAGCGTGTCAAATCGGAGAGGGCCTGTTGTCTAAACCTCCGTCAGTCTCTATGGAGGTGCCACAGGGTTCAATTCTCGGGACGACTCTTTTCTCTGTATACATCAAAGATGTCGTGACCGCACATCACGAGCCTGAGACACTCTGCCAGACCCATGACTCATTCAGCTCTCATTCCCCCCTCCTTTATAGCAGAAGCATGAAACAAGTTTCTAAAGACAGTTGACATCTAGTGGAAGCCGTAGGAAGTGCAACTTGACTCCATAGACACTGTGTATTCGGTAGGCCAAGCTTTGAAAAACTACAAACCTCAGATTTCCCACTTCCTGGTTGGATTTTTCTCAGGTTTTCGCCTGCCATATGAGTTCTGTTATACTCACAGACATCTGATATACTCAACAGTTTTAGAAACTTCAGAGTGTTTTCTATCCAATACTAATAATACTATGCACATATTAGCATCTGGGACAGAGTAGGAGGCAGTTCACTCTTGGAGCGCTATTCATCCAAATGTGAAAATGCTGTCCCCTATCCTAAAAAAGGTTAACAAACCACCAGACGAGCTTCAATGCCATACAACACTCCTTTCGTGTCCTCCAACTTCTCGTAAATGCAAGCAATACTAAATGCATGCTCTTCAACCGATCGCTGCCCGCACCCAACCGCCCGTTTAGCATCACTACTCAGTCCTGACTTAACAAGTATATGTGGACAACTACAAATACTTAGCTGTCAGGTTAGACTGTAAACTCTCCTTCCAGACTCACATTAATCATCTCCAATCCAAAATGAACTCAAATTAATAATTATTAATTATTCAAAATTAATAATTAAAATTATAATTAAAATTATAACTTGCTTCCTATTTCACAACAAAGCATCCTTCAATCATGCTGCCAAACATACTCTCGTCAAACTGAATATCCTACCGATCCTTGAGTTCGGCAATGTAATTTACAAAATAGCCTCCAACACTCTCCTCAGAAAATTGGATGTAGTCTATCACGGTGAAATCCATTTTTTCACCAAAGCCTCATATACTACCCACCACTGCGACCTGTATGCTCTCGTTGGCTGGCCCTCGCTTCATATTCGTCACCAAACCCACTGGCTCCAGGTCATCTATAAGTCTTTGCTAGGTAAAGCCCCGTCTTATCTCAGCTCCCTGGTCACCATAGCAACACCCACCTGTAGCATGCGCTCCAGAAGGTGTATTTCACTGGTCAAAAATCACTGAAGCTGGAGACTTATATCTCCCTCACTATCTTTACGCATCAGCTGTCGGAGAAGCTTACCGATCATTGCACCAATACATAGCCCATCTGTAAATAGCCCATCCCCATTATGTTATTTATTTTTTGATCCTTTGCACCCTAGTATCTCTACTTGCACATTCATCTTCTGCACATCTATCACTCCAGTGTTTAATTTCTAAATTGTAATTATTTCTCCACTATGGCCTATTTCTTTGCCTGACCTCCCTAATCTTACTACATTTGCACACACTGTATATAGATTTTCCTATTGTGTTTTTGACTGTACGTTTGTTTATCCCATGTGTAACTCTGTGTTGTTTGTGTCGCACTGCTTTGCTCTATCTTGGCCAGGTCGCAGTTGTAAATGAGAACTTGTTCTCAACTGGCTTACCTGGTTAAAATAAAGGTGACATTTATTTATATATTTTTTTTAATACAAAAGTTTGAAGATGTAATCTGGAGACAGGAGACTATTGTATAAAACACCTGTCTTCTCTTTTCAACTTTCTCTGAATTTGGCAATCATCGCTCTGCTTCTACTGGGCATTCCACTGATTTTAAAACTCGGTCAACTTCTTCCATGACAGCAACACGGTTGTTCCCTATTTCCTCTGATGTCAGTGATGGGTAAGACTCTACAATGTCTGTTTCAATGAAAATGGTTTTTACCTACATCACGGATTTCCTCATCATCTGATTAATTTTCAGAGTCAGAGAGAGTCAGTATGGCATGATCATCCTCCAGAAAGTTGTCCACCACAACTTTTTCCAACTGATCTTTGTCCATAGCGCGTTTAACTTCAGGGCATCAATGCAACACTTTAATTTCTAGATGATATCTTTAAAAAAAAGCTGCGGTAGAAAGGATTATTCACACATACTGAGCAGCTCATGTTATAGACTGAAGCATGCTTCATGGCAGACCAATCCGAACTAATCTCTCGGCATGTCCAACCCATCGATTATCTCACCCAATAATATATACAGTATGTCTATATAGGTAGGTGTATGTATATATGTGTGTATATATATATGCATGTGTGTATGGATATATATATATTTACCCCAAAAATATGGGGGATTGGAAATTATGCAGACAATTACATTGGAAGCAACATTCTTTCCGCAATATTAAGCTGATCCACCTTCAAAAAACAAACAAACAAAAAAATCTGAGAGGTGCCAGAACCTGTTCCTGCAGGATCCGGCTCAAATTAAGCAATGCTAGTCAAGCAGCAAGAGGCTGCATGCTCCTCCAAAGAGGAGTTGATGCGTGAAGTGAAGTGTTCTTATAAGCCAAGTGATTTCTACATGCAATCCCGTGTGAAAGCAAGAGTTTTGATGGTTGCATTAAAAAGAGGAGGAGACCCAGTTGCTACAATCTTTAGGCCTATTTTCCAGCTGCTCTGCTATAAAACCGGAGTAGCCAGCCTAGCATGATTTAAAGAGCGGGAAAGCGGTCTCCATTCACTATTCAAGTGGAATGATTTGTATTTTTTCCCCTGCCCCTGTTCCTACACATTTGATAATGGGCCATTCTAAATCTTAACAAATTTCACATATTACTAAAGACAAGATTAAATTGAGAATAGTTTGATGGATAAAAATATGATCACTTGATGAGTGTACAGGGTGTGAGGCAACGAACAGATGGCAAGCATTTTTTGACATTTTTAAAACAGTCAATAGCCTATAGTTGCATCATGCAGCCCATATATACTGAACAAAAATATAAACGCAACATGCAACAATTTCAACAATTTAACTGAGTTACAGTTCATATAAGGAAATGAATCAATTAAAATAAAGTAAATAGGCCCTAATCTATGGATTTCACATGACTGGGCAGGGATGCAGCAAACCAGAAAACCAGCAAACCAGAAAGGGGCTTTATTACAGAGAAATACACCTCAGTTTCATCAGCTGTCCAGGTGGCTGTCTCAGACAATCACTCAGGTGAAGAGGCTGTATGTGGAGGTCCTGGGCTGACGTTGTTACATGCGGTCTGCAGTTGTGAGGCCGATTGGATGTACAGCCAAATTCTGTGGCATTGTTTTGTGTGACCAAACTGCACATTTTAAAGTGCCATTTTATTGTCACCAGTACAAGGTGCACCTGTGTAATGATCATGCTGTTTAATCAGCTTCTTGATATGCCACACCTGTCAGGTGGATGGATTATCTTGGCAAAGAAGAAATGCTCACAAACAGGGATATCAACAAATTTCTACACAAAATTGGAGATAAATATTATTTTTGTTGGTATGGAACATTTCTGGGATCTTTTATTTCAGCTCATGAAACACGGGACCAAAACTTTACATGTTGCATTTATATTTTTGTTCAGTATATGTTTTGATTTCTTTGACATTCTAAGGTGTGTATCATTCTCATCAAAATTTGCCAATATCTCTAAATCTAGCACATAGGACCTGTTTCAAATTATCACTTTTACTCTCAAAATAGCCACTTCATATGCACACTTGCTCTGGAATGTGAAAGTATATTTTCTATTTTATTCAGTTCATTTATTTTATTCTTAAAATGAAATCATATTAAATTAAATAAATGGCACAGGATATATGAGCATATCTTGTCTACTAAATGAACTTGCCTACAGCCTATGGTATGGTGCATAGCCAGATAACATACAGTACATTAGACCAACTCATATTCGGTTCTTCTGAAATACATTTTAATCATAATGTTTCTTCAAACCTGCCTAAAATAAATAACTGATTTATTGTGATGGTGTATATTAAATGGATTTATTAGACATTTTATATGTAGACGTTCCAAAGGCGCACATCAGTGGCCTGTATGTGTGGGGGCCTGGAAATGCTAAACATGTTAATGTTAATTCAAGGTCAATTACCTTGAGACCGGAAGTCATTTGCATGACAATGTCATGACTGCCACAGCCCTACATGTGTCCTATACTTTTGTTGCTAGCCTGTTTGTTTACCATCTCTACCTAACAGAGCTGTGTCTGAGGAGTCAGTTGGAACAGGAAGCAGATAAAAGTGACTAAGAGGTCAAAAGAAAGAGCAACCACACTAAAGGAAATCATTATGTTTGAGTGTATTTTTTTTTTTACACGGACAGTGCACATTAATCAACGTTTCAGTAAAAGTGACGGTTTTAGCCAGCCGGCTAATTTTCAACAGCAGTCCCTGAGCAGGTTATTAAAAACAATTACAATAACAATACAGACAATCAATGAGCAGTAAGCACACACAGAGCACCATAGGAAAAGCAACACGTAGCATGCACACAGAGAAAGATAGCACAAAAAGCAACAAGACAAAATCCATAAAAGCAACCAAGTGTATCCACGCCTCACAAGCTACAGACAACAGACAACATTGTTCATTTCCACAGACACTTTTATGTTTCTCAAGTTCCTCCGTGTTCTGTTCAGTTTCCACAGTCATCTCCGTCACCTACAGGAATCTTGTATCCACATACTTTCTGTAATGAGGTGATACAGCAGGAGTGAGTGAAATATTTTCACTCGGTTACTTGAATAGGTAACTTGGGTAAATAAATAATGGACCCAAGTGTCCAAAGTGTCGCCCATCACTTTTCTTTTAGGGTGATAAAATGAATTAGAGTTGGTAGATTAAAACACTGTGAGCTCACTTTCCTTATGACAAAACACTCCCATAGTTTTACAAAAGCAGCTGGGCATTTCCATGTAAAGGCCCAATGAGCACTAACTTGAAGTTCATAGGAGCACATCGCATTTGGTGTCAAATGAAGCCAAGAGTTTACCCAGCAACATATGTCGGCGGGCCAATAGCTTTCCACCAGTGGCAAAGTTAGTGGCCCACTGGCGGGCACTGCCTGCGGTTCGCCAGCATTTTGCTCATTGTTTTTCCAGTAGACAGCCAGCACTTTTACGACAGAGGTCCGCTTCTTGGCTGCTGGTTCATAATAAGTATTTGTTGGCGTTCCACGGTCGGTCCACCGTTCGTATTATTAGTATCTTTCCACACAATAATGAATCCAAAATATTGTACACCACTCTCAACAATGGTTGCAAATTGAGTGTTGAACACATTACAATATAAACATATCTACATTGAATACATGGTAACGATGTATTATACAATTAGTAATGATAATAAAATTAATATGTACATATATAGAGCGGGGGGTTCTAATTGTTATTATAGAAAATCCTGTCCTGGACTACAAAATTATGAGTATGTACAGTACAATACAATATACACAGACAAATATAAAATTGTTTATTGAGCCTCTTCAATTGGCCTGTCTGTCTTTCCTACCCCCTTCTCTGTCAGCAACTCCCTTCAGACATTGTGTTACCACCTCTTGGAGGTTCCCCTCTGTTGCCTCTTTTGTAGAGGGGTTCTTTCTTATCGCTGCTGAAACCACAGAACAAATCATTATAAAAAAAATAATTCATGAACGAACAAGGTCTAGAACTATTTAAACACATGGCTCAGATTCAAAACTGTCTCCAGTTTTAATCAAATATATCTATATTACCAGAAAGTGAATTCATCGACTAATAAAAATGTACTTTTTAAAGCTAGCTGCCTGATGTCCCTTATGTCCCAAGCCGGCCCAGTTACAAAGCCTGGACAGGTCTTTGGAGAAAAGGCAGACAAACATTCTCCTCACTGAGTCTTCGACGGACTTGCCCCCTTTAGCAGCCAAAAAACTTCACCTGTAAAATAAATTGTCCATAGTTGGTGGTCTACAGAGCAGGGAACCATACAGAAACTACAGGTCTAAAGTACCTCCAAAGAAATGCAGTGGGGAGCTCTTCCTAAACACAGACTTCATAAGCACTCAATTACTTAAATTCTTATGGTATAGGGGACGCTTGCGTCCAGGGAAAATGCAGGGCGGCAAATTCCAAAAAATTGATATAAATATCAAACTTTCATTAAATCACACATGTAAGATACTCAATTAAAGCTACACTCGTTGTGAATCCAGGCAGGGGGTCAGATTTTAAAAAGGCTTTTCGACAAAAGCATAAGAAGCTATTATCTGATGATAGCACAACAGTAAACAGAGGGTAGCATATTTCAACCCTGCAGGCGCTACACAAAACGCAGAAACAAAATATAAATCATGCCTTACCTTTGATGAGCTTCTTTTGTTGACACTCCAATATGTCCCATAAACATCACAATTGGTCCTTTTGTTTGATTAATTCCATCCATATTGTAACGGTTTTGACTTGAGGTTATTATTTATAGGGGTGCCAGGAAGGTTGTGCCTACCAGAGAAAACGTTGGTTTCTCCTTTTGATTTGGGAGGGAATGAGTCCCATCTGGTCCGTCTAATATATGCCATTTAGCGGAGGCGACTTACAGTCATGTGTGCATACATTCTACGTATGGGTGGTCCCGGATTGAACCCACTACCCTGGCGTCAAGCGCCATGCTCTACCAACTGAGCTACAGAAGGACCTACAAAAGTCAGGATGGAAATAAACTTTTCATAAACCCTTAAAACATTGGAAAGAACTTCAAAAACAACTATATTATTTTGCGTGGGTTGTATTAGCAACATCAATGCATACACACACATATAATAATATCACAATGAGTTCTGGTTCTTCTAGAAATGTCCTGTACCTTGGGCCTTAAAAGAGTCCATCCCGGTTAAGGAGTTCAGGGAACTCCCGTGACCTTAGTCACGCAATGTTTGTCCGTTCATTCCGTGTAGCGTAAACCCAGTATTAATCATACAATCAATATAACAATTATTTTACCACAGAACTTTAAAGCATATCAACTTTTACTAAGTCCTCAACTACAACTAACTACATAAATCATCACCTTATACATGACATCAAAACAAATTAAATACCGTATAAAAAAAGGTTGTAGTCAGTCGGTCAGTCAGACAAACCAATCCGCCAACAGATCTCCAGCGGAGAAAGGCCACGAAGAACAGAGAGGTGTAGTCCAAGGACGCAAAGAGTGGATCTGATCCTGGGTAAACTCTATTAGGCTACAAAACACACGTTTAACGGCAACAAAACAAACGGCATAGAGAAGCTTCGGAACTGAGGGTTGAACACATCCTCATTCACGTCTCCATCACAACCCCACTTTTGCGCAGCTGATGCTGGCTATTTAATTGGGAATTAAAGGGAAAGCGCCCTATTGGAAGGAGCTGCACTGAGACAGTTCAGAAAAATTCAGGGCCGTCACAATATATATCCAAAATGTCAATTTATTTGGCGCGTTTGATCCAGAAAAAAACAGCTTCCAAAATGCGCAACGTCATTACAAAATACTTCAAACGTTGCCTATAAACTTTGCCAAAATATTTCAAACTAATTTTGAAATACAACTTTAATAATCGATCAAATTGAAGACGGGTCTATCTGTGTTCAATACAGGAAGACAACAAAAAAAAGCTACTTTTCAAGTCTTGCGCAACTCTCAACAGTGTTACGCAGGTCCTAGTTGGCCCTACTTTTTCATTGCACAAATGAATAGCCTCAACGAAATTCCAAAGACTGGTGACATCCAGTGGAAGCGGTAGGAACTGAAAACAAGTTCCTAAGAAATTTCGTTTGCCAATGAGAACTCAGTGAACAGACAGACCTCAAAATCTGAACGGTTAGTCATTGGGATTTTGCCTGCTACATACGTTCTGTTATACTCACAGCCATGATTCAAACAGTTTTAGAAACTTCAGTGTTTTCTTTCCAAATATATTAATACTATGCATATCTTATATTCTTGGCAAGAGTAGTAGGAATTTGAAATTGGGCACACTATTTATCCAAAAGTGAAAATGCTGCCCCCTATACCTTAAGAAGTTAATAATCCTGCCTCCCAAGTGTTTGACACCGGGGAGAGGATCAATAACTTTAGCAACATCGAGGCAACATTAATTTTCATATTTTGATCTGGTTTCATCACATCTTCCAATTTCATGAAAAACATCATTTTGACTGTTCTTGCTCTTTAAACACGTTTTAACATATTCACTTTGGACCTGACTTGGTGAAGTACATAAAAATGGAAATTGTTGAGTGCAACAACTATGGCTCTGTCAATAGCACATACAGTGGTACCTTGAAAGTTTACTCAAAAGGCAAGGCACTGGTAAATATTTGAGTAAGGCTTTACAGTAAGCAGTGAGTTAATTTAGCACTGTTCCGGTGTCTCTATGGGTCAACTTTCATTGTTGATTTAACACTGTGTAATTTATTTTGAATTACTTTGCCTTATTTTCAGGTATCATACATTTAATTGCAACCTTTTCAGTGGCATGTTGAAAGAGTCATACAGTGTTTCATCTTATTTCTACCTACCTGTACAAAATATAATTGTTTAACTGGTTTGACTTGATTGTGTACACCTGGGGCAATGAAGATTCAGCTGAATGGACATTTACAGAATGTTCAGATATGTGTTGTGTAGATTAAATATTATATGAGAGTATATGTGCTCTATTTATTCTATCTTCAACACGCAGTTCCAAAACTGTATTCAAATAGTATAAAAAAAAGTACTTTTTGGGGATCTGTATTGAAATAGTTGTACCCACTTCCAAAGTAACTATTTGTTCCTTCACAAAACTTTACTTTCCACAAAGCAAAGTTACAACTTTAGTTATTCTAGGTCTGCTCTATGGGGCAGTTTATAGGGTTTTGGGGGCCCTAAGCAAGATACACATTTGCCACGGGATGGAAAGAACATTTAGCAATTTTTCCACAATTCTACACATTATGCTACGTTCATATGATATCTGAGTGAGAGTGACTAACAAAATCAATGGGGGTCCTAGGGAGGTCAGGGTCCCTTGTGCCCAGTCAGTAATTTGGCCATGAACACTACAAGGTTTATATAGCTGGCTCAACTAACTTTTGCCAGTTGAATGACTGTCAGTGACTATCACAACAAGATCTCACAATTTGACCAATTTGACTTCAGTTTCTGACATTTATCCATGTTTCTTCAAACTACAAATTTTGAAGTTGCACCAAACTCAACATTTTGAAGTGTTTTTGACACCCTAGGTTGACTCCTACTCAGCATTGTTCCGTTTCTACAAACGCCACATTTTCAAGTAAAGTGTTAAAGTTACAATATGTAACTTTATGGGCAACCCGACCATATTCACATATAAATGTGACTTATAGATATGTTATTCTCATTGAAAGCAAGTCTAACACCAACCCTGCTTGATGGTAAAAGTGCTCACTTCTGCGGCTAGTGTTCAGTTTTTAATGTATTTCCCAACCTCCTCAGAACAAGGACAGATGTCCAATTTCGAAGTCAACCTTGAGCAATCTGCCTGTACCAACAATAGGAAAACTGCTAATGCGCTACCAAATTTCGATTTTGCACTTTGTGTCTTCAAATATTTGTGCATTATACTATTTGCTTATTTCGCACTCTTTTAATGTCTCTCTCTCCCTTTTTCTCTCCCTGTCTCTGTCTCTGTTTTTATCTCTTCATCTCTCCACTTTTGAAACAGCAAACGGAAATCAACGTTCCTACTGGACAGGTTCAGGAAGAAATCAATCAATTTTAAAATGTTTTCTCTCTTCTCAACATGACCCGATACATTTGCAGGAAAGAAACACATAAGGGACAAATCCAAGCTTCAAAGTAATATGGCCTGAAAAGAGCAAATACACATTTCAAAGGAAAGGGGGTGAATCAAAAGAAACAGATTTACAAAAAAGAAGGCCAACATCTCAAGCATACCTTTCATTCTATGGCTGCTACTAGGCTTCAAATCTCAGGAGTGCCCCAGAGTGTTGGGTCTGCCCTTACAAATCCACTAAGGCGTCCATATCAACATTGATAAGGCTACCTTGCTAGTTTTGGTACAGCCTTCAAACTTTAAGGCACAAAAGCTATTATGAAACATTGGCAGCCATATTATCTACATCTAAAAATGACATACAGTAAGAACCAAGCACAGAATAAAGTCAATTACTCGCTCTGTTAATTAAACTTTGAGGGGTTAAACACATCACAACTGTCTTGGTCAATTAGCTTGTCATAATGCTTTCTTTCCATCATATAGAGTACATGACAGAAGCATGTCATACATTTTACATTCTTAAACCACCAACCACCACCCATCGATTATTGTATCAGTATTACAAGTTGAATTAAAAGCAATAACAGAGACACATCTTCACTATAACATCTTATTCTCAAAGGAGTAGGCTGGGAAACAAGATTTCGTGTACCTTTGGTTGTCTAACTAGAGAATCTGTGTTGGGTTTGTTGACTGATGTGCACTGGCAGAGTCTGGAGACAGCACTGTCCCATTGGGACTGAGCTTATTAGTAGTGAGATTATTTGGACCTGGACCCCATTTCTGGTCATAAATTCTTAAGGGCATTATACCATTAAATTGAATGCAATCAGTATACATTATTTAGATATGGAGGGGCTCCGGTCAAGGATCCAAGAGGTTCACAGATACATGTAGCATCAACTCCATTTTAAGTATTTAGTACACAAAAGACATGCTGGGTTAAAAACAACCCAGCCTTGGGTAAATAGTGGACAGAACACATGTTGGGTTATTTTGACCCAGTCAGTTGGTTCACTTAGTTGGGTTATTTACTTTGAAGACTGGAGGCGTGGCTTAGTATGAGTGTGGCTTTCAGAATATTATTTTTAACTGTGTAAGTAAATGTCATTCCGGTTAATCTTTGTTATAATGTCCTCACATGTTAAGGTTGAGCAAAGACACTTTTGTAGCTTTATTGAGGCTTACACACACTGGTTTCACTTCATTACGCACAACCCATGCCACAGTCTGTTTGGTGTTTAAATTCTCCCATGTTTCCTTGCTCCTCTGGGAGACATATTTAAAAAATGTTCCAGGGTAGCGTCAAAATACAACATCTCCTTCTGATGCATTTAGCATTGTTTTACAGAGCTAATAGAAGAATAGAAGAATGTAACTAGCTACATAAGCACGATAACACCATAAAATGTGATTAACGTTACCTAGCGTGTCCGCGGTTATAAGGAATATACACAAATATATTATGTTCCATACACATAGTGAGCTACAGTAGGCACGGTATAACACGACACACAGAAACTATTATAACGTAATAAGGCACTTACCTTGATAGTAATGCAGTCTGGATTTGAAGATGGAGACGCTGTGCCACTTGGGAGTCATAAAGCCAGGGTAGCTTAAAAATACAACACATGCTAATACTTCCCTGACGCAATTAGCATTGTTTTCCAGAGCTAATAGAAGAATGTAGCTAGCTACCTAATCATTGAGTATAACACCATAAATGTTATGAAATGAGTAACGTTACATCGCATGTCCACAGTTATTTTATTTATTTTACCTTTATTTTACTAGGCAAGTCAGTTAAGAACAAATTCTTATTTTCAATGATGGACTAGGAACAGTGGGTTAACTGCCTGTTCAGGGGCAGAACGACAGATTTTGTACCTTGTCAGCTCAGGGATTTGAACTTGCAACCTTTCGGTTATTAGTCCAATGGTCGAACCACTAGGCTACCCTGCCGCCCCGGAATAAGGAATATACACAAAAACATGCTACAGTAGAAACGACATGCATAAACTATTATAACTTAATAAGGCACTGATAGAAACGCACACATTTCCAAAGTTATTATTGGTAACGAAAACAACTTTGATTGCGATGCAGGTGACAGGTGGAAAATATGAACACGTGTGTGTGCAGGATGGCAGATGAGCCAATGTCTACAGACTTGAACTGCACAAACAATTGAGAAGTGTTTGGGGAATTTTGTCCAGGTCAGAAATGTCTAAAAGATTAATTGGTCCGCAAAAGTAAAAATGACTACTTGTATGTGAATAAATGAGGCGGAACACACCTCATTTCAAACTGTTATTAGATATAAAAAACGTATTATAAAATAATTAAAAATTGACAAATAAAAACAGGCTGCGAGCTTTGGTTTGAGGGCAGCGCCGATTAAATGTACTGTTACCGAACAATCACATTCTGGAAAGGAGAGAACGTTCTAACATCACGTGCATAAAAAAACTCATGCTGGGGTGACCGTTAGAGATATTTGGAACTCACACATGAATGGGTTAAGGGTCCCCTTCCCATGTCAAATGCTTGGATTCAGGAGGTGGGATTATTAAGGAGATAGGTTGACATGACCCAAATGCTAATTTTGATGCACCAATGGTAACATTATATTATCTTAAATAATTAAAATAAGTACCACTTTGTAACTAACATCAGAGAAGGCGTGTTTGCAGAGGGTCTTGCTTTATCTGGCTAGACAGATACTCTACTGGTGCCACAATTTGACTATGGGTGTAAGCAAATGAAATTAAAAGTTTTCACAATAAATCTATAGCTAAGATTTGTTTATATGTTTCCCCTTTCATCTGTGTCTGGTGTTAGCTAGTTACTGGCTAGCTAGGTCTTCAGCCAGCATGGAACAAAAGGGGGGGGGAAGAGTTGTTCAAAACTCTGACACAGTTGTCATATCAACACATCAAGTCAGTGCTGCTGTGAACTGCATCACAAGAGACATGCCAAATGGGAGATGTATAAAAATGTATTTAAAAAAAATTGTGATAAAGTAATTCAAACAGATTTTCACCAATAAAATGTCATTTACATTGACATTGCATCAGCAATGACAATTTTGTTTTAAACATATTCCATTGCCTGTCGCTTGTGATGCAGTTCATAGCAGCACTGACGGATGTGCTGATATGACAACTGCGTCAGAATTTTGAACAACTCATCCCCACCTTTAGTTCCATGCTGGCTGAAGAACCAGCTAGTTACTGGCTTGCTGTATTGTGATGCAGCATCTTGTGATGCAGCTCACTGCATCCAAATTTCTTGACATAGGTGATTCAAGAAGCTGTAGGTCAAGGTGAGGTCATTAAAATAACCTCTCTGCTAACTCAGCATGTCATTTCAAACTTAGTTAGCCATGAGAGAAAGTACCTTTTATCCAACTTTGAGCATTTCTATCCAAAACAATTATGGCAGATATTTTAGTCACTCAAAAGGCTATTTTACATGGGAATAAGAATGACTGTTCGGGGCCTTTAAACTTGAAACACATGTTGTTTGCATGTATATATTTTTCTACGGCTGGCCATGCTTTCCACCTGGCTACCACTACCCCGGCCAACATATCAGCACCCCTTCTCCTTCACCCAAATCCAGACAGCTGATGTTCTGAAAGAGCTGCAAAATCTGGACACCTTCAAATCAGCAGGGCTAGTCAATCTGGACCCTCTCTTTTTAAAATTATCAGCTGAAATTGTTGCAACCCCTATTACTAGCCTATTCAACCTCTCTTTTGTATCGTCTGAGATCCCCAAAGATTGAAAAGCTGCTGCAGTCATCCCCCTCTCCAAAGGGGGAGACACTCTAGACACAAACTGTTATAGAACTATAACCATTCCACCCTGCATTTCTAAAATCTTCGAAAGCCAAGTCAACAAACAGATCACCGGACATTTAGAATCCTACTGTACCTTCTCCACTATGCAATCTGGTTTCCGAGCTGGTCATGGGTGCACCTCAGCCACGCTCAAGGTCCTAAACAATATCATAACCGCCATCGATAAAAGACAGTACTGTGCAGTCTTCATCGACCTGGTCAAGGCTTTCAACTCTGTCAATCAAGCATTCTTATCAGCAGACTCGATAGCATTGGTTTCTCAAATGACTGCCTTGCCTGGTTCACCAACTACTTCTCAGAATGAGTTCAGTGTGACAAATCGGATGGGCCTGTTGTCCGGACCTCTGGCAGTCTCTATGGGGGTGCCAAAGGGTTAAATTCTAGGTCAGACTCTTTTCTCTGTATACATCAATGATGTCGCTCTTGATGCTGGTGATTCTCTGATCCAACTCTACGTAGAAGACACCATTCTGTATATATCTGGCCCTTCTTTGGACACTGCTAACAAACCTCCAAAGGAGCTCCAACGCCATACAACGCTCCTTCCATGGCATCCAACTGCTTTTAAATGCTAGTAAAATTCAACCGATTGCTGCCCGCACCCTCCCGTCGGACTAGCATCACTAATCTGGATGGTACTGACCTAGAATATGTGGACAACTACAAATACCCTAGGTGTCTGGTTAGACTGTAAACTCTCCTTCCAGGCTCTCATTAAGCATCTCCAATCCAAAATTACATCTAGAATTGGCTTCCTATTTCGCAATAAAGCCTACTTGAATCATGCTGCCCAACATACCCTCGTAAAACTGACTATCCTACTAATCCTTGACTTCGGCAATGTCATTTACAAAATAGCCCCCAACACGCTATTCAGCAAACTGGATGTAGTCTATCACAGTGCCATCCGTTTTGTCACCAAAGCCCCATATACTACCCACCACTGCAACCTGGATGCTCTCGTTGGCAGGCCTTCGCTACATGTTTGTCGCCAAACCCACTGGCTCCAGATCATCTATAAGTCTTTGCTAGGTAAAGCTCTGGCTTATCTCAACTCACTGGTCACCATAGCAATACCCACCCCTTAGCACGCGCTCCAGCAGGTATATTTCACTGGTCATCCCCAAAGGCAACACCTTTGGCCATCTTTCTTTCCAGTTCTCTGCTGCCGATGACTGGAACGAATTGCAAAAATCACTGAAGCTGGAGTCTTATATCTCCCTCTCGAACTTTAAGCATCAGCTGTCAGAGCAGCTTACCGATCACTGTACCTGTACACAGCCAATCTGTAAATAACACAAGCAACTCCCTCATCCCCATATTATTACTTACCCTCTTGCTCTTTTGCACCCCAGTGTCTCTACTTGCACATCTATCACTCCAGTGTTAATGCTAAATTGTAATTATTTCACATCTATGGCCTATGTATTGCCTACCCCAACACTCTTCTACATTTGCAAACACTTTACATATATTTTTCATTTTTTTTCTATTGTGTTATTGACTGTACATTTGGTTGTGTGTAACTCTGTGTTGTTGTTTTTGTCTCACTGCTTTGCTTTATCTTGGCCAGGTCGCAGTTGTAAATGAGAACTTGTTCTCAACTGGCCTACCTGTTTAAATAAAGGTTAAAAAAATGCTGTTTGCATGTTTAGTGAGTAAACCAAACGACAGACCATAAATCATAACGTTTTAAGAACCTAAATCACCATCCCCCTCCTCAATCGGTAGCCATTTATTCAGTGTTTTCTCAATAATTGGGGCTAACAGCTTGTATACAGACTGCAGGTCTGTCTTAATCCACCTTGATCATCTGGCTCAATGTGAGCCATTGTAATTTCTGTTCAGTTGGCCATCATCCATCTAATCACATTGATACATTTTTTTTGCCTTCCATTAAGCAGAGATGTAATTCTTACTTCATTCTCCCTGCTGCTCCACTTGCTATGTCTATCTCTCTAGTTTACATAAGGCTTTGGGATCTTCTCTGCTAACACTCAGCTAAATTAGCCAAGACTAGCAGGCCCTACATCACTCATAAAACAGCACAGTGTTTACATTTGAATTCAGGTTTAAATGTGAGACTCACTGTACTTGCTTTCTCAAATACTTTTTATTAATGTAAAAAAACTCAGGCAAACATTTGCTATGCACACAGGATGATTTCTCTGAAAGTTCAACAGAGAAAGTAAAGAAACCAGCTATAGGGGTTTGAGCATGATTCTCATCCAATGCAATGATCCCTTGTGTACAGAGTTGAGATAGGAATCGGGCCTGAAACGTTATAACCAAAACAAACCCAAGTACCCGGTACTACTTCTTATATTCTCACTCTCAGTCCCCACCACCTCCGCCTCTCTCGGTTAATCCCTGCAGAGCCTACACACTTTTATCCCCCCTGGCCTGGATGAACCAATACCGACAGATCTCAGCTCATCATCCCTCCAGCCATGCAAGCCGTAACCAACCTGATCTGCCTGAATTGAGCCTGCTATAGGAAAACACCACTGATACTGGCCTCTCTGATTCCAACGCATGCACAATATAGTGCTGCATTGTGCATTCCTCCAGTAATCACCAGCCAGCTTCAGGTGCAAAGTCTCATGTGCATGCTTGAATGAACCTTTTACTGCAGTGGGCTAAATCAGGATCATACAGAGTGTTTCTTGGTAGTCTTAAACAAATCTACTTTGTATCAAAGAAAACACCTCACACACATGGTTATGTGCTTGAAAAAAGAAGACACCTGTACCAGTGCCAGATATAGAGTTGGAATATATTCCATTTTGAGTTTGCATTTTAATGCTACACTTTATATACATCACAGAAGACTGAACTATAACAAAACCGTTTGACATGGAAACACCAGATGTTGCATCCCCCAAATGGTCTAAATGTGGAATCTGTACCCTTGACAATAACATGGACAGCAATGGTTTGATGACATTCCATAATTTGAAAGACTCATACACATTACCAGGCAAATCCTTTTTTCTATATTTACAATTTAGATCAGCTATGCTGAGTCCCTTGGGATAAAAACATACCGAACCATCTAATGATGGGATTTTTAAATAAATTATCTGGACTTAAATGGTTATGGGCATAAAAAAGGAAGACACCTGTATCATGTCAAATATATATTTTTATTTAACCTTTATTTAACTAGGAAAGTCAGTTAAGAAAAAAACGGCCTATCCCAGCCATGCAACGACGCTGGGTGGGTAGTGATACAGCCTGGAATTGAACCAGGGTCTGTAGTGACACCTCTAGCACTGAGATGCAGTGCTTTAGAACGCTGCACAACTCGGGAGCCCAAGAGTTGAAATGTATTCAATTTTGAGTTTGCATCCCAACATTGCACTTTATAAACATCACAAAAGACTGATATATACCAAAACAGTTTGACATTGTTTTTTGTAAATAATGTTTATTAATTATGAAATTCTGTACATTCCACCCATGAGGCCACTAGTCATTTGACTGCAGGAAACGGCTACGTGATAGCATTTGAAGCTGAAATAGGATTGTGAATGACTCTCTCATTGTAGATACAATTGTTATAATGCTTTTGACTGCATTTGGGGCGGCAGGGTAGCCTAGTGTAGCCTAGTGGAGCGTTGGACTAGTAACCGGAAGGTTGCAAGTTCAAACCCCTGAGCTGACAAGGTACAAATCTGTTGTTCTGCCCCTGAACAGGCAGTTAACCCGCTGTTCCTAGGCCGTCATTGAAAATAAGAATTTGTTCTTAACTGACTTGCCTGGTTAAATAAAGGTAAAATAAAAAATTACATTTACACATCTGTACTTGACTGTCTCAACACATCAATACCACTAGATTGCCACCAAATCAGTCTTCTAAACTGTTATAGTTCTTTCATCTTCTGTTCATGATTGATTTTCTTTAAATAATTTTCACAAACCCTGCTTTGTCTTTTTCATAGTGCCTCTGTTCGACATCTGTGTGGTTGTCTGCCTGTGTTTCCCCTCAGCATACTTGTATCCTGGATACTACAATACAAACCGTCTCTGTGGGAATGCACAAAAGACCACTCTTACTGGAGCTTAGATCTCCTAGCTTCATTATCTGGAAGTGCTTTTGAAGGCGCTCTGCTTTTGTCTTCTCAACACAAGCTCCCATTGACTGACAGGAGGACGTAATCTTAGTCACTTCTGTCATTGTGCACAGATTAGCTTTCTGTTAGTTGTTTCTGTGAGTGAATTGTTTTGCAGGATTTAGGATCAGAATCTTCCTTCGTTCAGGTTCTTCTTTTGATTGTAACTTATTTTCTAACTTAGTGGGTGTCGTCTGTTCAAGAGGTTGGGGGTGGAGGCCCACTTATTTTTATTTTATTTTCTTATTTAAATTGAACTTATTATTACTTCAAATCGGTATGTATTTCTTACAGTTTTTGTTTTTATTTGAATGGCAGCCAAGAGGTACATGTTTTATACATTTATGATTTGAAATGGATAACGTAGCTGTAAATCCCCCCAACAAAAAAATATAAAACAAATATCAATCTGGTAAAAAACAAGGAAAAGTACATTAAAGCACCAGATTGCTTGGATTTAGTTTTTAAACCTGAATTACGTCATAAAACCAGATTCATCTTTACTGATGTCTAGCAGGTTAATTACGGCTCATCAAAAAGCAAAAGTATTTTACTATAATTTTACTAAAATCTTTACATGTTTATGGCTCTAGGATGTTGTGTTCCTTTAAATAATGTTTGAATATAGCTACCGGCATCCACTGAGCCTTAAAGTGATGGGCCAGAATGTTTGTATAATTTCAGCCAGTAGTTTTGAAAGTGTAGCTCATGAGCCAAAATGGGTCCCTTCTATGTGTACTACATTATCCAATTGTGTACTATGTCATCCAATTGAGTACTACATCATCCATTTTGTATGACATGTTATGTCTAGCAATTTTTATACAATTATTATTATGGTATGTTATGAATCTGATACAATATGTTTGCAATTTGTTCACTGCATCTTTAATTTGTGCAGCAGGCTGCTTCATTGGCATATAGTGTTGTTCTTGCCAAATGCAGCAATAAACTGGATGGGAAAGCTGTGTAAAACATTTTGATCAATGCACGGCAAGCATGAACAGGCCTCTAATAACTTCACATTAAAGTAAAGCAGGGGAAACAGGAGGACAATCAATTCTTTAGTTTCCTCTCTTTCAGGATGTTTATTGTCCACCAAGAGTAGATAGATTGTTATTTTTTTGTGTGCTATTGTATTTTCTGTTCATTTCTAAACTGCCACACACAGCATCGAACTAATTAAATCAGGTTTTAAGCACATCTCTCTACTTTAAGCACATCTCTGTATTAAGATGGCACAGGAGAAGAAGAAGAAGAAGACGTTTTAAGTGCTCCTATCCAATTGTGGGTTTTTTTTCGTTACTTTGCGTTGTTTTTAACTTATACCGTAACTATTTTGTACATAGTGTTGCTCCTACCATCTCTTATGACCAAATATAACTTATGGACATCAGAACTGCGATACTCACCACAAGCTGGCAGAATCCTTTTTTTCCTTTAACAAGTCCAAGGAGCCCGTCGTGAATGACATACTGCATTCCCGGGAACAGGCCCAGATCCCCATAATTTGCGTGAATAGAAGGTGGAGAAAAAGGGGACAGAGGGCAGGCTGCCATCAGAGAATTCGATGGTGATCAAATAAAACCCCACTGCCTTCCAATCTGCTAGCAAAGGTACAATCTTTGGAAAATAAAATTGATAACCTACGCGGAAGATTAAACTACCAACGGGATATTCAAACTGTAATGTCTTATGCTTCACAGTGTCATGGCTGAACAACAAATGATCAGCATACAGCTGGCTGGTTATACGCTGTATCAGCAGGATAGAACAGCGGCGTCTGGTAAGACAAGGGGCGGCGAAATATGCATTTTTGTAAATGGTGCACAACTGGTGCACGATATCTAAGGAAGTCTCCAGGTTTTGCTCGCCTGAGGTAGAGTATCTCATGATAAGCTGTAGACCACAATATCTACCTAGACAGGTTTCATCTATGTTTTTTGAAGCTGTTTTACATACCACCACAGACTGAGGCTGGCACTAAGACTGCACTCAATTAGATTTATTGAGCTATAAGCTAACAGGAAAACGCTCACCCAGAGGCAGCGCCGGGGACTTTAACTTCTTAGAGATAGGGGGCAGCATTTCCACTTTTTGATAAATAGCGTTCACAATTTCAACTTTCTGCTACTCATGCCAGGAATTTATTATATGCATATGATTAGTAGGTGTGGATAGAAAACACTCAGTTTCTAAAACTGGTTCAATCATGTCTGTGACAATAACATAACTTATGTAGCAGGCAAAACCCCAAGGAAAAACTGTTCAGAATATATATATTTTTTCCTCTGACAGTTCCCTCAGTTGTCTTTGCCAAGGGAAATTAGATAGCGCCCATTTTACAGTTCCTACGTCTTCCACAGGATGTCACCAGTCTTTGGAATTAGGTTGAAGTTAATCATTGGTGAAACGAAGAAGAGGCACATCCTGGAACAACATTACACTGTTGAGAGTTACGCAAGAGGGAAAAAGGGGCATGTTTTGTTTACTTTCTCTATCGAATACAGTTTGCCCCGTCTACAATTTGATCGATTATTAATGTTTAAAAATACCTAAAGTTGTATTACAAAAGTAGTTTGAAATAGTTTGGCAAAGTTTATAGGCAACTTTTGAAATGTTTTGTGGTGACGTTGTGTTTTGGAAAGTAGTTTTTTCCGGATCAAACCTGCTTTATAAATGGACATTTTGGGTATACATGGACGGAATTCATCGAAAAAAAAGGACCAATTGTGATGTTTATGGGACATATTGGAGTGCCAACAAAGAAGCTCGTCAAAGGTAATGCATGTTTTATATTTTATTTCAGCGTTTTGTGTAGGCCGGCTACGCTAATTATTTTGTTTACAACTCGTTCAGGTGGTTCAGGGGGGGTGCATGCTATCAGATAATAGCTTCTCATGCTTTCACCGAAAAGCATTTTTAAAATCTGACATGTTGGCTGGATTCACAACGAGTAGAGCTTTAATTGAGTACCCTGCATGTGTGATTTAATGAGTGTTTGAGTTTGAGTGTTATCGCGTTTTACTTGAATTTTACTTGAATTTGGCGCTACGCAAGTGGCTATTGGCTATTCCTAAGAGGTTTTTAATGCAGGAAAACTTAAATCGGTCTTACTAAATTTCTATCAGCATGTTAAACCCTGTTAGGGCTAGGCTGAATTACTGCCCCCTTTGGAGGAATTGCGTGCCCATAGTAAACAGAAAAAAAATCTGTCCAAAATTGCTAATATATGCATATAATAATTATTATTGAATAGAAAACACTATAAAGCTTCTAAAACCGTTCAAATTATGTCTGTATGTAAAGCAAAACTCTCAGGGCAGCCATTCTCCCAAACTCTCTCTTGTCATCAGGAAAGTTGGGCCAACTTTGACGTCATCGCCCCCACCCTTCCCAACCAGCTACGGATCTGGGAACAGTTACTATCTCTTCAGCGCGATGTCTCCTTTCAATGGGGCGTTTCATTGTGAAAATCGCACGCTCCCTCTCCCTTTGGCGGGCTAAAACCTTCGGGTCACGTGAAAATACATGTACTCACATGCGCGCGTCGCGTCTGGAGCTCTCTTTGTTCCAGGATTCAACAAACGATGTCAGTTTGTCTGTTCGAGCTGAGAATTGTTTTGCACGTTTAGAACATCCTAAAGCTTGATTCTGTACTTAGTTTGACCAGTTTAGTCGACATATAATATGTAATTTTGAAGTTTTGATGCGCATCCCCTAGAATTTTGGCTGCATTTCAGCCGGAATTTGTCGCGTTTGATAACCCAAAGACACAGACTTGAAAGACAAAAGCAGTTTTTGGTAAGTATGACTCCTTCCACGACTTCTGATCGAAGAACATCAAAGGTAAGGGAATATTTATGTGGTAATTTTGTGTTTCTGTGGACTCCAACATAGCGGAGACATATTGCTAATGTCTGAGCGCCGTCTCATAATATTGCCTAGTGAACGAATTCTGTAACGTTAAAAATAAATGTAACACAGCAGTTGCATTAAGAAGCAGTGTATCTTTCTAACTATATGTAGAACATGTATATTTAGTCAAAGTTTATGATGTGTATTGCTTGTTATCTGACGTTATCTGGCGGCGCTATCATAATTTCTCCGGACATTTGAGTAGCATTTTTTGAACATGGCGTCATTGTAAACAGAGATTTATGGATATAAATGGCATATTATTGAAAAAAACATAAATGTACTCAAGTAACATGTCCTATTACTGTCATCTGATTAAGATTTTCAAAAGGTTAGTGAATTATCTTTCTTTTAATCCTGCGTTTGTTGATTGCATCTTTTGTTCAACATGGCTATTCATATTAGCTGTGTCTTTGGTGGTGGTTTGACATAAATATGTGCTATGTTTTCGCCATATTTTTTTTTAGAAATCTGACTTGCTGGGTAGATGAACAAGGTGTTTATCTTTCATTTCTATACTGCCCCTGTATTTCGTCTCACTATTGTCATTTTACTACTGCTCGTGAATTACTTGTTACTTTTATTTATTATACATATTTTTTATATACTATAAATATATCTATATATATATATATATATATATATATATATATATATATATACTGCTCAAAAAAATAAAGGGAACACTTAAACAACACAATGTAACTCCAAGTCAATCACACTTCTGTGACATCAAACTGTCCACTTAGGAAGCAACACTGTATGACAATAAATGTCACATGCTGTTGTGCAAATGAAATAGACAACAGGCGGAAATTAAAGGCATTTAGCAAGACACCCCCAATAAAGGAGTGGTTCTGCAGGTGGTTACCACAGACACCTTCTCAGGTCCTATGCTTCCTGGCTGATGTTTTGGTCACTTTTGAATGCTGGTGGTGCTTTAACTCTAGTGGTAGCATACGACGGATTCTACAACCCACACAAGTGGCTCAGGTAGTGCAGCTCATCCAGGATGGCACATCAATGCGAGCTGTGGCAAGAATGTTTGCTGTGTCTGTCAGCGTAGTGTCCAGAGCATGGATGCGCTACCAGGAGACAGGCCAGTACATCAGGAGACATGGAGGAGGGCAACAACCCAGCAGCAGGACCGCTACCTCCGCCTTTGTGCAAGGAGGAGCAGGAGGGGCACTGCCAGAGCCCTGCAAAATGACCTCCAGCAGGCCACAAATGTGCATGTGTCTGCTCAAAAGGTCAGAAACAGACTCCATGAGGGTGGTAATGAGGGCCCGACGTCCACAGGTGGGGGTTGTGCTGACAGCCCAACACCGTGCAGGACGTTTGGCATTTGCCAGAGAACGCCACTGGCGTCCTGTGCTCTTCACAGATGAAAGCAGGTTCACACTGAGCAGACGTGACAGAGTCTTGAGACGCCGTGGAGAACGTTCTGCTTGCCTGCAACATCCTCCAGCATGACCGGTTTGGCGGTGGGTCAGTCATGGTGTGGGGTGGCATTTCTTTGGGGGGCCGCACAGCCCTTGTTGTGCTCGCCTGAGGTAGCCTGACTGCCATTAGGTACCGACATTAGATCCTTAGACCCCTTGTGAGACCATATGCTGGTGCGGTTGGCCCTGGGTTCCTCCTAATGCAAGACAATGCTCGACCTCATGTGGCTGGAGTGTATCAGCAGTTCCTGCAAGAGGAAGGCATTGATGCTATGGACTGGCCCGCCCGTTCCCCAGACCTGAATCCAATTGAGCACATCTGGGACATCATGTCTCGCTCCATCCACCAATGCCATGTTGCACCACAGACTGTCCAGGAGTTGGGGGATGCTTTAGTCCAGGTCTGGGAGGAGATCCCTCAGGATACCATCCGCCACCTCATCAGGAGCATGCCCAGGCATTGTAGGGAGGTCATACAGGCACGTGGAGGCTACACACACTACTGAGCGTCATTTTGACTTGTTTTGAGGACATTACATCAAAGTTGGATCAGCCTGTTGTCTGGTTTTCCAATTTAATTTTGAGTGTGACTTCAAATCCAGACCTCCATGGGTTGATAAATTTGATTTCCATTGATCATTTTTGTGTGATTTTGTTGTCAGCACATTCAACTATGTAAAGAAAAAAGTATTTAATAAGAATATTTCATTCATTCAGATCTAGGATGTGTTATCTTTGTGTTCTTTTTTTGAGCAGTGTATATATTTCAACTGCATTGTTGGTTAGGGGCTTGTAAGTAAGAATTTCACTGTAAGTTCGACACCTGTTGTATTCTACGCATGTGACTAATAACATTTGATTTGATTCTATGAAACAATCTTCAAGCAATAAGATTTTCAGGGCTCTATTGAATCAGGTCTGTTTTAGCCTGCATAGCAGTTATTTTGGAGGTAGAACTACATTACTGTCAAATCCACAAGTGGCTCCTGGCATTATACCTAAAGCGGACATTGCCATTGACTGCACGGAGGCACATTAATAGAAATCCCATGCTACCTTGTTTACAAGTTCTAACACTGGAATGAGAGATGTAATCTACACCTCCATTAGGATGATAGAAATCCTCATTATTTGTTTAATGATCTTTCAAATTTTGTGTAATTATTTCTAAATAGCCTGCACTTTCTCCCTCTGAACTTATAACACAAGCGGGGCGAGTGTAGCTTCATGACAATGATTCCAAGTGCAGCTGCTCCACCGATTTGAAGGATCCAATACAGTTCCACCTCCGATGCGCCAAAACATCAGCTATGCAGGTGTCTGCTACCACCCATTAATGCTTGATCTGATTGAATCAAAGTGTGCATCAAATGTTTTCCCTCCCTCCATTGCCATGTGTGTTGGAGAGGACAGAGTGAGTTTTGTGGAGTAGGAAGCATGTGGAGATCAAACTGAAAACTGTAGCTTATATCACTAACAGTATATACAGTGGGGCAAAAAAGTATTTAGTCAGCCACCAATTGTGCAAGTCTCCCACTTAAAAAGATGAGAGAGGCCTGTAATTTTCATCATAGGTACACTTAAACTATGACAGACAAAATGAGGCAAAAAAATCCAGAAAATCACATTGTAGGATTTTTTATGCATTTATTTGCAAATTATGGTGGGAAATAAGTATTTGGTCACCTACAAACAAGCAAGATTTCTGGCTCTCACAGACCTGTAACTTTTTCTTTAAGAGGCTCCTCTGTCCTCCACTCGTTACCTGTATTAATGGCACCTGTTTGAACTTGTTTTCAGTATAAAAGACAACTGTCCACAACCTCAAACAGTCCCACTCCAAACTCCACTATGGCCAAGACCAAAGAGCTGTCAAAGGACACCAGAAACAAAATTGTAGACCTGCACCAGGCTGGGAAGACTGAATCTGCAATTGGTAAGCAGGGGTCAAAATGATCACAAGAATGGTGAGCAAAAATCACAGGACCACATGGGGCAGGGGTGTCAAAGTCAAATGGACGGAGGGCCAAATAAAAATTTAGCTACAAGCCGAGGGCCGGACTGTTCGAATGTTCATTGAAAAATTTTTTAAATGACGCATATAGTCTAGTGAACCTAATTGAACCCACTGAAAACCTAACAAATATATTCCAATATGATCAGATAAATAAAGCAATATTTTCTTATGGCTCTGTCAGTAATCTTTAATTTTCAACAGACACAAAAGACAAATTTCCTTTATATATAAATCCCCATAACATGAACATTAAATGAAAGAAACCGGTATTCAAGGCACCATCAGTAGCCTATATTTTCTATTTTAGCAAAAGTGGGCTAAATTTACTTCAAAGAAAAAAACAATAATAGCAATTTTCTATCATCCACTCAACTGAAATATTTTTAAAATATAATTGGATTGAAATACAATAAAATAAAGTGCAAAAATCTATTAATCAAAAACAACACTTTGTTTAAGGAGAAGTAACATGCAGTGAAAACAAATATTAAACTTTAACTTTTAAACTTGAACTGAGTAAAAACTCTAAATATGTGATTGCACAGTAATGTTCACTTGTTTGAGGTTGAGGGTGATACTTGGTGGTGTCCCATCTTTTCCACAAGTTCATCAATGTTCGGGTAAGGCTCTGAGCTGAGGAAATCCTCAGAATTGAGTGGAGGTGTTCAGCAGTAAGTCTACTTCTGTGTGATGTTTTGTTCAAGTTCATCAAAGAAAACAGTTGTTCACACAGGTATGTGCTGCCAAACATAGACAACGTTTGAGCAGCCTGGATGCGCAGCTGGGGCATTGTGTCGGGGAGGAAACGGGCGAACTCCGCAGCACCCACTGCCGCATATTTTGCCCTCAGTGCATCATTGCATTGGAGGTCAATCAACTCCATTTGGAGGTTTGGTGGTGAGCTTTCCACGTCAACAGCAAATGGGTTACCGAGCAGTTCCAACCTGCTTTTTTGTGCTTCAAAGTCAGCAAATCGGCGTCGAAAGTCAGCGGCAAGCATACCTATTTTATCAGCCAACTGTGCGCTCGGGAACGCACTGGTAGAGAGCTTCTCTTTCATGGTCTGGCAGCTGGGAAAGTGGCTCAAATTTTCTTTCCGCATCTGCGTCTCCCACAGAGTCAGTTTGGTTTTAAATGCCTTCACTGTACTGTACATATCAGAGATGACACGATCCCGACCCTGCAGCTGCAAGTTCATTGCATTCAGATGACTCGTAATGTCACACAGAAAAGCCATTTCACACAGAAACATTTCGTCTCGGAGTTGTGTTGTGTCTTTCCCTTTGCTGTCCAAGAACAGACAAATCTCCTCACGAAGCTCGAAACATCTTTGAAGCACCTTTCCCTGGCTTAGCCATCGCACCTCTGTGTGATAAGGCAAATCACCATGCTCCGTTTCTAACTCCGTCAGAAATGCCTTGAACTGGCGGTGATTCAAACCTTTGGCTCTGATAAAGTTAACTGTGCGCGTGATGATGCTTATTACATGCTCCATTTTCAAGGCTTTACCGCACAACGCTTCCTGGTGTATGATACAATGATAAGCTGTCAGCTCACCTGTCGCGTTTTCCTCTTGCATCTTTTCCCGTATCTTCGCCACCAGTCCGCTCCTGTGTCCACACATCGCAGGTGCTCCGTCGGTTGTCAAACCCACGAGTTTTTCCCAAGGCAGCTCCATCTCATTTACACATCTTGACACCTCTTCATACAAATCATGCCCCGTAGTTGTGCCATGCATAGGACGTAAAGCCAAAAACTCCTCTGTCACGCTTAGGCTGGAGTCCACTCCGCGGATGAAAATTGACAACTGGGCAATGTCAGAAATGTCGGTGCTCTCATCCACAGCCAAGGAATATGCAATGAAATATTTTCCCTTTTTCACAAGCTGCTCTTTTAGATTGATGGACAACTGGTCTACTCTCTCGGCAATGGTGTTTCTGCTCAGACTCACATTTAAAAAGAGTTGCCTTTTTTCTGGGCAAACTTCGTCACAAACTTTAATCATGCAGTTTTTGATGAAATCCCCCTCCGTAAATGGCCGGGCTGATTTAGCGATCTCTTCTGCCAAAATAAAACTGGCCTTGACAGCAGCCTGGCCTTGTGATTTGGCTTTTTTGAACAGAGCCTGTCGAGATTTGAGGCCTCGTTTTAATTCCTCTGCCTTTTGTAGCCTTTGTTCCATGTCCATATTCTTGTTTTTGTCCGCGTGTTTCGTTTCATAATGTCGTCTCAGATTATACTCTTTCAGTACCGCCACACTTTCTCCACACAGAAGACACACAGGTTTTCCAGCTACCTCCGTGAACAAATACTCCGACTCCCACCTTGTTTGAAACCCCGGTTCTCAGTGTCCACCTTCCGTTTTGCCATTTTTGATGGGTATCTGAAAGTTAATTTTACTGTGATGCTGACAACTGCTGTGCCAATAAATATTGAAATGAAGCAGCCTACTGCTCGGTGCGTCACCGTTGCATTGTGGGAAATGTAGTATTGGTGCGTGTAAAAGATCTGCGGGCTGCCGGCTTGCTGCGGTCTGCGGGCCGGTTCTAATAATAAATCAAGATCATCCCAGGGGCCGTAAAAAACCTTCTCGCGGGCCGGATGTGGCCCGCGGGCCTTGACTCTGACATATGTGACATGGGGGACCTAGTGAATGACCTGCAGAGAGCTGGGACCAAAGTAACAAAGCCTACCATCAGTAACATACTACGCCGCCAGGGACTCAAATCCTGCAGTGCCAGACGTGTCTCCCTGCTTAAGCCAGTATATGTCCAGGCCCGTCTGAAGTTTGCTAGAGAGCATTTGGATGATCCAGAAGAAGATTGGGAGAATGTCATATGGTCAGATGAAACCAAAATATTACTTTTTGGTAAAAACTCAACTCGTTGTGTTTGGAGGACAAAGAATGCTGAGTTGCATCCAAAGAACACCATACCTACTGTGACGCATGGGGGTGGAAACATCATGCTTTGGGGCTGTTTTTCTGCAAAGGGACCAGGATTACTGATCCATGTAAAGGAAAGAATGAATGGGGCCATGTATTGTGAGATTTTGAGTGAAAACCTCCTTCCATCAGCAAGGGCATTGAAGATGAAACATGGCTGGGACTTTCAGCATGACAAGGATAAACATTTAAATGTCTTGGAATAGCCTAGTCAAAGCTCCAACCTCAATCCAATTGAGAATCCGTGCTATGACTTAAAGATTGCTGTACACCAGCGGAACCCATCCAACTTGAAGGAGCTGGAGCAGTTTTGCCTTGAAGAATGGACAAAAATCCCAGTGGCTAGATATGCCAAGCTTATAGAGACATACCCCAAGAGACTTGCAGCTGTAATTGCTGCAAAAGGTGGCTCTACAAAGTATTGACTTTGAGGGGGTGAATAGTTATGCACGCTCAATTTTTCCGTTTTTTCACTTATTTCTTGTTTGTTTCACAATATAAAAAAGATGTTGCATCTTCAACGTGGTAGGCATGTTGTGTAAATCAAATGATACAAACCCCCAAAAAATCTATTATAATTCCAGGTTGTAAGTCAACAAAAGAGGAAAATTGCCAAAGGGGGTGAACACTTTCGCACGCCACTGTAGGCTCAAACTAGCAAAGCAAACCACTCTGGGATACAAATAATAATTGCAACTAGGGAGCCAGTCAGCTAATGTTAGCTAGCTAACTAACAGTACACTTTATCTTAAGACATGAAGCTAGCTAGTTAAACATTGAACCTAGTTTGGTAAACAACACGTAAGATCACACACAGCACATAACTTTAGCTAGGGAGCCAGTCAGCTAACAGCTTGAAATGAAACCACGTTCTGTCAAAAGAAATGTGTCATATCTGAAAATGTAGCTAGCTAAAGCTAGATTATTTTACCCATGTAAATCATCATGTATTATGCACGTGTCTCCCTGTCACGGATGCCATGCCACGGTTGCCCTTAGTTTGGAGGTGTAATCCAGAGAGAGGTGTTTTAACCATCTCTTTACCCATCATACTCTACTTCCACTGATTTCAAATCTCAATCCTCCAGAAATTGGAGAGCAACACTTATGCAGCTCCACTACACAATACATAAAAAGCAGCGACACAGACTGACTAGCTCAAATAGACAAAAGTCTTCTATATGGCTGTCCAATCAAACTCCTCTCGGCATGTCCAGCTCACTCATTATCTTAGCCAATCATGGCTAGTGGGAAGGTTGCTGATTTTTCTGTGGCTTAAGCAACAAGGCTCGTAATTTAACAATTGTATTCGTATTTACAGATGACAAACACGTTTGTATTAAGGCACATGAATGTTCACATGTTCCAGAAGCCATTTCTGACCAAAAATGCATTTTGATTAAAAAAAAACGAAATTAAAATTGCTCTCCTGTTATGTCATGACTTGTGACATACTCCTAGTTTCCTGATGCGGGTCACACATATGTGCTCATATGCTTTAAAAGGACTGTTACTTTGAAATTTTACAGTTTAAATGTATTATTTGAATTTTAAAATCTAAATATCAAAGCAATTATATGATTATCCTATAATTGTGTATCACAGTTGTCTGTTAAAAGTTTATTTTGCCACTGATAGATGTACAAACGATCATGATTTTCTCTGATTGCCTGACAAAGAAATAACAACAGCACTCATCTGCTATCAAAAGAAGTGCAACCTGAATGTGTAATGCTATTCCACTTTGTTGTAGCCTTTGGTATGCAACTCCTTTTGATTGACTATTGATAACTTTTCAAGATATCTCTGTAGGTACTGTTTTATGTAACAGTTTGATAATGACAGCTGTCCAATAAAATGTACTCATCGGATCCGGTATTCCCCGCGGCAGATAAACAAGGATTTCTCTTTAGTGCTGGGATGATTTAATTAATAAACGTGAAACAACATTAGGCTTCCATTCAAAAGCCAAGTGCCCGCTACAGTTTCTCCCTCTAAACAATCAGTCTCTTCTCTTCACTTTAAGTGTAGGTTGATCTGTGAAATATTCATTACTCAGTGGTATTCCGCTTCTTGATTTCCCCAGCATCTTCCTTTGAGATCATAATCTTAATCTCCATTTCAGGAGTGTATTGGTTTTAAGTTTAACTGCACTGCGAAGCTGAACTACTCTGTAAAGAAATGAAATAAACAAAAATGTCCAGCATCACAGCCTCTTGGGAATGGTTTACAAAAAGGGAAGTCAATACATTGTGACTTAGTCACACCAAAGTGCAAAAGTGGTCACATTTTCTATGTAATGCTTGATGGAAGCAGAAATTGCTAGAGAAACAGCACTTTTTTGTAGTCACTCAATAAGAAGCACAGATTATCACCAATTTCCCATACGCATCACTTGAATAAAAATCATGCCAATCATTATCATATTTACCAAGCATGTTCTATTGCAGGTAGATATTTAAATGAAATCTATGTTTGTGCATGTACATTGATTGATTAATCAGTTGATTAATTTACAAAACGAATCCAATATGTTACTTGGATTTACTACACCATCACTGGCTGGATTCGAATAGGAAATAAACATCACTTTGCAAACCAGCATAATTTGCCTTGCATGCCAGAGTTAGGATATCCCACAGTTGGGAATATTTATTCACCTGCATTCAGAATGAGTGCCAGCGTTAGGAATATTACAAAATGACTGCCTAAAGACCAGAAAGCAAATTTTTCTTTTTATGAATTTTCACAATGTAGCCCATTTTACTTTTTGGCTGTGCTATCTAATGGAAACCATTCCCACTGGCTTCAAGGGAGAAATTTAGACACATGTCCTACCTTCCAGCTAGCTAATGGCTCCACCGAGAAGAATAAACACTACACCCTTAAAATCTGTGATCTATGTGTGTCACGCTTCTGGGGAAAACTGTCCAAATAAAAATTACAAACACAATCTCTTTATTGCCAAGACGTCACACCGATACGACAGGCGCAGAAGCAAGTGGGGGAAAGTGTTATGGAAAATTATTGGTTGGTAGATTTTGTCAACGGGTAACGTGTCGGGAGATTCTCACGGCACTCTGTATTGGCTAACGAAGGCATATGGTATATGACAGGATTGGATGTTACATACTCCCAACCCACTCAGACTACTACTGAAGCTCCCCACTCAGTCTTTTCAGACTTTCTAGTAGTTTGACTTAAGAGAAAAAAGTATTTTTCATAAATATTTTTAACATTTTTAACAGGAAAAAATATTATGTGTGTGATGTTTGAGTCACTCAAAAGGTTATTTTACATGCGATTCAGAATAACTTTTCGGTATCTTCAAATAATGTATTTTTTATGTTAACATAGGATCTCACTTGGTTATGTACATAGGACTGAAAATGCATGAATGCAACAACCATGTCTCAGTCACTAAAAGTTACAGCCATGGGTGTTAATTCTACAATTTACTAGAAAAGCAAAAGTCTTTACACGAGACAGTGTATTCATTTGACAATTATTTAACTTAAATTCAGGTGTCGATATGGGTTCAGAGACTCAGCACTTTCAGTCTTGATTTAACAATCTAAGGATTTTTTTTTTAAATACTCCAGCCTTCCCCTGTATCTCCCTGTTTTTTTAAGTACTATTGTCAGGAGATTCCAGTAAAATACCAAAACAGTTGATAGATTTTGTTGGACACACAAATCTCAGCTGGAAAGGAAGACGCTGGTTTGCTTCAATATCAGATACTTTTTTTTTTACTTAAAAGTATGTGAAAGCTAAAAAAATAAATAATACATTTACACCTTGTCTACTGCAGACAAAACTACAAGAATGCCTCCAGCAGGATGCAAGACGAAAGATTCAGATTCCTCGGACAGTAACATGTATTAGAGTTCATGAACAGTAAAAATATTGTGATGATATTTGGATGAAACCAGATCAAATTATGATGACCAAAGTATGAAAGAAAATGTTGCTTCTACATTTAAAAAGATTGATCTTAAAGTTGCTGGTCACCTCTTAAACTTGGATTAAGATGGTGGGATTATTATAAAACTCTCATTTTGGGGTGGCAGGGTAGCCTAGTGGTTAAAGCGTTGGGCTAGTAAGCGGAAGGTTGCAAGTTCCAATCCCTGAGCTGACAAGGTACAATTCTGTCCTTCTGCCCCTGAACAGGCAGTTAACCCACTGTTCCTAGGCCATCATTGAAAATAAGAATGTGTTTTTAACTGATTTGCCGAGTTAAATAAAGGTAAATACAATTTTAATACACCATAACATGATATTTTATTACCTAATTTAAATAAGTACCACCTTGTAACCAACATCGGAGAAGGCGTATTTGTGTTTATAGGTGCTACTCTACTGGTGCCAAATTTTAACAGTAAGTGTCAGCAAATATAATTAAAAGTTTACCTTTTAAAAATAATTTTAGCCTAACAGCCGACATTAGGTACAATACTAGAAATATATATTTAAATAGGCCTAAACATATATTTCAAAATATTGATGTAATTCTACCTTGAAAGAGATAATGTGGACCCAGAAACACCGCCCTGACGTAGGGTCCAGCATATCTCTTGATGATTTCTTCTTCAAAGAAATCTAGAGCCATGATACCTGAAAAAGGAGGCAACAGTGAATTATTGTGGAACACATAGCAGTCTGTGAGGTGTAGGCTACAGTATTTTATGTACCTTTTGCTTTGTAAATAACCAAACAATAAAAAATCAAACATGGGCCAGGTCCCTGGCGAAAAATTGCTCCCCACAAATGGAGATTGAGTCTTCTTCCATTTTTTCTGAAGCAATTTTGAGCAAATTGCTCAAGGGCCACGGTTGATTTGTCAGTGAAGATGATGTCATTGAATGTCTCACCAGCTTTGATCCATGCCTGGGCCTGCAGGGTGTGAAGGTCTGTAACGGCTCGAAGAGTGATGGGTGTGGAGTCAGGCACAGAGAGCAGAGGATTCGGAAAAACACTTTATTTCCGTACAATCACAGCGCACAAAGAGGGTGACGCCGAACACAGGCGTAAAACACACCGAAAATGTAGTACACAGGTACAATCCAAAAGACAGAATCACCCACCAACCAAGGACCAAGCAGCGTGGTAATGGGCAGCGGCCGAAATCACAAGACTCCTGGACATGGGAGGAGATTTTGGACGGCAATGGACCCTGGGCACGGGCTGGGGAATATCGCTGCCCCAAGGCAGAGCTGGAGGCAGCTAAAGCTGAGCGGCGGTGGTATGAGGAGGCAGCACGGCAGCGCGGCTGGGACGAGAGGCAGCTCCAAAAATGTATTGGGAGGGGGCATACGGGGAGTGTGGCTAAGTCAGGTAGGAGACCTGCTCCAACTCCACGTGCTTACCGTGGAGAGAGGTGGACCGGGCAAGGAAACGTGTTATGCCATGAGGTGTCCCCGGTGCGCAGGCTTAGCCCGATGTGCTACATAGCAGTGCCTTGTATCAGCCGTGCTAGAGTGGGCATCGAACCAGGTGCCATGAAGCCGGCTCAGCGCATCTGGTCTCCAGTGCATCTCCTCGGGCCGGGGTACATGCCACCAGCCCTGCGCATGGTGTCCCCGGTTCGCCAACACAGCCCAGTGCGGTCTATTCCACCTCACCGCACTGGCCTGCCTACGGGGAGCATCCAGCCAGGTAGGGTTGAACAGGCTCGGTGCTCGAGACCTCCAGTGCGCCTCCACAGTCCGGTCTATTCCGGTGCCTCCTCCACACACCAGGCCTCCGGTGGCAGCCCCCCGCACCAGGCTGTCTCTCCGTCTCCTCCCTACACGTGCTCCCACCTGCTCAGCGCTGCCAGAGTCTCCCATGTGTCCTGAGCTGCCAGAGTCTCCCTCCTGTCCAGCACTGTCAGAGTCTCCCTCCTGTCCAGCACTGCCAGAGTCGCCCTCCTGTCCAGCACTGCCAGAGTCTCCCTCTTGTCCAGCGCTGCCAGAGCCGCCCATCTGTCCTTAGCCTCCAGAGCCGCCGGTCTGTCCTGAGCCGCCAGAGCCAGCCGTCTGTCCTGAGTCGCCAGAGCCTACCGTCTGTCCTGAGCCGCTAGAGCCGCCTGTCAGTCAGGAGCTGCCTGGGCCACCCGTCAGTCAGGAGCTGCCAGAGCCGCCACTCAGTCAGGAGCTGCCAGAGCCGTTCGTTACTCCGGTGCTACCGGAATCGCTCGTCACTCCGGCACTACTGGAATCGCCCTTCACTCCAGATCTGCCGGAGTCTACTGCCTGTCCGGTGCTAACGGAATCTCCCGTCCATTCGAGGTCGGAAGCGTGGCTAGGGTCCTAAGTTCCAGGTCGGCGGCGAGGGTTGCCGCTCTAAAGAGGCCACGGAGGCAGGTTAGGAAGCGGACAAAGACTATGGTGGAGTGGGGTCCACGTCCCGCGCCAGAGCCGCCACCATGGACAGACACCCACCCAGACCCTCCCCTATAGGTTCAGGTTTTGCGGCCGGAGTCCGCACCTTTTGGGGGGGGGGGGTACTGTCACGTTCTGACCTTAGTTCTTTTGTTATTTCTTTGTTTTAGTATGGTCAGAGCGTGAGTTGGGTGGGTTGTCTATGTTCCTTTTTCTATGTTGTGTTTTGCGTTTGGCCTGGTATGGTTCTCAATCAGAGGCAGGTATCGTTAGTTGTCTCTGATTGAGAATTATACTTAGATAGCCTTTTCCCACTTGTGTTTCGTGGGTGATTATTTTCTGTTATGTGTATGTCGCCTTTCAGAAATGTTTGGTTTCGTTTCTCCTTTGTTATTTTGTTTAGTGTTCTCGGTTTAATAAACATATGATGAACCCTCACCACGCTGCACTTTGGTCCTCACCTCATTCCAAAAACGAACGTGACAAGTTCTTTATTTGTCAGATGAATCATCGGGTTGAAACTACAGAACATTACAAAAGAAGCAAACACACACGGTTAATGTTCTAAATATATATATATATAAATTACATTTCAAAAGAATCGCCCGTCACTCCGGCGCTGCAGGAATCGCCCTTCACTCTGGAGCTGCCGGAGTCTCCCGCCTATCCGGTGCTTCCGGAATTTCCCGTCCATTCGGGACCCGTGGCTAGGATCCAAAGTCCGAGGTCGGCGGCGAGGGTCGCTGCTCTAAAGAGACCACGGAGGCAGGTTAGGAGGCGTTAGTTGTCTCTGATTGAGAAGCATACTTAGGTATGCCTTTTCCCACTTGTGTTTCGTGGGTGATTATTTTCTATTATGTGTATGTCACCTTTCAGAACTGTTTTGTTTCGTTTCTCCTTTGTTATTTTCTTTAGTGTTCTCGGTTTAATAAATATATGATGAACAATCACCACTCAATACTCAACTACCGCTGAACAGCATAGTGCTACATTCAATCAATATTACTACAAATATTTATATTCATGAAATCACAAGTGCAATATAGGAAAACACAGCTAGCCTTTTGTTAATACACCTGTCGAGTCAGATATTGAAATTATGCTTTTCAGCTAAAGCAATCCAAGCGTTTGTGTAAATTTATCGATCGCACGACAAAACATTAAGTACACTTAGCATCAGGAAGCTTGGTCACGAAAATCAGAAAAGCAATCAAATTAATCGTTTAACTTTGATGATCTTCGGATGTTTTCACTCACGAGACTCCCAGTTACACAACAAATGTTCCGTTTGTTCCATAAAGATTATTTTTATATCCAGAATACCTCCGTTTGTTTGTCGCATTATGTTCAGAAACTATGTCTGAAGACTGTTGACACCTTGAGGAAGCGATAGGAAACGGAATCTGGTTGATATCCCTTTAAATCCAGCAAATGGAGGCTATGGAACATGGAGTTTCCAAAATAGAAGCCACTTCCTGTTTTGATTTTCCTGAGGGTTTCGCCTGCAATATCAGTTCTGTTTTGGAAGCTTGAGAGTGTTTTCTATCCAATACTAATAATAATATGCATATATTAGCAACTGAGACTGAGGAGCTGGCAGTTTACAATGGGCACATTTTCATCCAAGCTTCTCAATACTGCCCCTGCAGCCATAAAAAGATAAGGTTAAAAGTTATATAATCTACATTACAAAAGTTTTGGGTCACTTAAAAATGTCCTTGTTTTTGAAAGAAAAGCACATTTTTGGTCCATTTAAACAACACCAAATTGATCAGAAATACAGTGTAGACATTGTTATTTAAAACTTCTTCAGGATTGGTGGGTTCCCCGCGGGACGTTCGAGCTAACGTAGGCTAATGCGATTAGCATGAGGTTGTAAGTAACAAGAACTTTTCCAAGGACAGAGACATCGGATATTGGCAGAAAGCTTGAATTCATGTTAATCTAACTGCACTGTCACATTTCCAATAGCTATTACAGTGAAAGAGCATTATTATAATTATATATTATTATATATAATATTATATATTAATAAACAAATTAGGCACATTTGGGCAGTCTTGATACAACATTTTGAACATAAATACAATGGTTCATTGGATCCCACTAAAACTTTGCACATACACTGCTGCCATCTAGTGGCCACTATCTATATAGCACCTGGGCTGGAATACTTTATTATGGCCTTTCTCTTGCATTTCAAAAATGATGGTACACAAAAAAAAAATGTCTTTGTATTATCTTTTACCAGATCTAATGTGTTATGATCTTCTACATTCCTTTCACATTTCCACAAATGTAAAAGTTTCCTTTCAAATGGTACCACTAAAATACATATCCTTGCTTCAGGGCCTGAGCTACAGGCAGTTAGATTTGGGTTTAAAAAAAGTGCCAATCCTTTTTGGATGCTGGCCTTCTAGGCAGAGTTGCAAAGAAAAGGCAATATCTCAGACTGGCCAATAAAAATACATTTACATACATTTACATTTAAGTCATTTAGCAGACGCTCTTATCCAGAGCGACTTACAAATTGGTGCATTCACCTTATGACATCCAGTGGAACAGTCACTTTACAATAGTGCATCTAAATCTTAAAGGGGGGGGGGGGTGAGAAGGATTACTTATCCTATCCTAGGTATTCCTTAAAGAGGTGGGGTTTCAGGTGTCTCCGGAAGGTGGTGATTGACTCCGCTGTCCTGGCGTCGTGAGAGAGTTTGTTCCACCATTGGGGGGCCAGAGCAGCGAACAGTTTTGACTGGGCTGAGCGGGAACTGTACTTCCTCAGTGGTAGGGAGGCGAGCAGGCCAGAGGTGGATGAACGCAGTGCCCTTGTTTGGGTGTAGGGCCTGATCAGAGCCTGGAGGTACTGAGGTGCCGTTCCCCTCACAGCTCCGTGGCGAGCACCATGGTCTTGTAGCGGATGCGAGCTTCAACTGGAAGCCAGTGGAGAGAGCGGAGGAGCGGGGTGACGTGAGAGAACTTGGGAAGGTTGAACACCAGACGGGCTGCGGCGTTCTGGATGAGTTGTAGGGGTTTAATGGCACAGGCAGGGAGCCCAGCCAACAGCGAGTTGCAGTAATCCAGACGGGAGATGACAAGTGCCTGGATTAGGACCTGCGCCGTTTCCTGTGTGAGGCAGGGTCGTACTCTGCGGATGTTGTAGAGCATGAACCTACAGGAACGGGCCACCGCCTTGATGTTAGTTGAGAAATAAAATTAAATATTAAGATGGACAACAGAACACTGACACTGGACAGAGGTACCCTGCCCAGAAGGCCAGCATCCCTAAGTCACCTCTTCTCTGGTGACATTGAAACGGGTGTCTTGCGGGTACTATTTAATGAAGCTGCCTGTTGAGGACTCCAGTTGCATGGCCAGTTGCATGGCCTCCAGTTTTATTGCTTCTATAATCAGAACAACCGTTTTCAGGTTATGCAAACATAATTGCAAAAGAGATTTCTAATGATCAATTACCCTTTAAAAATGATAAACTTGGATTAGCTATCACAAAGTATCATTGGAACACAAAAGTGGTGGTTTCTGATAAGGGGCCTCTGTACGCCTATGTAGATATTCCATTAAAATCAGCCGTTTCCAGCTACAATAGTCATTACAACATTAGCAGTGTCTACACTGTATTTTTGATAAATTTGATGTTATTTTAAGACAAAAATAATAATTTGCTTTCAAAAACAAGGATATTTCTAAGTGACCCCAAACTTTTAAATGGTAGTGTGTATATGTATACAGTATATATAGAATGTCTTACCGAGCCTTTCCATAAGTCCACGCAAGTTTCTTCAACTGTCTTCTGACTGTGATTAGAGCGATGTTGATGTGACGTAATGCCAGCAGATTCCAGATGGCCTTTGCTGATCTCTCATCATCTTCATTCATCAGTGAGTTGATGGCTTGAATAGTCTCGCTGGAAATGGAATACAATGTACAAATGTGCAGCATACAGTAAAGACAATAATTTTTTACATGATATGACCTACTTTACAGTATTGTCGCCTACTGTACCAACTCATTTTCCTGGGCTTTCGTGTTCAGCGTAACACAGGTATCTGATGATAATGTTTGCAAATAGCACTGTCCGTGACCAAATTCCCCAAGTCTGCCATTTAAAAAAAAAAATGTCTCCAGTAGATTTTCCGTTCCTCCTGAAAGCCCTAATCTGCTCACTTAAATGAATAGAGATCCTGTCTCACCCCATGTTCATGAATGGCCTTTTTATCTCTCACTTTAGGTTATAAAAAAAGTAAATAATCTCCAAAATATTGTTATTTTTAAAACAAAGCAGTTATTATTATTATTAATTTAGAATGATATAAAAGCCACTTAGATATTCTCACAGATCAGATTTGCCATAACTAAAAATGCCCCTTGTATATTAATTTAGAATCCTCTGTGACTTTCATACAATAATTAGATTTAGAGGATTGGCATTAATTTTTTTTTTCAATATAGTGTATTTAATATATTTATTATTTTTATTTTTAAAAAGCATATTGAAGTTAGAAGCAATTGAATTTGAATCAGTAGCCTAGCTGCTGTGGTCAACTATGTCAGCACCATTTCACACTGCTCTGAAACAAGCATGGGGACTGGTCTTTATAAATCAATTTTATTTTTTATTTTCACTGAATCTCCATTTGGGTATTTGTTAGACTACAATTAGGGTGTGGAAATGTTATGCTCTTAGTACTGTAGCCTACACCCAACCGTCACATTGTACAGTGCCATACTTCCTTTTCCATCCCAATGGAAACTCTGAGGGTTTAGTTTTTCGTTTTTCTTGGAATAGAAACACAATAATGTTAATACAATTAATTTAGCCATATGTTATGTTCTTCCAAAAAAAATGTTTTAAATTCTCTAGTACAGCCTATATTGAAGGCCATCAAATGTATGATGCAACTTTTAAAGGAAGAACCATTGTACCACAACAATATCATGTGACCGCATTAAGTGTCCGCCACATAAATATATGGAGCATGCATCTGTTTATGTACTGCACATGTGCACCTCACTCAGGTTACATTGCCTTAACTTATGCATATAATACTATGTGATAAGTGCATGTGTAACAGTATATCAAGTATGCTAATGTACTGGTGTGAAGGCATTTGGGCAGTGGTGTAAAGCACTTAAGTAAAAATACTTTAAAGTACTACTTAAGTAGTGTTTTGTGGTATCTGTAAATTACTTCACTATTTATATTTTTGGTCAACTTTTACTTCACTACATTCGTAAAGAAAATAATGTACTTTTTACTCCATACATTTTCCTTGACACTCAAAAGTACTCGTTACATTTTGACAGGAAAATTGTCCAATTCACACATTTATCAAGAGAACCTCCCTAGTCATCCCTACTGCCTCTGATCTGGCAGACTGACTAAACACAAATGCTTTATTTGTAAATTATAGTAGTTAGTTTCCTTCCTTTTCCGAGAATGTGTTAATTAGTGCATAAATCCACTCACACCACCACCAACAACACAACCGGCAGTCACAAAACAGTGTAGACCAGAATTGCTTTCTTGTTGCATCAGGTTTATTTTTGTATGTCTGTCTTTATTTATTAATTTATGTATTCTCTCTAATCCCACTTCACTTAGAATATAAAGGACTCATCCGGTACCGCTCACCAAAGATCCATGTCGCTCTTGACACGTTGGTGCCTTAACCAAAAAGACATCTCAATGCCACACTGAATTAGATGAGGCTGGTGGGAGGAGCTATTGGAAGACGGGTTCATTGTAATCGCTGGAATGGAATAAATGAAACGGTATCAAACATATCAAATAGGGAAACCACATGTTTTACTCCGTTCCATTAATTGCATTCCAGCCGTTACAATGAGCACGTTCTCCTATAGCTCCACCCACCAGCCTCCTCTGCACTGTATGTGTGTTTTTTTGTGTTTGTGTGTGTGCACATGTGTATGTGCATGTATTTGTGTGCCTGTACGCATGTTTCTATAATGTCAAGAAGCCTAGTTAAGCCCTATATTTTGACAAACACATCCCCTGTCCATTGGAATGTGATGTATAAATGTGTATACCACAAGGAAATAATTACATTGCTTACACTTTAATGACTAATTACAGGAGTCTTGCATGGTCATTGACATTTAAAGAAGGTATGCTAAGGATATTAAGGCTAAATAGAGTTAATCAAATGCAATCCATCTTATATCAGGCTGAATATGACAGGTGTTGTGCATGAGCAGTGAACCAATCAGTGAACCACTACAATAAATTATTAATAATAGCCTGTAGGTTTAATCTGCGAAGGTCCTTGAGGGAAAGGATATTGGCACTCCTCTCTCTCTCTCTCTCTCTCTCTCTCTCTAACACCTTTAATGTGTGGTACCACCTGCATACTTTCATCACAGTATGAGTGTGTATCAGTTGCCAATGGCTGCTCTCAGTCCCCCTCTCCAGGGGGATCAGGGATCTCAGGTCAGAAAGACTCCTACATGAACCTGCCAACTGTGGGTTGCATCCCAATAATCTATCCTTCCTTTTCAAGTATGCATTTTTTAACTACTACCTGGGGCGGCAGGCATTGGGTTAGTAACTGGAAGGTTGCTGGATCAAATCCCCAAGATGACAAGGTAAAAATCTGTCGTTCTGCCCCTGATCAAGGCAGTTAACCCACTGTTCCCCGGTAGGTCGTCACTGTAAATAAGAATGTGTTCTTTAACTGACTTGCCAAGTTAAATAAAGGTTAAAGAAAAAATAAAATAAAAATAATATTCCCCATAAGTTTATAAGCATTGGATACTAATGCTTTGAGAGAGAGGAGAGATTGTTTGGACAAAATTACAATGTGAGTGTATCAGCGATACCCAACTGAAAGAGAGGTGTTTGTGGTTTTGAATATGGGCTTATACAGTATATAGCTCTGTTATAAAGTCTTCCCCTATGCCTAGCGTTTACAAAACTCGGTCCTGGGAACCCCAAGCGTTGCAAGTTTTCTTTTTTGCCCTCGCACTACACAGTTGATTAACATAATAAACGTATCACTTGGCTTTTATCATTTTAATCAGCGAGTGCTAAGGCAAAAACCTAAACGTGCACCACTTGTGGTCCCCAGCACCGAGTTTGGGAAGCGCTAATGTTTGCTCTTGTACCCAGCTCTCTAGACATTCTATGATACACTTGCTTTGCTCATGTAAAGAAATCCATGTCCTTGCCATGGAGCACTAAATCCTTGAATCCATCATCTTCCATAGTGTAGTCAAGGTCCTTCAATAATGTCATAGACTTTCACTAAAACATTCTGTGGATTGTGGTGCTTAGGTATAGGCATATAAGAACAAATGTATGTGTTTGTGTGTGTGCACAGCACATTTGCAAGTATTTAAAATGCTGGTGTTGAGGTAAAAAAAAAGTGTTGTGAGTGTTATATCTGAGTGTTGATTCTAATGAGGTTAACACCATTGCGAATGAAATTGACACCACTTGCGGTAAAGTATAGCTACAGCTGGCTAGCCTATACAGTGGGGCAAAAAAGTATTTAGTCAGCCACCAATTGTGCAAGTTCTCCCACTTAATAAGATGAGAGAGGCCTGTAATTTTGTCATAGGTACACTTCAACTATGACAGAAAAAAATGAGAAAAAAATTCCAGAAAATCACATTGTAGGATTTTTTATGAATTTATTTGCAAATTATGGTGGAAAATAAGTATTTTGTCATCTACAAACAAGCAAGACTTCTGGCTCTCACAGACCTGTAACTTCTTCTTTAACCTCATAGTCCGCCCCATCCCGCATGCGGTCGCGTTACTCCAGCCTCAAGCTCATTACCATAACGCAACGTTAGCGATTTCTAAAAATCGCAAATGAAATGAAATAAATATGCCTGCTCTCAAGCTTATCCTTTTCTTAACAATCCTGTCGTCTCAGATTTTCAAAATATGCAGAACCAGAGAAAATCAATAATTTGTGTAAGAGTGATAGCTAGCTTAGTTTAGCGTTAGCATTTAGTATTCACAAAAACCAGCAAAGGGATCAATTAAAATCATTTACCTTTGAAGAACTTCAGATGTTTCAATGAGGAGACTCTCAGTTAAAGCAGATGTCAGTTTTTCCTGAAAGATTCTTGTGTAGGACACATCGTTCCACTATGCATTTGGCTACAAACTAACCGACACCTACAAAACTTTTTTCCGAGCTCGACTGAAACATGGAAAACTTTGTTTGAATCAATCCTCAAGGTGTTTTGTCATATATCTCTTCATTGAAATGGCAGTCCTAGAAGCCTTCTTTGTTCTCTGATTCAGATGGAAAAATACTGGTAGCTGACTTTTGCGCACCATTTCCACGCAGACACCGTAACACTTGGCAATTGTAGTCTCTTATGGTCAATCTTCCAATGATATGCCTAAAATACGTCAACTGTGGGAAACGCAAAAGTGTCCGTTCATTCCTGTCGCATTCACAGCCATATAAGGCGATCATGGAAAACGTATGTTCATTTCCTGAAAACATCTTGGTTTTGCCTGAAGCTTTTGTTATAAGGCACTCAGAAAATCTTTGCAGTTCTGGAAACGTAAGAGTGTCTTCTTTCCAAAACGATCAATTCCAAGCATAGTCGAGCATATTTTCGTGACAAAATATTGCTGGGCACGTCTTTTTATCCAAAAATGAAATAATGCCCTAGTGGACTAACAGGTTAAGAAGCTCCTCTGTCCTCCACTCGTTACCTGTATTAAATGGCACCTGTTTGAACTTGTTATCAGTATAAAAGACACCTGTCCACAACCTCAAACAGTCACACTCCAAACTCCACTATGGCCAAGACCAAAGAGTTGTCAAAGGACACCAGAAACAAAATTGGACCTGCATCAGGCTGGGAAGACTGAATCTGCAATAGGTAAGCAGCTTGGTTTGAAGAAATCAACTGAGCAATTATTAGGAAATGGAAGACATACAAGACCACTGATAATCTCCCTCGATCTGGGGCTCCATGCAAGATCTCACCCCGTAGGGTCAAAATGATCACAAGAACGGTAGTGAATGACCTGCAGAGAGCTGGGACCAAAGTAACAAAGTATACCATCAGTAACACACTACGCCGCCAGGGACTCAAATCCTGCAGTGCCAGACGTGTCCCCCTGCTTAAGCCAGTACATGTCCAGGCCCGTCTGAAGTTTGCTAGAGAGCATTTGGATGATCCAGAAGAAGATTGGGAGAATGTCATATGGTCAGATGAAACCAAAATATAACCTTTTGGTAAAAACTCAACTCGTCGTGTTTGGAGGACAAGAATGCTGAGTTGCATCCAAAGAACACCATACCTACTGTGAAGCACGGGGGTGGAAACATCATGCTTTGGGGCTGTTTTTCTGCAAAGGGACCAGGATGACTGATCAGTGTAAATGAAAGAATTAATGGGGCCATGTATCGTGAGATTTTGAGTGAAAACCTCCTTCCATCAGCAAGGGCATTGAAGATGAAACGTGGCTGGGTCTTTCGGCATGACAATGATCCCAAACACACCACCCATCTGGAGACTGGCTAGGCCACTCCAGGACCTTGAAATGCTTCTTACGAAGCCACTCCTTCTCAAGAAGCATTTCAAGGTCCTGGAGTGGCCTAGCCAGTCTCCAGATCTCAACCCCATAGAAAATCTTTGGAGGGAGTTGAAAGTCTGTGTTGCCCAGCAACAGCCCCAAAACATCACTTCTCTAGAGGAGATCTGCATGGAGGAATGGGCCAAAATACCAGCAACAGTGTGTGAAAACCTTGTGAAGACTTACAGAAAATGTTTGACCTCTGTCATTGTCAACAAAGGGTATATAACAAAGTATTGAGATAAACTTTTATTATTGACCAAATACTTATTTTCCACCATAATTTGCAAATAAATTCATGAAAAATCCTACAATGTGATTTTTCTCATTTTGTCTGTCATAGTTGAAGTGTACCTATGATGAAAATTACAGGCCTCTCTCATCTTTTTAAGTGGGCGAACTTGCACAATTGGTGGCTGACTAAATACTTTTTTCCCCCCACTGTATATATATACAGTACCACTCAACTTTAGTACCACTCACACCTGCTCATTCCAGGGTTTTTCTTTATTTTATCTTTTTTCTACATTACAGAATAATAGTGAAGAAATCAAAACTATGAAATAACATGTGGAATTACGTAGGAACCAAAAAAGTGTTAAACAAATCACAATACATTTATTCAAAGTAGCCACCCTTTGCCTTGATGATAGCTTTGCACACTCTTGGCATTCTCTCAACCAGCTTCATGAGGAATGGTTTTCCAACAGTCTTGAATATATAGGCATCCTGCCTATGTGATAATATGAAGCACATATTCAGATTACCTTCACAATTAAGAACAAGTTTGTAAAGGAAAAAATTGTCCTGCCTTAGTTTTCAAAATCCCCACAATGACTCCCTTCATGTCAAGTCCATTTAACTCCTGAAAGTCCATTTCTTGCTCAAAGCCATGAAGCGGGCCTGTGGCTGTGACGTTTAACCTCCTTCTAAGGCTGTTCTGAAGACTCCAGCTGTACTGTCTATTTTTTTTATTTGGAGTATTAACTATAACCTGGATGTTCTCTCTATGAACCTTGCTACCACCAAATGCACCTTGGTTCATGCATGATTATTATATATATATATTTTAATTTTACATCTGAGGCATAGGATGTTAATTTACTGGGCATTCCCCCCTCTCTTTTGCTAGTTTAATCCCTCCAGTCGTTTCTAGACCCAAGCTTCCTAACTTTTTGCATGTTGTACAGCCCAACTTTGAATTCTGCATGACAAGCCAAGGGTTATACAGTATGTTTGCTTGGTCCTGAATTGCAAATTACACCTGGTCCTAGCATTTTGTCAGTGGATGCACTGCCCCGCTCTCCCCCAGCTCCCCATCTCCCACTGAGTCTGACTCTCTAGTAGGCCTACTAGGTAGTGGAGGTGCAGTTGGTGATGCTGAACTGGCGGGTTAGTAGCGCTGCTAGCTAAAGCATTACCATCAGGAACAGTTTGCCCCTCACTCCCCTCCTCAGGCAATGACAGTTATCTGGCTCGTTCTGGGTTCGATTCACCATCTTTCTCTGGATTTTTGGACATGAAAAATGTCATTAAACTCCATTGCCTTTTCTTATCCATTTTTTATATGGCTTCCCACAATTCAAATTCAATAGGGAGACAGCTAACCCTAGGCTATGTGACATAATTAAGTCGGGACCTCTTCACTAGCTGACCACCACAACCAAGACCTGTGTCATCACTGCTCTAGATGAGATCTGCATGGAGGAATGGGCCAAAATACCATCAACAGTGAGTGTGTGAAAACCTTTGACCTCTGCCAATGCCAACAAAGGGTATATAACAAAGTATTGAGATACACTTTTGTTATTGACCAAATACTTATTTTCCACCATAATTTGCAAATAAATTCATTAAAAATCCTACAATGTGATCTTCAGGGGGGAAAAAAATCTAATTTTGTCTGTCATTGTTGAAGTGTACCTATGATGAAAATGACAGGCCTCTCTCATCTTAAGTGTGCGAACATGCACAATTGGTGGCTGACTAAATACATTTTTGCCCCACTGTATATCTAGCTGATATTTCTCTGTCAAATAAGTTATGCCAAGATAGCAAGAAGAATGTGTTTCCTGAGAAACTCGTACTAAAACACCACGCTACAAAAGTAGCTTGCAACTTTAATTGATCATGTCATGTAAAGACGTTACTGTGGAGATGATATCAGCAACTGCTATTCGAATGCCTGGTCTTCAGTTGTCAACACAATATTCTATAACTGGTTAGTTTTGTCTCGTCTCATCTCTCCTTTTGTCCACTGTTAGATCTTTCCTGGGAGATCCCAGAACGAATATCCCTACAGGTAAGCTACATGTGAACATTGAACAAACATGGCCAGCTTGAGTGTAGATACATTTATCAACTACAAATCAATGGGTGTGTTTGTGTTAACAAAGACAAAACATTTTCTGCTGTAAATAGGCTATCATATTGATTTGCTTATAAAGGCAGAATGCCAACACTTTACCTAGCAAATTAAAATAAGTTGTGTGTAGAGTACAACCACAGATAGAACAAGGAGCATAACAATTGCTGGTACAACTTCAGCTATACCAGAACTAGCATGGCATTCTATTCTATTTCTATGGTCTATTCTAGGGGTTTGGCTGTCTAACCACATACTGACATGAACAGCTCTCTGGGTGAAGTTCTGTCTTTAAGTCTCCAGTGGATGATGAAGTCCCTTCCATCTATGCAATGTATTACCAGTTTTGGATAGGTGCAGTCGGGTGGCATGGATATGTCAGAGTTTTCCTCAACCCATTGGTCCAGCAGGCAGAGTGCAATACATACAGGCAGATGTCAGATGCAGGAAGATTTCACTCTTCTCATACTACTCTTTAGCTACTGACCAAGCTACCTTCAGGAGGAAGCTTTGAATCGGTCAGTAGCCTACACAGCAATATGAGAAGAGTGCAATCACTGTATCTATGTAGATATTCTAAACAAAGTGTTTTGATAACTTTCAAGTGTAACAGTTCCATGTACAATAAACCATCCTTCACATAATACTGTAGAAGCAGTGTTCTGCTGATATAGTAATATGCAAATATTACACTTGTGTTTCATCTTCTATTGTCATTCACAGCTGATACAGATACTGTACCCATCAGCATTTTTTTGTGGGGGTACATGTTAGTCGTCATCCCTTTGTACATTGTCCCATATAAGACAGTTCCCTGACATGTTTGAAGAATACACAGGGTCCCACCCGTACCATTCAATTCAATAATAACTAAAGCTGATGAAAAGTAATAGATGCGTCTTGTATAATTTCATGTTGTTCATCTGTATCAACCTGTCATTTATCAGGGGACTCCATGACAAACACAGGAGGTTGCTGGCGCCTTAATTGGGGAGGACAGGCTTGTGGTAATGGCTGGAGCGAAAATAGTGCAACGGTATGAAATACATCAAACATGGCTTCCATGTGTTTGATGCCATTCAATTGACTCCGTTCCAACCAATATTGTGAGCCGACCTGACCTCAGCAGCATCCTGTGATGACAAACCATATCTCATGTCCTCCATCTGTAGAAAAACAAGGTAGAGTTGATACACACAGTGCTGATTACATTATCAATGGTTGTTAGGTGAATTCCAGGAAAGACAAGTGATAAACAGACAAGTGACCTATGAGCTGATCAAATGTGACCAACCTGAAGTGGGACTGGTGCCAGGCCACGTACTGCCTCAGCCTTCTGCTCCTGATATGGTAGGGGGGTTCCAAATGACACTACTGAACAACAAATCCACCAGGTTTTGTAAGAGCCTGTAAATTAAATTTAAAAAATATAGCGAGAAAAATTACTTTCTATAGTATGGAAGTCACTAATAGAGGGACTGTAAGTACAGAATAGATTCAGGCAAGTGACGCTGAGGTCATAAATATTGGTGTGTTCAAAACAACTGGGAACCTCAGAAATCTCCAACTTCAGTGTGTTCAAGACAGCTGGGAACTCTGAAAAAACTAGCTCCGACTGGGAATAATCGCTTTGAACGGTTATCCAACTCAGAATTCCATGTCGGAAACTCTGGCATCTTTCTAGAGCGCCGACTTTCCGACTTGAAGATCACGTCATGATTCGACCTTGTTGTCTTGAAAGCACCACATGCAACCAACTGTGTAATATTACGTTACTGAACGCTTGCTGACACATATTTGTAGCATATTTAGCTAAAAGATTGGTACTTAGGTTATACAAACACCATCCTTCATTTATATTTGCCCTAGAAAATACACAATAGACTTTTTATGAGAAAAGGCATGTTGTTTTAACACTAGTAGCAGACGAAGCCCTGAAGGCTAGCTACCTAGCGCCAACTAACCTAGCCCTTGATTAGGATTCCCAATTCCATTACAGTAAAGGTAGAATACCGACAGAGGATGAGTTATCGAGAGCAAGTGCTAACCCAAACAACAAGCATGTTCCCATAAAAGTAGCTAGCTACTTAACTTGCAAATCTGTGTTAGTTGTAAAAATATTTGTCCAACTTGTCCAAGAATTGGCAAGCTAGTTCGAGTTGAAACATTATCGATAGCAAGCTGGCTATCGTTACATCCTATCATACCTTATCGTCAAATGCAACATTAGCTATGCAAATCTTCTTATCCATTACATTTCATCACATTACACATTATGGAGAGGCTAAGTATTCAGCTAGTTCACTACATTACAGTATCATAGCTAGCTAGCGACTTACCAGACACCAGTCACAATGTCGTACTTTTGTTGTATGTATTTAAAATCAAATCAAATATTATTTCTCACATGTGCCGAATACAACAGGTGAAATGCTTACTTACAAGCCCTTAACCAACAATGCAGTTTTAAGAAAAATAAGAAAAATAGCAAATATTTAACTTTTTATGGCTGCAAGGGCAGTATTGAGTAGCTTGGATGAAAAGGTGCCCATTGAAAACGGCCAGCTATTATTATTAGTATTGGATAGAAAACACTCTAAAGTTTCCAAAACTGTCAAAATATTGTCTGTGAGTATAACAGAACTTCCAGTGCCTTGCAAAAGTATTCGGCTCCCTTGAACTTTGCGAACTTTTGCCACATTTCAGGCTTCAAACATAAAGATATAAAACTGTATTTTTTTGTGAAGAATCAACAACAAGTGGGACACCATCATGAAGTGGAACGACATTTATTGGATATTTCAAACTTTTTTAACAAATCAAAAACTGAAAAATTGGGCGTGCAAAATTATTCAGCCCCCTTAAGTTAATACTTTGTAGCGCCACCTTTTGCTGCGATTACAGCTGTAAGTCGCTTGGGGTATGTCTCTATCAGTTTTGCACATCGAGAGACTGACATTTTTTCCCATTCCTCCTTGCAAAACAGCTCGAGCTCAGTGAGGTTGGATGAGTGTTTGCAAGCACTCTTGGCCCTGAAACCAATTTCTCTCAATTTCCAAACAGAGCAACCATTAATTTAATTAAAACAAAAATAGATTGTTCATGTAACATAGATGGATAAGAGGATGGAATATATTTACAGGTAACTTAATTATATTCACAAAATAAAACACATCTGGGTCAAAAAGAGGATAATTATAAATAGGCAATTAAGCCACTGGTAAGAACCTTAATAAGAAAAGCTAAGTACATAAAACACGGGAGTTAAGTAAGTGTCTGTGTAAACGACCTTGGCCAACACAATTCATCATGGAACTAAGTGGTGGAATGGTGTCAGGGATCTAAATTCTAACAGCATTAATCCCAATAGCAGAGGCCTCATAATAGCCAGTATCAATAACGGCAATAATAACTCATCCATCTGTACCCCTTCCAAACTGTTACTGGTGAATTATGCTCCCCCCATGAATATGCCTCCCAGTTATAAACAGGAAGAAGAAGAAAGAGAAACGGGGAGAGAGAGAGAGAGAGAGATGGTTGTGAGGTCTGGGGTCCACTCACAAAAACAAAAATTCACGAAATGGGACAAACATCCATTTGAGAGTCTGCATGCAAAATTCTGCAAAAATACATAGTACTTAGTATACAATGCAAACCCAAAACAATGCATGCAGAGCAGAATTAGGACTATACCCGTTAGTTATCCAAATCCAGAAAATAGCTGTTCAATTCTACAACCCCGTAAAAGGAAACGATGCCCACACATTCTGTCACAACGCCCTTACCTACATAGAGATTAATCTGGGACTTCACAAACACAAAGATTGATAAACTCCCATATATGTTAGTCGAAATATCACACAGTGTGCAGATTTGTTGCCCGTTGCCATGAGAAAAGGACAACCAGTGGAGCACAAACAACATTGTAAATACAACCTATATTTACCTGTTATTTATTTTCCCTTTCATTCTTCAACTACTTGCACATTGTTACAACACTTGCACATAGCCAATAATATAACATTTGAAATGTCTATATTATTTTAAAACTTTTGTGAGTGTAATGTTTACGAGTGTTTCCTTTTGTTTTTTCCATTTTGTTAATTTTATACTATATATTTGCTTTGGCAATGTAAACATATGTTTCCAATGTTCATAGACATGTTGTCTGCGATGTGCTTTTGATCATTGGAACATCAGCTTAGGTTGGGATGGATCCCTCTCTACCACATGCATCCTGGCTGGGCCGACTGACGCCAGGGACCTTGAGCATCTGCAAACATGACAAGATCTAATTTATTAGATAGCAAATCTGACCGCCTGTTACCAAACCAGAAATGTCCATCTCTCAAGGAACAGAGTCTGCTCTTTGGTATGATATGCATAGATGTCATATAGCAGGTGAAGGGCAAAGCCTTGGTAATCGCTTCCAATTATTGGTTTTGAGGATAGCCACACTGCTTTGTCAGACCCGGTTTTAATATTTAAATATTTACTGTGAGATATAAATGAGAGTCTGATTAATACACTCATACACAATATAAACACTCATACACAATATGGAGATTGTTCACATGATTATTCAATTACAGTGAAATAAGCTAATGTATGGCAGGTATGATCTTGCCGAGTATGCAGAGTAACCTACATACTGTATGCAGTGTAATGGAAAACTGTAATTTATATGGTCATTTTAGGTATTATCAAGAGTAAAAATCTCTGAAATGTTTAACAGTTAAGTAGGCAGGTAGCCTAGCGGTTAAGAGCACTGTGCCAGTTAACCAGAGGTGACTTGTTCAAATCCCTAAGCCGACTCGGTAAAAAATGTGTCCATGTGCCCTTGAGCAAGGCACTTAATACTAATTAATCCTGTAATAACCAATTTGTGCTTGATGCGAAAATGTGGCTGGAGGATTCGTATGTGTGACGCAAATGCGGGAGCCTCCGGAGGCATGCAGAGGCCAAATCCATTTCATGAAGATCCCGACAAACAGTAATTGAGCTGACATTGCTTCCAGAAGCAGTTTAGAACTCGGTAGTGAGTGTTTCAACCGAGGATAAATTATTTTTAGGTGCTACGTGCTTTTGCACTCTGCTGTCCCATTTCAAATGGAATGAAGTAGAATTATGGTTTTCGAAATGTTTTCAAATTAATAAAAAATGAAAAGCTGAAATGTCTTGTGTCAATAAGTATTTAACCCAGGCCAGTCTAAATAAGTTCAGGAGTAAAAATGTGCTCAACAAGTTACTACATAATAAATTGCATGGACTCACGCTGTGTGTACTAATAGTGTTTAACATAATTTTTGAATGACTACCTCATCTCTGTACCCCACACATACAATTATTTGTAAGGTTCCTCAGTTGAGAAGTGCATTTCAAACACAGATTCAACCACAAAGACCAGGGAGGTTTTCCAATGCCATGTAAAGAAGGGCACCTATTGGTAGATGGGTAAAAATAAAAAAATCTGACATTAAATATCCTTTTGAGCATGGTGAAGTTATTAATTACACTTTGGATGGTGTATCAATACACCCGGTCACTATATAGTCACAGGCGTGCGTCCTCCAGAGAGGAAGGAAACTGCTCAGGGATTTCACTATGAGGCCAATTGTGACTTTAAAACAATAACAGAGTTTAATTGCTTTTAAAGGAGTAGACTGACCTCATTAACATAGTGATAAGAAGGAAGCCTGTACAGAATAAAACTATTCCAAGGCACTAAAGTAATACTGCAAAACATGTGTCAAAACAATCAACTTTTTGTCCTAAATACAAAGTGTTATGTTTGGGACAAATCCAATAAAATGCATTAATAAGTACAACTATCCATATTTTTAAGCATAGTGGTGGCTGCATCCTGTTATGGGTTTGCTTGTTAAGGAGTGTAGAGTTTTTCAGGATAAAAAATAAATGGAATTGAGCTAAGCACAGGCAAAAATCTAGAGGAAAACCTATTTCAGTCCGCTTTCAACCAGACACTGGAAGATGAATTCACCTTTCAGCAGGACAATAATCTAAAACACAAGGCCAAATCTACATTGAAGTTGCTTACCTAGAGCCTCTTAGGGCTAGCGAACTGCTAGCGGGACACCTGTTGACAGCCCCCTAGCTCCCTAGCCTTAAGAAGTGTGAAGTTAGTTGTCTAAATTGGATCTGAGAAAATCCAGACCTTGCCTCGTAACTTAGTACGCCCAGAGAATTGCCCTAAATGTGGAAACGTCTACTTCTGTGAGTTAAGAATGCGTTATGCTAATTTGTTTGAGGCGATGATTACGCTCCCGGATCCGGGTTTGAGAGTCACAAGAAGTTTAACATATCAGACTAAGTGACCCGATCTGCAGCCAAGGTCTGAGTAGTCAACAAACCCAAAACACATGAGTTTGCAGACAAAATAACCTTTTATTAAACTATGCTAAGGATGAGTAGCTGTGTCTAAGAGGGTGAATTCAAGCAGGACCACCCGGTCGCCACTCTCCATCGAATCGTGTGTCTACACTGCTTTCATTTCTACGCTGTGAGCCCTGAGCTACAGGGCTGGCTGTCCTCAGAAGACAAATCAAATCCAATTGTATTTGTCACATACACATGGTTAGCAGATGTTATTGCGAGTGTAGCGAAATGTTTGTGCTTCTAGTTCTGACAACGCAGTATTATCCAACGAGTAATCTCACCTAACAATTTCACAACCAACTACATTATGTCACGAATCCTGCCGAAGATGGTGCCTCTTCCTGTTCCCGGCATCGCTCGGTGGTCGTCGTCGCCGGCCTACTAGCTGCCACCGATTCCCGTTTCTGTTTCATTTAGTTTTGTCTGATTAGTTTCACTTGTTTCTTGTTTGGGTTTTGTTTTGGGCTATTTAAACCCGGTAGGCCTGCCGGCATTTGTGCGGGCTTGTTTTTCTGTTTATGGTGTGTAAATATTTTGTGGATTCCATTTTCCAAACAGTTTCGTCCTGTTTGTTGGACTGGGTCTTTACCCGCTCTTGTGTGTGTGGCGTGACCGTCTCTCTGTTTTTTGGTGAATTAAAAGATCCACATCTTTGAACTACCCTGCTCTCTGTGCCTGACTCCTCCACCACTACTTCTAGAAGCCTAGAAGAATAAACATGCCCCATTCAAGAAATTTAGAACCAGGAACAGATATAGCCCTTGGTTCTCCCCAGACCTGACTGCCCTTAACCAACACAAAAACATCCTATGGCGTTCTGCATTAGCATCAAACAGCCCCCGTGATATGCAGCTGCTCAGGGAAGCTAGAGACCATTATACACAGGCAGTTAGAAAAGCCAAGGCTAGCTTTTTCAAGCAGAAATTTGCTTCCTGCAGCACTAACTCAAAAAAGTTCTGGGACACTGTAAAGTCCATGGAGAATAAGAACACCTCCTCCCAGCTGCCCACTTCACTGAAGAAACACTGTCACCACTGATAAATCCACCATAATTTAGAATTTCAACAAGCATTTTTCTACGGCTGGCCATGCTTTCCACCTGGCTACTCCTACCCCGGTCAACAGCACTGCACCCCCAACAGCAACTCGCCCAAGCCTTCCCCATTTCTCCTTCTCCCAAATCCATTCAGCTGATGTTCTGAAAGAGCTGCAAAATCTGAACCCCTACAAATCAGCCGGGCTAGACAATCTGGACCCTTTCTTTCTAAAAGTATCTGCCGAAATTGTTGCCACCCCTTTTACTAGCCTGTTCAAACTCTCTTTCGTGTCGTCTGAGATTCCCAAAGATTGGAAAGCAGCTGCGGTCATCCCCCTCTTCAAAGGGGGGGACACTCTTGACCCAAACTGCTACAGACCTATATCTATCCTACCATGCCTTTCTAAGGTCTTCGAAAGCCAAGTCAATAAACAGATTACCGACCATTTCGAATCTCACCATACCTTCTCTGCTATGCAATCTGGTTTCAGAGCTGGTCATGGGTGCACCTCAGCCACGCTCAAGGTCCTAAACGATATCTTAACCGCCATCGATAAGAAACATTACTGTGCAGCCGTATTCATTGATCTGGCCACATCCTCATCGGCAGACTCGACAGCCTTGGTTTCTCAAATGATTGCCTCGCCTGGTTCACCAACTATTTCTCTGATAGAGTTCAGTGTGTCAAATCGGAGGGTCTGCTGTCCGGACCTCTGGCAGTATCTATGGGGGTGCCACAGGGTTCAATTCTTGGACCGACTCTCTTCTCTGTATACATCAATGAGGTCGCTCTTGCTGCTGGTGAGTCTCTGATCCACCTCTACGCAGACGACACCATTCTGTATACTTCCGGCCCTTCTTTGGACACTGTGTTAACAACCCTCCAGGCAAGCTTCAATGCCATACAACTCTCCTTCCGTGGCCTCCAATTGCTCTTAAATACAAGTACAACTAAATGCATGCTCTTCAACCGATCGCTACCTGCACCCACCCGCCTGTCCAACATCACTACTCTGGACGGCTCTGACTTAGAATTCGTGGACAACTACAAATACTTAGGTGTCTGGCTAGACTGTAAACTCTCCTTCCAGACCCATATCAAACATCTCCAATCCAAAGTTAAATTTAGAATTTGCTTCCTATTTCGCAACAAAGCATCCTTCACTCATGCTGCCAAATATACCCTTGTAAAACTGACCATCCTACCAATCCTCGACTTTGGCGATGTCATTTACAAAATAGCCTCCAATACCCTACTCAACAAATTGGATGCAGTCTATCACAGTGCAATCCGTTTTGTCACCAAAGCCCCATATACTACCCACCATTGCGACCTGTACGCTCTCGTTGGCTGGCCCTCGCTTCATACTTGTCGCCAAACCCACTGGCTCCATGTCATCTACAAGACCCTGCTAGGTAAAGTCCCCCCTTATCTCAGCTCGCTGGTCACCATAGCATCTCCCACCTGTAGCACACGCTCCAGCAGGTATATCTCTCTAGTCACCCCCAAAATCAATTATTTCTTTAGCCGCCTCTCCTTCCAGTTCTCTGCTGCCAATGACTGGAACAAACTACAAAAATCTCTGAAACTGGAAAAACTTATCTCCCTCACTAGCTTTAAGCACCAACTGTCAGAGCAGCTCACAGATTACTACACCTGTACATAGCCCACCTATAATTTAGCCCAATCAACTACCTCTTTCCCAACTGTAATTATTTTATTTATCTATTTATTTTGCTCCTTTGCACCCCATTATTTTTATTTCTACTTTGCATATTCTTCCACTGCAAATCTACCATTCCAGTGTTTTACTTGCTACATTGTATTTACTTTGCCACCATGGCCTTTTTTTGCCTGTACCTCCCTTAACTCACCTAATTTTCTCACATCGTATATAGACTTGTTTATACTGTATTATTGACTGTATGTTTGTTTTACTCCATGTGTAACTCTGTGTCGTTGTATCTGTCGAACTGCTTTGCTTTATCTTGGCCAGGTCGCAATTATAAATGAGAACTTGTTCTCAACTTGCCTACCTGATTAAAACCTGTTAAGCCTCCCCCTACTTTTTCGAACATTCTGTTAAAAATCGCGCAACATTTCAGCGTCCTGCTACTGATGCCAGGAATATAGCATATGCATATGATTAGTATGTGTGGATAAAAAACACTGATGTTTTTAAAACTGGTTAAATCACGGCTGTGACTATAACATAACGTGTGTTTCATCGAAAAGCGGAAGAAAAACTGATCACCAACATCTGGAAAAAATATCAATCCGCCACTTGCATGTCTTGTCCATTGGAAAGCAAATTACATGGGGCTGAGATTGCAAGTCCTACAGCTTCCACACGATGTCGCCAGTCTTGTCAATTGCCTGGGCTTTGTTTCTTGGTCAAACGAGTAAGAGAGAGCCCATTCCTTCCGGTCTCCGACAGGATGTTTTGGCAGAGAAATTTCCGACCATGATTTTAAGACGTGGAGCTATTGAATACACATCGCCCCGTGATCAATTTGATAGATTATTAACGTTTACTAATACCTAAAGTTGGATTACAAAAGTATTTTGAAGTGTTTTGTGAAAGTTTATCGTCAACCTTTTTTATTTTAAAAAATGACGTTGCGTTTTTTCCTGTATCAAACACTTTTCATAGATCGATATTTAGGGTATATATGGACCGATTTAATCGAAAAAAAGACCCAATAGTGATGTTTATGGGACATCTAGGAGTGCCAACAAAGAAGATCGTCAAAGGTAATGAATGTTTTATATTTTATTTCTGCGTTTTGTGTAGCGCCGGCTATGCTAATTATTTTGTTTACGTCCCCTTCAGGTATTTCGGGGTGTTGCATGCTATCAGATAATAGCTTCTCATGCTTTCGCCGAAAAGCATTTTAAAAATCTGACTTGTTGGCTGGATTCACAACGAGTGTAGCTTTAATTCAGTACCCTGCATGTGTGTTTTAAGGAACGTTTGAGTTTTAACGAGTGCTATTAGCATTTAGCGTAGCGCATTTGCATTTCCAGATGGCTAGATGGCACGCCTGCGTGTCGGGTGCGCTTAAGAGGTTAAATAAAGGTGAAATAAAAAATAAATAAAAAATATTTAGATAAAAAAATCTCAGTGTACATTGGCGCATTACATTCACTAGTTCCAAAAACATCCAGTGATATTGCAGAGAGCCACATCATTTTACAGAAACACTAATTCAACGTCGATGAAAATACAATTGTTAGACATGGAAATATAGATATACCTCTCCTTAATGCAACCGCTGTGTCCGATTTAAAAAAAACTTTACGGAAAAAGCAAACCATGCAATAATCTGAGAACAGCGTTCAGAATTTCTTTTTTATTATCCGCCATGTTGGAGTGAACAGTCATCAGAAATGACATTATAAATATTCCCTTACCTTTGATGATCTGTATCAGAATGCACTCCCAGGAATCCCAGTTCCACACTAAATGTTTGATTTAGTTCGATAAAGTCCATTATTTATGTCCAAGTAGCTACTTTTGTTAGGGCGTTTAGTACTCAAATCCAAAGGCTCGTACAGGTCCAGCCGAAAACTTTTACAGGTCGTAGAAACATTTCAAACCAGGTATAGAATCAATCTTTAGAATGTTGTTATCATAAATCTTCAATAAAGTTCCAACTAGAGAATTGCATTGTCCATAGAAAAGCCATGGAACGCAGTTCGCTATCATGTGAAATGACTCAAAGAGCTCTCATCCGGCCCCACATCACAGTAGAAGCCTCATTCAATTTTCTAAAGAGGGTTGACATCTTGTGGAAGACTTGGGAAGTGCAACATAACCAATATCTCAGTGTATTCAATAGGGGCTGGGTTGAAAATCGACCAACCTCAGATTTCCCACTTCCTGTTTTGATTTCTTCTCACGTTTGTGCCTGCCATATCAAATCAAATCAAATGTATTTATATAGACCTTCGTACATCAGCTGATATCTCAAAGTGCTGTACAGAAAACCAGCCTAAAACCCCAAATAGCAAGCAATGCAGGTGTAGAAGCACGGTGGCTAGGAAACACTCCCTAGAAAGGCCAAAACCTAGGAAGAAACCTAGAGAGGGACCAGGCTATGTGGGGTGGCCAGTCCTCTTCTGGCTGTGCCGGGTGGAGATTATTTACATTTACAAAAAAGTCATTTAGCAGACGCTCTTATCCAGAGCGACTTACAAATTGGTGCATTCACCTTATGACATCCAGTGGAACAGCCACTTTACAATAGTGCATCTAAATCTTTTAAGGGGGGGGGGGTGAGAAGGATTACTTTATCCTATCCTAGGTATTTAAGGTGTCTCCGGAAGGTGGTGATTGACTCCGCTGTCCTGGCGTCGTGAGGGAGTTTGTTCCACCATTGGGGGGCCAGAGCAGCGAACAGTTTTGACTGGGCTGAGCGGGAACTGTACTTCCTCAGTGGTAGGGAGGCGAGCAGGCCAGAGGTGGATGAACGCAGTGCCCTTGTTTGGGTGTAGGGCCTGATCAGAGCCTGGAGGTACTGAGGTGCCGTTCCCCTCACAGCTCCGTAGGCAAGCACCATGGTCTTGTAGCGGATGCGAGCTTCAACTGGAAGCCAGTGGAGAGAGCGGAGGAGCGGGGTGACGTGAGAGAACTTGGGAAGGTTGAACACCAGACGGGCTGCGGCGTTCTGGATGAGTTGTAGGGGTTTAATGGCACAGGCAGGGAGCCCAGCCAACAGCGAGTTGCAGTAATCCAGACGGGAGATGACAAGTGCCTGGATTAGGACCTGCGCCGCTTCCTGTGTGAGGCAGGGTCGTACTCTGCGGATGTTGTAGAGCATGAACCTACAGGAACGGGCCACCGCCTTGATGTTAGTTGAGAACGACAGGGTGTTGTCCAGGATCACGCCAAGGTTCTTAGCGCTCTGGGAGGAGGACACAATGGAGTTGTCAACCGTGATGGCGAGATCATGGAACGGGCAGTCCTTCCCCGGGAGGAAGAGCAGCTCCGTCTTGCCGAGGTTCAGCTTGAGGTGGTGATCCGTCATCCACACTGATATGTCTGCCAGACATGCAGAGATGCGATTCGCCACCTGGTCATCAGAAGGGGAAAGGAGAAGATTAATTGTGTGTCGTCTGCATAGCAATGATAGGAGAGACCATGTGAGGTTATGACAGAGCCAAGTGACTTGGTGTATAGCGAGAATAGGAGAGGGCCTAGAACAGAGCCCTGGGGGACACCAGTGGTGAGAGCGCGTGGTGAGGAGACAGATTCTCGCCACGCCACCTGGTAGGAGCGACCTGTCAGGTAGGACGCAATCCAAGCGTGGGCCGCGCCGGAGATGCCCAACTCGGAGAGGGTGGAGAGGAGGATCTGATGGTTCACAGTATCGAAGGCAGCCGATAGGTCTAGAAGGATGAGAGCAGAGGAGAGAGAGTTAGCGTTAGCAGTGCGGAGCGCCTCCGTGATACAGAGAAGAGCAGTCTCAGTTGAATGACTAGTCTTGAAACCTGACTGATTTGGATCAAGAAGGTCATTCTGAGAGAGATAGCGGGAGAGCTGGCCAAGGACGGCACGTTCAAGAGTTTTGGAGAGAAAAGAAAGAAGGGATACGGATTATAACAGACTATGGCCAAGATGTTCAAATGTTCATAACTGACCAGCATGGTCGAATAATTATAAGGCAGAACAGTTGAAACTGGAGCAGCAGCACGGCCTGGTGGACTGGGGACAGCAAGGAGTCATCATGTCAGGTCGTCCTGGGGCATGGTCCGAGGGCTCAGGTCCTCTGAGAGAGAGAAAGAAAGAGAGAAAGAGAGAATTAGAGAGAGCACACTTAAATTCACACAGGACACCGAATAGGACAGGAGAAGTACTCCAGATATAACAAACTGACCCTAGCCATAAAAATGGAGCTCTATAGGAGAAAGCCCTGCCTCCAGCTGTTTGCTTAGAAATTCTAGGGACAATTAGGAGGCCTGCGTCTTGTGACCGTAGCGTACGTGTAGGTATGTACGGCAGGACCAAATCAGAGAGATAGGTAGGAGCAAGCCCATGTAATGCTTTGTAGGTTAGCAGTAAAACCTTGAAATCAGCCCTCGCTTTGACAGGAAGCCAGTAGAGAGGCTAGCACTGGAGTAATATGATCAAATATTATGGTTCTAGTCAGGGTTCTAGCAGCCGTATTTTGCACCAACTGAAGTTTATTTAGTGCTTTATCAGGGTAGCCGGAAAGAGCATTGCAGTAGTCTAACCAGTAGTCTAACCTACAAGTGACAAAGGCATGGATTAATTTTTCTGCATCATTTTTGGACAGAAAGTTTCTGATTTTTGCAATGTTACGTAGATGGAAAAAAGCTGTCCTTGAAATGGTCTTGATATGTTCTTCAAAAGAGAGATCAGGGTCCAGAGTAACGCTGAGGTCCTTCACAGTTTTATTTGAAACGACTGTACAACCATTAAGATTGTCAGATTCATCAGAAGATCTCTTTGTTTCTTGGGACCTAGAACAAGCATCTCTGTTTTGTCCGAGTTTAAAAGTAGAAAGTTTGCAGCCATCCACTTCCTTATGTCTGAAACACATGCTTCTAGCAAGGGCAATTTTGGGGCTTCACCATGTTTCATTGAAATGTACAGCTGTGTGTCATCCGCATAGCAGTGAAAGTTAACATTATGTTTTCAAAAAACATCCCCAAGAGGTAAAATATATAGTGAAAACAATAGTGGTCCTAAAACGGAACCTTGAGGAACACCGAAATTTACAGTTGATTTGTCAGAGGACAAACCATTCACAGAGACAAACTGATATCATATGAGTTCTGTTATACTCACAGACATAATTCAAACAGTTCTCTATCCAATTCTAATAATAATATGCATATATTAGCAACTGGGACTGAGGAGCAAACAGTTTACTCTGGGCACCTTTGGGAACCTTTCATCCAAGCTCCTCAATACTGCCCTTGCAGCCATAAGAAGTTAATATTTTCACATCTCAAACACAAACAACTGGGAAAATGGCTCTAATATCCTGGGGTGAAGACACGAATAGAAACATATGTCTCTGGTGTTTTAGTTAGAATAAAATCAATCAGAGCTAACTGTGAAGGATCTTTAGGGTTGGGCCATGTAGGGCTAGTCACCAGCTGGGTTAGATTTAGAACATTACACATGTCTTTTAGATTGTCTGAAGCCTGCATTTCCCAATCATTATTTAGGTCACCCAGGATAATAACTTCTGATTAGGTAAAAAAAGACAACAAACTAGTTAAAACTATTCAAGTGCACAAAGTTTAGCCTAGGGAAGACGGTAGTTATATTTTCCACTGACAGGCTTAGAGGTGGTGGAGAGGCAATTTTTATTTAAAAAAAAAACATTTCTCTGTCTCTTTAACCTCTTGCTCCTACCTGACACGCAGGCGTCCCATCTAGACATATGGAAATGCAAATGCGCTACGCTAAATGCTAATAGTACTAGTTAAAACGTTCATTAAAATACACACGCAGCGTATTGAATTAAAGCTACACTCGTTGTGAATCCAGGCAACGAGTCAGATTTTTAAAATGCTTTTCGGCGAAAGCATGAGAAGCTATTATCTGATAGCATGTAACACCCCAAAAGACCCGCAGGGGACGTAAACAAAATAATTAGCATAGTCGGCGCTACAAAAACCGCACAAATAAAATATAAAACATTCATTACCTTTGACCATCTTCTTTGTTGGCACTCCTAGATGTCCCATAATCACTATTGGGTCTTTTTTTTCCTCGATTAAATCGGTCCATATATAGCCTAGATATCGATCTATGAAGACTGTGTGATAAACGGAAAAAAATAGCGTCTTATAACGTAACGTCATTTTTTTAAATTAAAAAAGTCGACGATAAACTTTCACAAAACACTTTGAAATACTTTTGTAATGCAACTTTAGGTATTAGTACACGTAAATAAGCGACCAAATTGATCACGAGGCGATGTATATTCTTTAGCTGTCCGTCTGGAAATAATGTCCGGGTAAATCTCAACCAAAATATCCGGTCCGAGACCTGAAGAAATGGGCTGTCTCTTCTTCGTTTGACCAAGAAACAAAGCCTAGGCAAATGACAAGACTGTTGACATCGTGTGGAAGCTGTAGGTATTGCAACCTCAGCGCCATTTATTGTGGTTCGCCTTTATCAATGGGTTGAAGTGGCGGATGGATATATATTTCCATTTTCAGTGATCAGATTTTCCTGCGCTTTTCAATGAAACGCACATTCTGTTATAGTCACAGCCGTGATTTAACCAGTTTTATAAACGTCTGAGTGTTTTCTATCCACACATACTAATCATATGCATATACTATATTCCTGGCATGAGCAGCAGGGCGCTGAAATGTTGCGCGATTTTTAACAGAATGTTCGAAAAAGTAGGGGGTAGGAGTAACAGGTTAATGAAATCCATGTCCTTTGCCCAAAAATGTGAGATATACATAATAGCTCACATTTTTGGGCAAGGGTGTAGAGCTTTTTATGACAGTAGAGAGCTTTTTATGTCTCTATTTTTGGTTTGGTCAGGGTGTGATTTGGGTGGGCATTCTATGTTCGTGTTTCTATGTTTTCTATTTCTTTGTGTTTGGCCAGGTATGGTTCTAAATCAGGGACAGCTGTCTATCGTTGTCTCTGATTGGGAATCATACTTAGGTAGCTTTTTCCCCCTCCTTCTGTGTGGGATCTTGTTCTTTGTTTGTGTGCAGTTAGTTTGCACAAGGAAGCTGTTCGGTCGTTGATTTCTTTATTGTTTTGTCTAAAGCTTCACTTCAGTAATAAATATTATGTGAAACTCAAGGAACGCTACGCCTTGGTCTCATCCTTCCGACGACACCTATTAGAAAGGGACATGGATTTCATTAAAGAGACAGAGAAATTATTTTTCATAAACATTGCCTCTCCACCACCTCCACCCTGACTGTCATCTCTGAACACATTATAACCCTCAATATTATTATTAGAGTCCAAAATGAGGAGTCTCCGAGTAACCAATGATGACATGTTATGAGCGGACTTACATGGGCTTTGGTTGTCATCTTGCATCATCCGAAGCCCCCTATGTGATTTGAAAACCGAGGGGGTATTCAAGTTTATGGAATTCACATTTGAGCTAAAATCACTGGGATTTTCTTAGAGCTAAGGGTCAGTATTCGTAAGTTTGGATGACCGAGGTGCCCAAAATAAACATCCTGATACTCAGGCCCAGAAGCTAAGATGTGCATATACAATGGGGAGAACAAGTATTTGATACACTGCCGATTTTGCAGGTTTTCCTACTTACAAAGCATGTAGAGGTCTGTAATTTTTATCATAGGTACACATCAACTGTGAGAGACGGAATCTAAAAAATCCAGAAAATCACAGTGTATGATTTTAAAATAATTAATTTGCATTTAATTGCATGACATAAGTATTTGATCACCTACCAACCAGTATGAATTCCAGCTCTCACAGACCTGTTAGTTTTTCTTTAAGAAGCCCTCCTGTTCTCCACTCATTACCTGTATTAACTGCACCTGTTTGAACTTGTTACCTGTATAAAAGACACCTGTCCACACACTCTATCAAACAGACTCCATCCTCTCCACAATGGCCAAGACCAGAGAGCTGTGTAAGGACATCAGGGTTAAAATTGTAGACCTGCACAAGACTGGGATGGGCTACAGGATAATAGGCAAGCAGCTTGGTGAGAAGGCAAAAACTGTTGCCGCAATTATTGGAAAATGGAAGAAGTTCAAGATGACGGTCACCCTCGGTCTGGGGCTCCATGCAAGATCTCACCTCGTGGGGCATCAATAATCATGAGGAAGGTGAGGGATCAGCCCAGAACTACACGGCAGGACCTGGTCAATGACCTGAAGAGAGCTGGGACCACAGTCTCAAAGAAAACCATTAGTAACACACTACGCCATCATGGATTAAAATCCTGCAGCACATGCAAGGTCCCCCTGCTCTTCCCAGTGCATGTCCACGCACGTCTGAAGTCTGCCAATGACCATCTGGATGATCCAGAGGATGAATGGGAGAAGGTCATGTGGTCTGATGAGACAAAAACAGAGCTTTCTGGTCTAAACTCCACTCGCCGTGTTTGGAGGAAGAAGAAGGATGAGTACAACCCCAAGTACACCATCTGAACCGCGAAGCATGGAGGTGGAAACATCAATCTTTGGGGATGCTTTTCTGCAAATGGGACAGGACGACTGCACCGTATTGAGGGGAGGATGGATGGGGCCATGTATCACTAGATCTTGGCCAACAACCTCCTTTCCTCCTGTAGTTTTTCTCGGTGGCTCCCATTTTGGCTGTAGTGTCTGTGGCTTACGACGGTGAGGGTGCGCACTTCATTACTTATCTCCAGTAATGAACATACTATTCTCCGTCTTAAATTGTAACGTTTATTTACATATTAGGGTACCTGAGGATTGCTAGCGTCGCTAGCGTCCCACCTATCCCAAAGAGACTTTAGCAGACCACAGTGGGATCCTCTTTTGAGCTAACAATAGCAGATCTAAGAGAGGAGTTCAAATGAATAGCTATAAGACTACAACTGGTAACAAGCCTGGAAATATAGACAAGTGGGATGATAACACCTAGAAAGGATAGGAGGTATTACCTGAGTGGGACTCGGTCTGTCAATGAGTCAATATCTTAACACTGCCTCGAAATGTGAAGAGAGGGTCCAGGCTCCAAGATGGTTTGGCTTGGAGTCCATCATCTCTGTGGAGCATCTTTTGTTTCCAAAAAGTGTTGAAATGTTCAATAAATGTCATTCCAAACTCGCAATCATTATGACCATAACTCTTACAAGTACAACTCTACAGACCCTGCAGACAGTAATACTTTGAACTGTATTACCATCTAAGTACACCAATGCCATTGTTCTATTGTTTATTTACTTGTTTTTAAATGAGAGAGGCAAAGATGGTATCAACCCTGGTATTACCTATGGATTTGATGGTAGAGGCACAATATATTTTCATGTAACAAGGTCACATTTTGGTTTGAGTTATTAAGATAGTAATTCACAAGTATCTTTCAAATGTGTAGTTACAAAGTATTAGTTACATAGTGGAACAAGACAATGTGTAATAACATCAGTAATTACACATGTGGAATAACCTTCAGCAAGTGCATGTGTAGCTACACAGTCCTTGTTTCAATTGTGTAATACCTAATAGCGCTACAACCCTATTACCATGTAATTACATAGTAATACCCATTAAACTACTATTTTGGTACTATAATTATTACTGTGAAGTTACATAATAACAGAGCCAACTTAATGTAATCTTTTGTCCAATAAAAAATCAAGTAATTGTCTCAAAAGCAGGAATTATGTTAAGTTGAAGCTGTGCTGGAGTTCTACACCATTCATATTTGGTAACATAAAGTAAGGTTGTGACTGCCTTTTTTGGCAAGTAATCCAAGTGAAATAGGCTTAACCTCTTCCTCCTACCCTCTACTTTTTCGAACATTCTGTTAAAAATCGCGCAACATTTCAGCGCCCTGCTACTCATGCCAGGAATATAGTATATGCATATGATTAGTATGTGTGGATAGAAAACACTCAGACGTTTATAAAACTGGTTAAATCACGGCTGTGACTTTAACAGAACGTGCGTTTCATTGGAAAGTGCAGGAAAATCTGATCACTGAAAGTGGAAAAATGTATCCATCCGCCGCTTCAACCCATTGTTATGGGCGAAAGACATTAAATATGGCTGAGGTTGCAGTACCTACAGCTTCCACACGATGTCAACAGTCTTGTCATTTGCCTAGGATTTGTTTCTTGGTCAAACGAACAAGAGACAGGCCATTTCTTCCGGTCTCCGACCGGATATTTTGGTTGAGAAATACACGGACAGTATTTCAAGACGGAACCCTATAGAAAACACTACGTCTCGTGATTAATTTGATCGCTTATTAACGTTTACTAATACCTAAAGTTGCATTACAAAAGTATTTCGAAGTGTTTTGTGAAAGTTTATCGTCGACTTTTTGAATTTTAAAAAATGACGTTACGTTATGAAACTTCATAGATCGATATCTAGGCTATATATGGACCGATTTAATCGGAAAAAAATACCCAATAGTGATTATGGGACATCTAGGAGTGCCAACAAAGAAGATGGTCAAAGGTAATGAATGTTTTATATTTTATTTGTGCGGTTTGTGTAGCGCCGACTATGCTAATTATTTTGTTTACGTCCCCTGCGGGTCTTTTGGGGTGTTACATGCTATCAGATAATAGCTTCTCATGCTTTCGCCGAAAAGCATTTTAAAAATCTGACTTGTTGCCTGGATTCACAACGAGTGTAGCTTTAATTCAATACCCTGCATGTGTATTTTAATGAACGTTTGAGTTTTAACTAATACTATTAGCATTTAGCGTTTAGCATTTAGCGTAACGCATTTAGCGCATTTCCAGCGCTCTAGATGGGACGCCTGCGTGCCAGGTAGGAGCAAGTGGTTAAAGCCTAATAAATCTTCTGACAATAACTCTTACAATGAACTTAAACAAGTAAAATTCTACAGACCCTACAGACAGTAGAACTTTGAACTGCATCCCCCTCTAAATACACCAATGACATTATTCTATTATTTATTTACTTGCTTCTAAACCACATTCAGGAGTTATGAGAGACAAATCTATGCCACTCATATCCAAATGATGATTTATGCCCTGTGGCAGATCCATGTTGCTGCCTAGAGAAAACAAAAGACCCTCTCAGACAGGCTGTTGGCAACAAAGAATGGCAAACAATATCTGGGCTTACCATGTCGTGAAAATCAAACATTCAAACAAGCAATGGCTTATGTAAAGGGTTGCTTAGAATGCAAGGTGAAAGGTCTGGTGATACATTTGATTTTGGTCATTTAGAACAACATACTACTACTACTACCACTACTACCACAAAATCCCTCCCTTTGTTCTTTGAATAACATGAAGGGCCAAACCATGTTCTTTGAATAACATGAAGGGCCAAACCATAGTAGTAGTACTACTATGGTTTGGCCCTTTTGTTATTCAAAGAACAAAGGGAGGGATTTTGTGACACAAATTAGGGGGAAAAATGCCTTTCTGCAATGCCAATAGTACCAGCTGAGGCACATCAACAATATCAGGGAGCACATCATCTGAACTTCCTGTAATTATTGGCGGGTGCTGTCCACAGCTGGCCTGTTAATTAAATTACGTTGGCACTTGAACACATTCTGATAGCACTTTCAGCAATCTAATCATTGTATAATTCTAATAGTTTTGAAGGAGACTGTTGTGACAGTTATTGTCTGAAGCAGTAATTGCATTGACAGACCACGCAATGAAAGGTCACTCAATATAGAGAGATTAAGTTGTTGACAATTACAGTTCATCTCAAACTAATGGATTTTGTAAAATTCTAGTCTAATTTCAATATGATAAAATATGCATAAAAAAATACACATTTTCCCACCAGAGGTTTGTTTCCATCAAACTGACTTATTGCCAATAAAAGCCTGTTTGTGATTATGCAGTGCACAAAAAAATCCTCTTTTGCGCTTAAGTTCTCATGTACTCTCATAAAAAGCATAAGTTCAATGTGTTTTCATTGCATTTTCCACTCTATCAATGATTTCGTCACAAATTATTGCGATAAAATTGCAAACTTGCCCAATCTGTTTTTTGCGAAAGTTCTTTAGACAACAGTTCGCTGAGAAAGTGGACAGGTTAGGTTATGTGATAAGATGGATAAGAGCAATATCATCATGTTACTAGCATACAAATTAAAACCTTCGATATTGTTGTGTCTTTGGCTATGCCAAAGTGAGTGATATGACATGCTATTCTAAAAAATCCTTTCTCTGTAATTAATATTATCTGATTGAGCTAATCATGTAAATGTAATTACCAAGAAAGTCGGGGCACCACGAAAGAGCTGTTATCTTCGGAATAAACTCTGGAAGACCTAGTAATATTTTACATCAATAGCAGTTAATATTAATCATCGCCTTATTTCAGTCTCATCTGAAAGTTGTAAATTATTGGTTATCTTCACGAACCTTGGCTAACATTACTTATTTCCTAAATACCTAACTAATCACACAGAATTACATATACACAGAATGCAAATTATGTCATACAGAAAACGTCCCTGGTGGATGGAGCCGACATGATGGCTGGTTACGCAAAGGGAGGGGGTTGGGTTTGAGTGAAAGACCGGGAAGACTGGGGGAAAAAAGGGAGAAGCTGTGCTATCGTAAATACAGTATCTTATGCATTCTAAATTACAGCCCATTTGGAAAAGGAAAATGCAATAAATATTGAATATGAGCTGAGCTTCGGTAGATTGGTCGTAGATGCTGGCCAACAGAGATCTTCCTATCCTCGGAAGAATGTCTCTGGTGATAAATTGGATACGTCGTCCGTCCTTTCCTAGGCCTCGTTTACAGCTGCTGTTGCTAACTCAACGGCTAGGATGTCTCACTTATTTAGTGAATAAGAGTTCAAAGTTCACATCACTCACAACCAAAGCTCACTCTGAGGTTGGCTTAGTTCTGTAATTGACATGTTAGTCCTTTTTAACGGATGGACCGTCATCCTATCGTCCTCGGTACCGGAGGTTACATTTTTGTCAATGGCTTATATAGTGGAGGGAGAGAAGGGTGTTTTTACAAATAGTTTCATATGTAAACATTTGAATGACACAACAATTCCATGTGAATCTGATAACTAGAATGTGTAGACATTCCCAGATACAGGTTATGTCGTCCTGTCATCAGTCATAATGTCTCAGATGACAACCGAACTGACATCATATTCATTAAGTACCAACGCATATTTTCAACTGGTTCTATTACTGAAATATGGTTACTTTGCCCCCACTTGTTTGATGTTCCCAGACTCTCTATGTTTAACAAAGGTTATTCAAGAGTCCTTCAGTAGAGTCAAGGGAGAGAGGGGAGAAAGGTATTTATGGGGGGGTCATAAACCCTACCCACAGGCCAACGTCATGACAATATGTATTGGAAAGGACTCAAAGGAGCATCAAGCTCATCATCGTGCATTAGGCCTATAATTTAATTAATCTTTAACCTAATAAATTGTGCATGCTTTTTCAAGTCGTAATGGGAAGATCACACAACATAGAATCACGTGACTGCAAATATACAACATTTACATTTAAGTCATTTAGCAGACCCTCTTATCCAGAGCGACTTACAAATTGGTGCATTCACCTTATGACATCCAGTGGAACAGCCACTTTACAATAGTGCATCTAAATCTTTTAGGGGGGGGGGGGTGAGAAGGATTACTTATCCTATCCTAGGTATTCCTTAAAGAGGTGGGGTTTCAGGTGTCTCCGGAAGGTGGTGATTGACTCCGCTGTCCTGGCGTCGTGAGGGAGTTTGTTCCACCATTGGGGGGGCCAGAGCAGCGAACAGTTTTGACTGGGCTGAGCGGGAACTGTACTTCCTCAGTGGTAGGGAGGCGAGCAGGCCAGAGGTGGATGAACGCAGTGCCCTTGTTTGGGTGTAGGGCCTGATCAGAGCCTGGAGGTACTGAGGTGCCGTTCCCCTCACAGCTCCGTAGGCAAGCACCATGGTCTTGTAGCGGATGCGAGCTTCAACTGGAAGCCAGTGGAGAGAGCGGAGGAGCGGGGTGACGTGAGAGAACTTGGGAAGGTTGAACACCAGATGGGCTGCGGCGTTCTGGATGAGTTGTAGGGGTTTAATGGCACAGGCAGGGAGCCCAGCCAACAGCGAGTTGCAGTAATCCAGACGGGAGATGACAAGTGCCTGGATTAGGACCTGCGCCGCTTCCTGTGTGAGGCAGGGTCGTACTCTGCGGATGTTGTAGAGCATGAACCTACAGGAACGGGCCACCGCCTTGATGTTAGTTGAGAACGACAGGGTGTTGTCCAGGATCACGCCAAGGTTCTTAGCGCTCTGGGAGGAGGACACAATGGAGTTGTCAACCGTGATGGCGAGATCATGGAACGGGCAGTCCTTCCCCGGGAGGAAGAGCAGCTCCGTCTTGCCGAGGTTCAGCTTGAGGTGGTGATCCGTCATCCACACTGATATGTCTGCCAGACATGCAGAGATGCGATTCGCCACCTGGTCATCAGAAGGGGGAAAGGAGAAGATTAATTGTGTGTCGTCTGCATAGCAATGATAGGAGAGACCATGTGAGGTTATGACAGAGCCAAGTGACTTGGTGTATAGCGAGAATAGGAGAGGGCCTAGAACAGAGCCCTGGGGACACCAGTGGTGAGAGCGCGTGGTGAGGAGACAGATTCTCGCCACGCCACCTGGTAGGAGCGACCTGTCAGGTAGGACGCAATCCAAGCGTGGGCCGCGCCGGAGATGCCCAACTCGGAGAGGGTGGAGAGGAGGATCTGATGGTTCACAGTATCGAAGGCAGCCGATAGGTCTAGAAGGATGAGAGCAGAGGAGAGAGAGTTAGCTTTAGCAGTGCGGAGCGCCTCCGTGAAGCAGAGAAGAGCAGTCTCAGTTGAATGACTAGTCTTGAAACCTGACTGATTTGGATCAAGAAGGTCATTCTGAGAGAGATAGCGGTAGAGCTGGCCAAGGACGGCACGTTCAAGAGTTTTGGAGAGAAAAGAAAGAAGGGATACTGGTCTGTAGTTGTTGACATCGGAGGGATCGAGTGTAGGTTTTTTCAGAAGGGGTGCAACTCTCGCTCTCTTGAAGACGGAAGGGACGTAGCCAGCGGTCAGGGATGAGTTGATGAGCGAGGTGAGGTAAGGGAGAAGGTCTCCGGAAATGGTCTGGAGAAGAGAGGAGGGGATAGGGTCAAGCGGGCAGGTTGTTGGGCGGCCGGCCGTCACAAGACGCGAGATTTCATCTGGAGAGAGAGGGGCACAGGGTAGGGCAGTGTGAGCAGAACCAGCGGTGTCGTTTGACTTAGCAAACGAGGATCGGATGTCGTCGACCTTCTTTTCAAAATGGTTGACGAAGTCATCTGCAGAGAGGGGGAGGGGGAGGAGGATTCAGGAGGGAGAAGAAGGTGGCAAAGAGCTTCCTAGGGTTAGAGGCAGATGCTTGGAATTTAGAGTGGTAGAAAGTGGCTTTAGCAGCAGAGACAGAGGAGGAAAATGTAGAGAGGGAGGGAGTGAAAGGATGCCAGGTCCGCAGGGAGGCGAGTTTTCCTCCATTTCCGCTCGGCTGCCCGGAGCCCTGTTCTGTGAGCTCGCAATGAGTCGTCGAGCCACGGAGCGGGAGGGGAGGACCGAGCCGGCCTGGAGGATAGGGGACATAGAGAGTCAAAGGATGCAGAAAGGGAGGAGAGGAGGGTTGAGGAGGCAGAATCAGGAGATAGGTTGGAGAAGGTTTGAGCAGAGGGAAGAGATGATAGGATGGAAGAGGAGAGAGTAGCGGGGGAGAGAGAGCGAAGGTTGGGACGGCGCGATACCATCCGAGTAGGGGCAGTGTGGGAAGTGTTGGATGAGAGCGAGAGGGAAAAGGATACAAGGTAGTGGTCGGAGACTTGGAGGGGAGTTGCAATGAGGTTAGATGAGGTTACAATGACATGATGTTTATTCTGTCAACAATTCTGCATGAAATCGAACATTTTTGCTGTCATAACAAGCATGTCATGTTTTTTTGCATATGTTTAAGTATGTTGCAGTACAGTCTTGTTCAGTCTACCTTTTTTTCAGAGGAAGTGTTAGTTAGTTTAGACACAAATGCCAAGTAGCTTTATAGGTCTCATAATGAAACTGAAATTCTCATGATGGCTGACAATATGGCCAGCTGAAAAGAGAGGGGAGGCGAGGGGAGGGGAGGGGAGGGGAAGATGGGAAAAATTGTAACTCTGAAGAGAAAATGGCCTTGAGAAGGATGTTTGAGGAAATTGAAAAGGAATCTCTTTCTCTGTCTCTTTCTTTTTCTTTCTCCCTCTCTCTCTTCTCTCTCCCTCACACACATACACACACAATACCTCAAAAGAGCCATCTCATACAATAAAAAATAATAAGACTGAAAAAGAAAATGTAATCGGCGGCACCAGATTAGGGCCAAATAATTCCTTTATCTGTTTTTTGTCCTTCACTGAATCACATTCTGTCAGGTGGACCAAGTTGTCAAACTGGCAAACCCATTTTAAGTTGTCAATAGGACAAAGAAGAGGGTGTTCACTGCCTCAATAGAGGATGGGAGATTAAAGTAGGTCGAGCTGAGAAGAGGTAATTTTGTGAGGTGATGTATTGACAGTAAGACTCGATCAGCCCTAACATTGTATGTCGGGTCCGCTGTCTGAGACTGAAGCTCGGCCTGGAGAGCCAGAGATACAGGTTCCAAGAGCATAGGACATATGGAATGGTATTTTACTTCCTATTTTAAAACAAATAAAACTTTGCCAAGATGGAATCATTAATGTTCCACAAATAGTATTGAACAGTACTTAGAGACTGTTTCCAAGTTCAAATTGAAATGTCACCATTGAATACACCACCATATCCCCTCAACCATTACTCTGCTTAAAACAGTTTTAGGGTGGAGATGTATGGTACAAAGCCGGGTCCCAAATTACATTGATTTTGCGTATATAATGTGTACTATACAGTTTCACAAAACATGGGATTGCCACCTTTTGGCTGGAAAATAATGTGTTATAGACCCATATTAGAAAAAAAGTGTCACAATCTTCCTCCTCTTCATCTGAAGAGGAGAGGCGAGAAGGATCAGAGGACCAAAATGCAGCATGGTATGTGTTCATGATGAATGTTTAATTAAAGAAAGAACTGAACACAAAAACAATAAACAAATAAAGACCGTGAAGCTATCATAAGGACTGTGCTGACACAAGCAACTAACATAGACAATCACCCACAAACAAACAGTGCAACCCAGGCCACCTAAGTATGATTCTCAATCAGAGACAACTAATGACACCTGCCTCTGATTGAGAACCATACTAGGCCGAAACATAGAAATCCCCAAATCATAGAAAATCAAACATAGACTGCCCACCCCAACTCACGCCCTGAACATACTAAATAATGAATACAAAACAAAGGAAATAAAGGTCAGAACGTGACAAAAAGTGCTGCTATTAGAATCTCTTGCAAAACCAGCAGCAATGTATGTGGGTTTGGAATTAAACTGTGCGGACGCATTCCAAACTCTTTTTGAAATAAGTGACACAGTGTTTGGACAAAGTGCAATGCAAAATGTTTTTACGACAATTCCAACAAACATCTATTATATTATCGTTTTAAATGCAGTTATTGTGGCTTTTTCATCCTTGGATATTAACTTCAGTTTTGTATTTTCTCTCAGTGTTTGCTTTTAAAGGGGCAGTGCAGTTAAAAATGTGATTTCCTGTTTTTATTAATGATATTTCCACACTATGAATTCGAAAAAACATTCTGAAATTGTGAAAATAATGATAATGACCTTTAGGTGTAAGAGCTGTTTTTAGCCTGCTCGGTGGAGTTTTTGGCCTTAGAATGGCCTTACTGAAGAGCTCTGTGATTTTCAACGTGGCACTGTCATAGAATGGCACCTGCACAACAAGCCCTGTTAGACCTGTGCCGGTCAACTGTTAAGTGCTGTTATTGGGAATTGGAAACGTCTAGGAGCAACAACTGATCAGCCACAAAGTGGTAAGCCACAAGCTCACAGAACGGGACCGCCGATTGCTGAAGAGCGTAACGCATAAAAATTGCCTGTCTTAGGTTGCAACACTCACTACGGAGTTCTAAACTGCCTCTGGAAGAAATGTCAGCACAAGAACTGTTCATCGGGAGCTTCATGAAATGGGTTTCCATGGCCGGGCAGCCACACACAAGCCTAAGATCATGCGCAATGCCAAGCGTCGGCTAAAGTGGTGTAAAGCTCACCGCCATTGGTCTCTGGAGCAGTGGAAACACTTTCTCTAGAGTGATGAATCACGCTTCACCATCTCGCTTTGTCCATCAGTCCGATGGATGAATCTGGGTTTGGCGAATGCCAGGAGAATGCTACCTGCCCCAATGCATAGTGCCAACTGTAAAGGTTGGTGGAGGAGAAATAATGGTCTAGGGCTGTTTTTCATGGCTATGCCCCTTCGTGCCAGTGAGAGGAAATCTTAACACTACAGCATACAATGACATTCTAGACGATGCTGTGCTTCCAACTTTGTTTCAACAGTTTGGGGAAGGCCCGTTCCTGTTTCAGCATGACAATACGCTCAACTGGAGCCAGGCGTAATCACCCAACATCAGTGCCCAACAGCTCGAATCCTCTTGGGCAGTTTGTAAAGCCATAGTCAATCAATCAATCAATAATATATAAACAATTGAAGGAAATGTTTTAATCTTTAGCTCACTGTGGATACGATATCGATGAGAAAGGTTAAAAATGAATGCAAAACATCACAGCACAATTGACAAATATATGGCACACAACCAAATGAGCTTGCTCTATGGTGATAAGTGGGATGGGCTGAGAGTGGCTGAGAGGTGGGAATAAAGAGCTCATATTTGATTATGTACACTGCATTCGGAAAGTATTCAGATCCCTTCATTTTTACCATATTTTGTTACCGTTCAACCTTATTGTAAAAATGATAAAATACATGTTTTCCTCATCAATCTACACACAATACCACATAATGACAAAACATGTTTTTAGAAAAATAATTAAATAAAAGAAATACCTTATTTACATAAGTATTCAGACCCTCTGCTATGAGTCTCAAAATGTAGCTCAGGTGCATCCTGTTTCCATTGATCTTCCTTGAGATGTTCCTATTACTTGATTGGAGTTCACATGTGGTAAATTCAATTGATTGGACATGATTTGGAAAGGCACACAAACACCTGTCTGTATAAGATCTTACAGTTGACAGTGCAAGTCAGAGCATAAACAAAGCCATGAGGTTGAAGGAATTGTCCGTGGAGCTCCGAGACAGGATTGTTTCAAGGCACAGATCAGGGGAACGTACCAAAAAATGTCTGCAGCATTGAAGGTCCCCAAGAACACAGTGACCTCCATCATGACCTTCTAGACAGAGTTGCAAAGAGCAGCTCTGACAGCTGATGCTTAAAGTTAGAGAGGGAGATATAAGATTCCAGCTTCAGTGATTTTTGTAATTCGTTCCAGTCATTGGCAGCAGAGAAGTGGAAGGACAGACAGCCAAAGGAAGTGTTGGCTTTGGGGATGACCAGTGAAATATACCAGCAGGAGTGCGTGCTACGGGTGGGCGTTTCTATGGTGACCAGTGAGCTAAGATAAGGTGGGGCTTTACCTAGCAAAGACTTATAGATGACCTGGAGCCAGTGGGTTTGGCGATGAATATGTAGCGAGAGCATACAGGTCACAGTGGTAGGTAGTATATGGGGCTTTGGTGACAAAACGGATGGCACTGTGATAGACTACATCCAGTTTCCTGAGTAGAGTGTTGGAGACTATTTTGTAAATTACATTGTAAATTAAATTCTTTATGGGCTGATGAAAATGTTGACAAAGGTGTGGCTTGGATACTCAATGCCATTTTGTAAGAAGGCACATAATTAGTAGGTAAACCTTGTGATGTCATATGACTTATTTTAGATGTCATATAACTTTAGCTAGCTAATTTATTTGATTTTACCTTTATTTAACCAGGCAAGTAATTTAAGAACACATTCTTATTTTCAATGACGGCCTGGGAACAGTGGGTTAACAGCCTGTTAAGGGGCAGGACGACAGATTTGTACCTTGTCAGCTCGGGGGTTTGAACTCGCAACCTTCCGGTTATTAGTCCAACGCTCTAACCACTAGGCTACGCTACGCCCAATATTGAGGGGACAGCACTGATTTATAGCTAGGTAATGTTAGCATTGCTTGCTATTTTTTATGAACATTGTTAGCTAATGGCAACATTGTCATCTCTCTAAAGTAAATTTGATGACATCATAATGATGACATAGTTGTTTCCTACCAATTATTTGCGTACTTTAGCAATGTCATCGTATTTCAATTTTAATTTAGACTAAACAGTCGTTATCTCCTGTTCGAAAAGACTGGGCACCACTCGGGAACATTCATAACAATAGCAAGACGTGCCGCTCGGTTATCAAACAAACAATGCTGCTGCTAAAACATAGCTGTGGATTAGGTTACAGGTAACTATTTTTATGTCACCATATTCTATAACCAAAAGATAAGGTGTAAGAGGGCAGGGAATATTCAGTTTCAATCTAGCAAGTTATGGTATGGATATCAAAATGGTTAAGAATGTATTGCATCTCATATTTTTTATTGTCTGTCCATTTCTTTCTGCAGAAAAGGACCCAAATTCACCCTCTCCATCGACGACACCATTGTCTCTCCCTCCCCCCACGCAGGCAACCTTGGCTCATCCTGGATTCCGCCCTCTCCTTCGACCACCACATTTGACAGACTTTCAACTAATTCTTCCACCTCTGCAACATCTCCAGAATCAGGTCCTCTTTCTCCTGTCGTGTCGTTGAAACCCTCATACATGCATTAATCTCCTCCCGACTCGACTACTGCAACTCACTACTCTCTGGCATCAACTCAAGCTCCCTCCATGAACTCAAAATCGTTCAAAACTCTGCAGCCCGACTTCTCACCCACACCAAGTCCTGGCAGTACATCACTCCTTGTCCTATAACTTTTTTTTCAGAGAGTGTAGCGGTTAAACCATGCCCTTTAGCCGATTAGAAATAATTGTTAATGGGTATGGGGCTATGGGTTTAACTGTGATTGACTGTTTGACTATTGGAAGAAATAGTGGTCACCACCCATCTACCTAGAAATCAAGTCTCCGGGAGATTTTCACTCCAACCAATAAGATATCACAACAAATTCCGCTAAACAAGTTCTTGATGAGAAGCTAAGTGTAATTGTGTGTTTGCAATAAGTGTGCATTCCTGAAACTATTCCACCTTTCCTGTCAGGGGAGGAGATTCTAGTTGAATAGTTTTGTATAGTAATGCCAGGGTTCAAGAGAGCTGGTGATGACAGCGTGAATAAAACAACAACTTTCATTAAAAACGTGTTTGTTTATTATGCTTGTTCATTATTGATCTGTTTATCATATTATGTGAATAACTGACTAGAATTTCTGAAAAATGACAACCGTTCACTGCAGTATGGTATCTTCGTTTACTGTCAACAACAGAAAACATTCCTGAAAGTAATTGTAGAGTTTTTTTCTCATTAGAAAAATTGAAATAAGATTTAATCTCCAATATCATCACAAAGTCTCTTTCATCATTTTGTAGCAAAATTATGAAATAGACTTTGTGATGATACTAAAGATTGGGTCTGTGTTTCAAAGGCCTATTTAGTCTGCCTCTGCCCGGTAGATATTCATGGCATTCTGTAATGAACAGACGTTAAAGCAGACAGGGTATAGATCAGGATGGTCCACCATGCAAACATACTGTTCTTAGTCTGTCCCTTCGTAATGCATGGCGAACAATGCAGGCTCCGATGTCCATTGGCCACATTTTTATTCACCACAACAAGCTGAGATCAAGTTAACCTAGTAGGTAGAAGGTTTGCTTCAGAACATTTGTTGCTATAGTTTCTGATCAGGCTATATGCTGAGCTCTCTTTCTGGAACTAGAAATTCTGGTTTGACAACTAATTTGGCTTTCTGCAATACCTCATCTCCAACTGACAGGTTGAATACCGTATGACTTTGTTGTTGTTGTTCTCCAGAGTCCTTGCGGGAGTTGCAGCGATGGGACAAGACTGTGACTACCAATTAGATATAATGAAAAGGCGTAAAAAAAATATATTCTGTGATAGAATAATAAGACTGCATGGTTGCTTTAACATTAGTGTATGTGGCTTTGGGCTTTGAAGGAGACAACATGTTGTCATTGGAGCTTGCCTACGGAGCTCATTCTTGACGGCCTCTCTTCCACTTGGCCTGTACTTTCTTTTACTTCTAGCTGAGCACGTCAGCAAGTTGTTGACGTTATGTGGCTGGAGCAGCTGCTGGTGGTGGTGCTGTTGCTGTTGGTGGTGCATAATGTCTGACTCTGTTTCCTGCCTCAATCTCCTCCATCTGGCCACCCACTGTCATGAACTGATATAGCTAGGGAAATGGGTACGTCACTATCCACTGAAACCAAATGCTGGTGGTGAAGGAGAGGGGGGGTTGGAATGAATATTCAAATAAATCCATTCGCAGAACATCATGATCATAGGAAAAATTGCAAGCAGGGCATGTTGGTCCTATCAAAGGCTCCTATGATCTATTATGCTATACCGATAGGTGAACAAAAGTATCAGTACTGTACTATGTTACTATCTCTGTGCTGTAAAATGTAATGATCATGTCAGAATTTTTGTTCAAAGGCCTCTGTTCCAATAAGATAAACCTCTCATTATTTGAATTACCTAGAACTGGAAAATGGATATTCCCCCATCTATTGAGGAAGTGAAATGAGATCCAAGATATGCCCTATTTAAAGAAATGTCTGATTAATAAGAAAATATTAATGCATTATTGAGAATCCCCCATAAAAACGATTCAAGTGAAAGGACAAAAACAGCAAATAAACACATTTAAGACAAGAGGATTTCAAAAGGAAGCATTTCTCGGTTTTAAATGAATGTGGATCAACGAGCAAAGTCAGCTAATTACTTTCAGTCAGTTTACAAGGATTACCTCGAAAGTAATTTTATTGCTTATTGACAAGTATTTTAATCCCCATTTCACTTGTTTTATCAGTCAATTTATTCCCTCTCTCAATCTGCATCCCAAATCACACCCTATTCCCTATCTAGTTCACTACTTTTGACATGGGTCCATGTAGGGAATAGGGTGTCATTTGGGACACATTCCTTTACCCTTGTCTTCTTCAGTAGTTGTGACCTTGAGTTTCTGCCAATTACCAATCACCAATGACAAGTATCCATCTCAGCCTTTAGGGACCTGAACCAACCCAATCATAATGGATCAATTGTTTCCTTGAGCCGTTGATCCATAGGCATGATAACATCCCAAAGAGCCCATTGTAAACACTGCCCATCGTAAACACTGCCCAGCAAACATGTCCACATAATATTGTCCCCACGTAGGCTGCCCACATTGGGCCGATGAGCCTTAGCTTATCTGCTCCACATTAGCCCCCAAGGCATTGGCCCATTTTGGACAACCCATATCTGGTGAGGGCAGCCCTCACTTTGCCTGAAATAAGCCCCCCTACCCAGCAAACATGCCCACACAGGCACGATGTGGGCCCAATGCTGGTTAAAACATTGGGCCGATGCGCCTTTACTCATCGGCTCCAAAGCAGGTGCCCCTAAGGTGGTGGCCACTAAAAGTTGTTTCTTTCATACTATACAGAGAGTATAGTTTTTACCATATGCACTTATCGAAGTCTACAGACGTCACACAACATAACATTTAACCTGGAACGACACAATGGTTGCAAAAAATAACTTAGGTTCTATAATGAGAGGTTCTATCTTAAAAATATTAAAAAAGATGACTCTGAGAAAATTGGTTTGAATGGTGTCAGGAATTTTTATCTTGTATTATTTTTTAACAGAATTCTGATTTAATGCAATATCCAAATCCATTGGATGTAATGATCACAATATGGTAGCCATATCTAGGAAAACCAATGTTCCAAGGGCTGGACCTAATATTGTGTATAAGAGGTACAAGAAGAGGTTCTGCAGTGATTCATATGTTGATGATGTAAATAATATGTGCTGGTCTGTGGTGTGTAATGAGGAGCAACCAGACGCTGCACTTGAGACATTTATGAAATTGCTTACTCCAGTTATTAATAAGCATGCACCCATTTAGAAAATTACTGTAAAACTGTTAAATCCCCCTGGATTGATGAGGAATTTAAAATAATTATGGTTGAGAGGGATGAGGCAAAAGGAATGACAAATAAGTCTGGCTGCATAACCGATTGTCAAACGTACTGCAAATTGAGAAATCATGTGACTAAACAGAATTTAAAAAAGAAGAAACTATACTATGAAACAAATATAAATTACTTAAAGAATGACGGTAAAAAGGCAAACTCAGCTCCATCATTCATTGAATCAGATGGCTCATTCATCGCAAAACCCACATTGATATTGCCAACTACGTTAATTATTTTTTAATTGGCAAGATTAGAAAACTTAGGCATGACATACCAGCAACAAAGGCCGAACGTACACATCCAAGTTTAACTGACCAAGGTTTGAAAGACAAACATTGTAATTATAACGGTCTGTCTGACAACTTGGATGGAAAATGACTGAGAATGATAGTTAAATCCATTATTAGAAAATGGAAAGAATATGGCACCACCACAAACCTGCTAAGAGAGGGCCACCCAACAAAACTCACGGACATTGCAAGGAGGGCATTAATCAGAGAGGCCTCAAAGAGACCAAAGATAACCCTGAAGGAGCTGCAAAGCTCCACAGCGGAGATTGGAGTATCTACCCACTTTAAGCTGTACACTCCACAGAGCTGGGCTTTACGGAAGAGTGGCCAGATCTACAGAAAATCTACAGAAAAAAAACATTGCTTAAAGAAAAATAAATAAGCAAACATGTTTGGTGTTCGCCAAAAGACATGTGGGAGACTCCCCAAACATATGGAAGAAGGTACTCTGGTCAGATGAGACTAAAATGTAGCTTTTTTGGCCATCAAGGAAAATTATATTTCTGGTGCAAACCCAACACCTCTCATAATCCCTAGAACACCATCCCCAGTGAAGCATGGTGGTGGCAACATCATGCTGTGGGGATGTTTTTCATCAGCAGGGACTGGGAAACTGGTCAGAATTGAAGGAATTATGGATGGTGCTAAGTACAGGGATAATCTTGAGGGAAACCTGTTTCAGTCTTCCAGAGATTTGACCCTGGGACAAAGGTTCACCTTCTGGCAGGACAATGACCCTGAGCATACTGCTGAAGCTACCCTCGAGTGGTTTAAGGGGAAACATTTAAATGTCTTGGAATGGCCTAGTCAAAGGCCAGACATCAATTCAATAAGAATCTGTGGTATGACTTAAAGATTACTGTACACCAGCGGAACCCCATCCAACTTGAAGGAGCTGGAGCAGTTTTGTCTTGAAGAATGGGCAAAAATACCAGTGGTTGATGTGCCAAGCTTAAAGAGACATACCCCAAGCGACTTGCAGCTGTAATTGCTGCAAAATTTGACTCTAGAAAGTATTGACTTTGGGGGGGGGTGAGTAGTTTTGCACAATTAAGTTCAGTTTTTCTTGTTATTTCTTGTTTGTTTCACAATTAAACATATTTTCATATTCAAAGCGGTAGGCATGTAATGTAAATCAAATCTATTTTATTTCCAGGTTGTAAGGCAACAAGATAGGAAAAATGACAAGGGGGGTGAATACGTTTGCAAGCCACTCTATGTAATGTCTTACAGAGCCCTTCCATAAGTCCACTCAAGTTTTTTTTAACTGTCTTCTGACTGATTAGAACGATGTTGATGTTGTGCTGTGATTCCAGCAGATTCCAGACTGCATTTGCTGAACGCCCATCATCTTCAACCATCAGTTGGTCAAAGGCTTGAATTCTCACTGGAAATTGTAATGAAAGGACTATGCAAAGTACATTTATTATGGTCTGACATGTGTGCAGAAATGTTGCAATTTTGTAATGTGTTTTGTTTTGTAAATTGTTTTGTAAATGTTAATTCACATTTGTGGTGCCACTAAATAAACAATAATTATTTAAATCAAAATTGTTATTAAAATATGTTTTTAAAATGGAGGGAGGGTGGACAGGGAGTTAAAAAATGAACCCCTATAAGTTCTTCGAAGAACCCTTGAAAAAGGTTATTAGAAGAATCCCTAATAATGGTTCCTCGAATAACCTTTTGGGTTTTATTTTTTTTAACTCCCTGTCCAACACAAATCTTTCTTCGAAGAACCTTTTTCAATCCCTAAAGCATACTCCAAGAACCTTTTCTTTTTAGAGTATATGAGTTAATGTCAATTGGCTTTTCATAGCCGTGCATTCAGAGGTCAAGGCAGCAAGTGTGTGAGAGAGAATATCGAAGCACACACAGTAACGCATGTTGATGAGTTACAGAGAGCCGATCTGTTATCCAACTATTACTTTAATAGCCCGGCTACTGTGTGAACCCCCCAACAATCAATAGCCTACCCGGGTGTGGTCAACTATTTCAGCACCGTTTCATGCTGCTCTGAGACAAGCAAGACAACTTAATAAACATATACATTTAAAAAAAATGTATTAACCCTGCATTATAATTGTATAAATTCCCCTTAGTTATTCATTTAGAACCATCTAAATTTAAATATATTTACTACTGTACAAGGACATTTTATGGATCTGACAGTATTTTCATTTTGAGATTCCGGTAAAGAAATGTGCATGTAGAGGGGTAACTTTCTTCACCAGCTCTCTTACCATTTTGTATAATTGTGTGATTAGCCTACCAGTTGGTGTTACTGTAATGTTAATTCTCTTGAGAGGAACTTTGATCTTCACCATCACAATATTAAAAACTGGCTGTTTTCAACTTGTCAATTTCAAATTATTTTGGAACAAGTTTATATTTTCTAAGAACAGTTTGAATTGAGGTGTGTTCCGCCTCCTCAGTCATTCACATCAAAGTAGTCATTTTTACTTTTGCAGACGAATAAAAAAAATACATTTCTGACCCAGACATAAATCCCCAAACACTTCCCAATTGTTTGTGCAGTTCAAGTCTGCAGACATTTGCTCATCTCCCAACCTTACGTCTGTTGCCTGCATCGCAGTCATAGTTGATTTCGATACCAATCCAATCTTTGGAAATGTGTGCGTTTCCAAGTGCCTTACTACGTGAAAATAATTTCTGTATGTCGTGTTATACCGTTTCAACTGTAGCTCACTGTGTATGAAGCATAATATATTTGTGTATATTCCTTATAACCGAAGACACACGAGGTAACGTTACTCATTTCATAACATTTATGGTGTTATATTGAATTGTGCTTATGTACAGTTGAAGTCGGAAGTTAACATACGCTTAGGTTGGAGTCATTAAAACTCATTTTTCAACCACTCCACAAATTTCTTGTTAACAAAATAAAGTTTTGTCAAGTCGGTTAGGACATCTACTTTGTGCATGACACAAGTAATTTTTACAACAATTGTTTACAGAGATTATTTCACTTACAATTCACTGTATCACAATTCCAGTAGGTCAGAAGTTTACATACACTAAGTTGACTGTGCCTTTAAACAGCTTGGAAAATTCCATAAAATCATGTCATGTCTTTAGAAGCTTCTGATAGGCTAATTGACACCATTTGAGTATATTGACGGTTTACCTGTGGATGTATTTCAAGGCCTACCTTCAAACTCAGTGCCTATTTGCTTGACATCATGGGAAAATCAAAAGAAATCAGCCAAGATCTCAGAAAGAAAATGTAGATCTCCACAAGTCTGGTTCATCCTTGGGAGCAATTTCCAAATGCCGGAAGGTACCACGTTCATCTGTACAAACAATAGTATGCAAGTATAAACACCATGGGACATCGCAGATGTCATAACGCTCAGGAAGGAGACACCTTCTGTCTCCTAGAGACTAATGTACTTTGGTGCGAAAAGTGCAAATCAATCCCAGAACAACAGCAAAGGACCTTGTGAAGATGCTGGAGGAAACAGATAAAGTATCTATACTCATCAGAAAAATTAGTCCTATATCGACATAACCTGAAAGGTCGCTCAGTAAGGAAGAAGCCACTGCTCCAGAACTGCCATAAAAAAGCCATGCTACGGTTTGCAACTGCACATGGGGACAAAGATCGTACTTTTTGGAGAAATGTCCTCTGGTCTTATGAAACAAACATAGAACTGTTTGGCCATAATGACCATCGTTATGTTTGGAGGAAAAAGGGGGATGCTTGCAAGCTGAAGAACACCATCCCAAGCATGGGCGTGGCAACATCATGTTGTGGGGGTGTTTTGCTGCAGGAGGGACTGGTGCACTTCACAAAATAGATGGCATCATGAGGCAGAGAAATTATGTGGATATATTGAAGCAACATCTCAAGACATCAGTCAGGAAGTTAAAGCTTGGTCGCAAATGGGTCTTCCAAATGGACAATGACCCGAACCATATTTCCAAAGTTGTGGCAAAATGGCTTAAGGAAAACAAAGTCAAGGTATTGGAGTGCCCATCACAAAGCACTGACCTAAATCCTATATAAAATATGTGGGCAGAACTGAAAAAGCAAGTGTGAGCAAGGAGGCCTCAAACCTGACTCAGTTTCACCAGCTCTGTCAGGAGGAATGGGCCAAAATGCACCCAACTAATTGTGGGAAGCTTGTGGAAGGCTACCCGAAATGTTTGACCCAAGTAAAACAATTTAAAGGCAATGATACCAAATACTAATTGAGTGTATGTAAATGTGTTACCCACTGGGAATGTGATGAAAGAACTAAAACCTGAAATAAATAGTTCTCTCTACTATTATTCGGACATTTCACTTGCTAAAAATAAATTGGTGATCCTAACTGACCTAAGATAGGGAATTTTTACTGGTATTAAATGTCAGGAATTTTGAAAAACTGAGTTTAACTGTATTTGGCTAAGGTGTATGTAAATTTCCAACTTTTTATTTTTACCTTTATTTAACCAGGTAGGCTAGTTGAGAAGTTCTCATTTACAACTGCGACCTGGCCAAGATAAAGCAAAGCAGTGTGACACAGACAACAATACAGAGTTACACATGGAGTAAACAATAAACAAGCCAATAACACAATAGACAAGTCAATGACACAGTAGAAAAAAAGAAAGTCTATATACAGTGTGTGCAAAAGGCATGAGGAGGTAGGCAATAAGCAATAGGAGCGAATAATTACAATTTAGCAGATTAACACGAGTGAAAAATAAGGAGATGATGATGTGCAATTAGAGATACTGGTGTGCAAAAGAGCAGAAAAGTAAATATATTTTAAACAGTGTGGGGATGAGGTAGGTAGATTGGGTGGGCTAATTACAGATTGACTATGTACAGCTGCATCGATCGGTTAGCTGCTCAGATAGTGGATGTTTAAAGATGGTGAGGGAATTAAAAGTCTCCAATTTCAGCGATTTTTGCAATTCCTTCCAGTCACTGGCAGCAGAGAACTGGAAGGAAAGGTGGCTAAATGAGGTGTTTGCTTTGGGGATGACCAGTGAGAAATACCTGCTGGAAAGTGTGCTACGGGTGGGTGTTGTTATCGTGACCAGTGAACTGAGATAAGGCAGATCTTTACCTAGCATAGACTTATAGATGACCTGGAGCCAGTGGGTCTGGCGATGAATATGTACCGAGGGCCAGCCGACTAGAGTATACAGGTCGCAGTGGTGGGTGGTGTAAGGTGATTTGGTAAGAAAATAGATGGCACTATGATAGACTGCATCCAGTTTGCTGAGTAGAGTGTTGGAAGCTATTTTGTAGATGACATCGCCGAAGTCGAGGATCGGTAGGATAGTCAGTTTTACAAGGGTAAGTTTGGCGGCGTGAGTGAAGGAGGCTTTGTTGCGAAACAGAAAGCCAGTTGGAGATGTTTAATAAGAGTCTGGAAGGAGAGTTTACAGTCTAGCCAGACACCTAGGTATTTATAGTTGTCCACATATTCTAGGTCGGAACCGTCCAGGATGGTGATGCTAGTCGGGCGGGCGGGTGCGGGCAGCGAACGGTTGAAAAGCATGCATTTGGTTTTACTAGCGTTTAAGAGCAGTTGGAGGCCACGGAAGGAGTGTTGTATGGCATTGAAGCTCATTTGGAGGTAAGTTAGCACAGTGTCCAAGGAAGGACCAGAAGTATACAAAATGGTCTCGTCTGCGTAGAAGTGGATCAGGGAATCGCCCGCAGCAAGAGCAACATCATTGATATAAACAGTGAAAAGAGTCGGCCCGAGAATTGAACCCTGTGGTACCTCCATAGACACTGTCAAAGGTCCGGACAACATGCTCTCCGATTTGTCACACTGAAATTTGTCTGCAAAGTAGTTGGTGAACCAGGCGAGGCAGTCATTAGAAAAACCAAGGCAATTGAGTCTGCCGATAAGAATACGGTGATTGACAGAGTCGAAAGCCTTGGCTAGGTCGATGAAGACGGCTGCACAGTACTGTCTTTTATCGATGGAGGTTATGATATTGTTTAGTACCTTGAGCGTGGCTGAGGTGCACCCGTGACCGGCTCGGTAGCCAGATTGCACAGCAGAGAAGGTACGGTGGGATTCGAAATGGTCAGTGATCTGTTTATTAACGTGGATTTCAAAGACTTTAGATAGGCAGGGAAGGATTGATTTAGGTCTGTAACAGTTTGGGTCTAGGGTGTCACCCCCTTTGAAGAGGGGGATGACCGCGGCAGCTTTCCAATCTTTAGGGATCTCGGATGATACAAAAGAAAGGTTGAACAGGCTGGTAATAGGGGTTGCAACAATGGCGGCGGATACTTTTAGAAAGAGAGGGTCCAGATTGTCTATCCCAGCTGATTTGTACGGGTCCAGGTTTTGCAGCTCTTTCAGAACATCTGCTGTCTGGATTTGGGTGAAGGAGAAGCTGGGGAGGCTTGGGCGAGTAGCTGCTGGGGAGGCGGAGCTGTTTGCCGGGATTGGAGTTGCCAGGAGGAAGGCATGGCCAGCCGTTGAGAAATGCTTATTGAAATTTCCGATTATCATGAATTTATCAGTGGTGACCGTGTTACCTAGCCTCAGTGCAGTGGGCAGCTGGGAGGAGGTGCTCTTGTTCTCCAAGGGCTATATCTGTTCTTAGTTCTGCATTTTTTTGAACGGGGCATGCTTATCTAAGATGGTGAGGAAATTACTTTTAAATAATGAGCAGGTATCCTCGACTGACGAGAGGAGGTCAATATCCTTCCAGGATACCCGGGCCAGGTCGATTAGAAAGGCCTGCTCGCAGAAGTGTTTTAGGGATCGTTTGACAGAGATGAGGGGTGGACGTTTGACGACGGACCCATAGCGGATACAGGCAATGAGGCAGTGAACGCTGAGATCCTGATTGAAAACAGCAGAGGTGTATTTGGAGGGCAAGTTGGTCAGGATAATGTCTATGAGGGTGCCCATGTTTACGAATTTAGGGTTGTACCTTGTGGGTTTCTTTATAATTTGTGTGAGGTTGAGCAAATCTAGCTTAGATTCTAGGACTGCCGGGGTGTTAAGCATATCCCAGTTTAGGTCACCTAACAGAACGAACTCTGAAGCTAAATGGGGGGTGATCAATTCACAAATGGTGTCCAGGGCACAGCTGGGAGCGGAGGGGGGTCGATAGCAGTCGGCAACAGTGAGAGACTTATTTCCGGAGAGGTACATTTTTAAAATGAGATGTTCAAACTGTTTGGGTATAGACCTGGAAAGTATGACAGAACTTTGCAGACTATCTCTGCAGTAGATTGCAACTCCTCCCCCTTTGGCAATTCTATCTTGATGGAAAATGTTGTAGCTGGGTATTGAAATCTCAGAATTGTTGGTGGCCTTCCTAAGCCAGGATTCAGACACGGCAAGGACATCAGGGTTAGCAGAGTGTGCTAAAGCAATGAGTAAAACAAACTTAGAGAGGAGGCTTCTGATGTTGACATGCATGAAACCAAGGCTTTTTCGATCACAGAAGTCAACAAATTAGGGTGCCTGGAGACACGCAGGGCCTGGGTTTACCTCCACATCACCCGAGGAACAGAGGAGGAGTTGTATGAGGGTACGGCTAAAGGCTAGCAAAACTGGTCGTCTAGAGATTTGGGGACAAAGAATAAAAGGAGCAGATTTTTGGGCGTGGTAGAATAGATTCAGGGCATAATGTGCAGACAGGGGTATGATAGGGTGCGGGTGCAGCGGAGGTAAGCCCAGGCACTGAGTGATGATAAGAGATGTTGTCTCTCTGGATAAGCTGGTTATATGGGTGTGGTCACCACATGTGTATTAATCTACACTGAACAAAAATATAAACGCAACATCCAACAATTTCAAAGATTTTGCTGAGTTACAGTTCATATAAGGAAATCAGTCAACTGAAATAAATTAATCAGGACCTAATCTATGGATTTCACATGACAGATATGCATCTGTTTGTCAAAGACAGAGTACTTGAAAGGGGTTGAGTGGTCAGAAACCAAACTCATCAGTGCTTTAGCCCTGCCGGCACTTCACCTCATTTCCAACACTCAGGTAAAATCGCTCATTGCTCCAATAAAAAAAACTGACTCTCCAAATTCGCTCCATTCATTAAAATCACAATTTAAGCAACACACATTTTTCTGACTACGTGATTCTACCATTTGGTTTGGAAGTATTGAAACCAAACCATTTGATTTAAATGAAAAGTATTTTAATAAACAACAGGTGAAGGTGACTCTAAGATGTGCTCATAATTTCAAATAGGCTACATGTTATATTAAACAGCATGTAAATACTAGGTCAGGAGTCAGACAGGTAACCTAAGAATGAACAAAAACGACCTATTTATGCTATATTATTTCAATTATTTCAAGGCTATATCCTACAAAGAAATATATTGTGATGCTTTTGCGAGTGCAACACACTTGGCTGGTAGGGACAGTAAGTGTTCAGCATTCAAACAGCATTTTGTTGTATTAAATCATCATAGGCTGTGACTTACTTTGAATTAAATACAGATTAAACTACAGTGCCTTTGAATACATTTTTCGAAACATGACTTTGGCCAGAGTTTTCAGGCTCATGCGATGGTGCCTGGAGAGCAAGCCAGCAGTGGAGAATATATTCTCAGTGCCTGCAGAGCCACTGGGGGTGATAAACACCCTTCGGGCCACTCTTGCCAGGCTCAGCAGGGATGCATAGTTATTTTATTATTTTTCAGTAGGTAGCCCTAAAGGATTTTCGGCAACACAACCCTTTCAAAACAGAAAACTCATTAAAAGAGATAATATGACAGGCCTAATGAACTAAACTTTTAGGAGATCAGATTTGTTGTTAATAAATACTTTGCTACAATGACACTTAGCTAGCTACTGTCCTCGTTCCTTTCTGTTAGCATGTGCACATAATAAGTAAACCATCATGCTTTCGGAATACATGTCTTCTCAGATTCCACAAGGATTCTTTAGTTATGGACACTACATCACCACACTCCCTCTCTTGCTCTTGGTCCTCCTCATCTTTGTAAGTCACTTTGATTATTCATCTGCGTGTTCAATCTTTATGAAAATATTTAGCATACTAGATGACAGTAGCTAAAGCAAGGGGCAATAGCAGCACACAAGTAAATCAAATGCATGCTGGGCTGGGCATGCCCTGAGCACTTGAAAAGAGAGCTACTGGAGGATAGTGGATTTGTCCCAAAGGTTCAACTTCCAACAGGACAACGACCCTAAACACACAGCCAAGACAACGCAGGAGTGACTTCGGGACAAGTCTCAATGTCCTTGAGTGGCCCAGCCTGAGCCTGCACTTGAACCCGATCGAATATCTCTGGAGAGACTTTAAAGTAGCTGTGCAGCAACGCTCCCCATCCTACCTGACAGAGCTTGAGAGGATCTACAGAGAAAAATGTGAGAAACTCCCCAAATACAGCGTCATACCCAAGAAGACTTGAGGCTGTAATCGCTGCCAAAGGTGCTTCAACAAAGTACTGAGTAAAAGGGCTGAATACTTATGTAAATGTAATGTTTCATTTTTGTTTTCATACAGTTACAAAAATAAAAGTAAACAGTGTTTGCTTTGTCATTATGGGGCATTGTGTGTAGATTGAGCGGGCGAGACTGCTGACGCTCCATCCTTTGGGAAACTCCATCCATGCTCCTTCCAAATTGGGCATGCTCCTCGCTCTGCTCTGCTCACATACTCTGGTCACAGATACCTCTAAAAAAACAGTAGGGGCATGGATCAGAAAACCAGTCGGTATCTGGTGTGGCCACCATTTTCCTCATGCAGTGCGACACATCTCCTTCGCTAAGAGTTGATCAGGCTGTTGATTGTGGAATGTGGATTGTTGTCCAACTCCTCTCCAATGTCTGTGCAAAGTTGCTGGGTATTGGCGGGAACTGGAACACGCTGTTGTACATGTCGATCCAGAGCATCCCAAACATGCTCATCAGTTGACATGTCTGGTGAGTATGCAGGCCATGGAAGAACTGGGGCATTTTCAGCATCCAGAAATTGTGTACAGATCCTTGCAAGATGGGGCTGTGCATTATCATGCTGAAACATGAGGTGATGGCTGTAGATGAATGGCACGACAATGGGCTTGAGGATCTCTCTCGTCACGGTATCTCTGTGTTCAAATTGCCATTGATAAAATGCTATTGTGATTGTTGTTTGTAGCTTATGCCTGCCCATACCATAACCCCACAGCCACCATGGGCCACACTGTTCACAATGTTGACATCATCAAACCACACACCCACACGACACCATACATGCTGTCTGCCATCTGTCCAGTACAGTTGAAACCGGGATCTTGAATTCATGAAGAGCTTACTTCTCCAGTGTACCAGTGGACATCGAAGGTGAGCATTTGCCTACTGAAGTTATGTTATGACGCCAAACTGCAGTCAGGTCAAGACCCTGGTGAGGACGACAAGCACGCAGATGAGCTTCTAATGAAACTGAGACGGTTTCTGACAGTTTGTTCAGAAATTATTTGGTTGTGCAAACTCACAGTTTCATCAGCTGTACGGGTGGCAGGTCTCAGACGATCCGGCAGGGGAAGAAGCCTGATGTGGATGTCCCTGGCTGGTGGCTACACATGGTCGGCAGTTGTGAGGCTGGTTGGACTTACTGCCAAATTCTCTAAAACAACATAGGAGGCAGCTTATGGTAGAGAAATGAACATTAAATTATCTGGCAACAGCTCTGTTGGACATTCCTGCAGTCAGCATGCGAATTGCACTCTCCCTCAAAACTTGAGACATCTGTAGCATTGTTATGTGACAAAACTTCACATTTTAGATTGGCCTTTATTGTGCCCAGCTTAAGGTGGACCTGTGTAGTGACAATGCTGTTTAATCAGCTTCTTGATATGCCACACCTGTCAACTGGATGGATTATCTTGGCAAAAGCGAAATCTTCACTATCGGTGATGTAAACACATTTGTACACTACATTTCAGATAAATAAGATTTTTGTGAATATGGAATATTCATAGGATCTTTTTTTTCAGCTCAGGAAACATGGGACCAACCCTTTACATGTTGCATTTATATGTTCAGTATATTTCTGGTCCTATGGACTCAGGGATTGGAAAAAACTACAAAGTTCAATTACAAAATACAAAAGTATAAGATCAATATATCAAAAATAAAATACCAAATACTTATATTTTACTTGCATTTTGTAATGTAATGAATAAAAATACATTTGCAAGTAGATCCGAACAGCAACAACATTCTTAATAAGAGTTACAAAAACCTTTTTTCTTGCTACAACTGTGATATATTGTTGTTTATATACCTTAGTTGAGCAAGTCACTCCGGATAAGTTGACACATTTTATTTATATCTGAAAATGAACATGCCGAGCACACTGGGTATTATTATTGGCTTTGATTCAGGGCAGAGCTCATTAGAATAATACTCAGCATGCTTTGACATGTTTTATCTTTACATTTACATTAGCATTTTAGTCGTTTAGCAGATACACTTATCAAAAGCGACTTAAAATTAGTACATTCATCTTAAGATAGCTAGTTGAGACATCAACATATCGCAATCGTGTAATGTACATTTTCCATAAACAAAGTATTTATACAATTTTTTACATATACATACATTTATATTTAGTTAATTTAGCAGAGGTCCTTATCACACCATAGTGTTATTTTACTTCTGATACCAATGCAGGGTGAAGGGGGGTGCCAAACAATCTGAACCGCTACAAAAAAATGTATAGAAAAGTATTCTGAATAAACTAATGACAGTATTTTGAAGATTAAACATACAAAATTATTTGGAGTGAAGTTCAACCCAGTGTAATTCAAATGTCAAAATAATCAGAAGTAATTCAAATGTGTATTTCAAATACCTGTATCAGAAATACTGCTCATCTCTACATGGACATCACTAAGTGATATGCTAAGCGAATAGATTGTCCATAAAAAAAATATATTTAATACTTTACCATACATATTTCATAAGGCCTTATTTTGAGGGCTAAGTTCAAATCCAATTTTATTGGTCACATGCACATATTTAGCAGATGTTATTGCTTGTGTTCCTGGCTCCAACAGTGTAGTAATATTTCACAATTCATAACAATAAACACAAATCTAAAGTTAAAGAATGGAGTTACCTCTTGGAACTACCCATCCTGGATCCGGGAGAATTGTCATCAACTGACACTAAGTAGCGTAACGCAACGGACAAAAAGTCTTACTAGAAAATATTCATATTCATGAAATCACAAGTGAAATATATTCAAACACAGCTTAGCCTTTTGTTAATCACCCTGTCATCTCAGATTTTGAAAATGCGCTTTACAGCCAAAGCAAGACAAGCATTTGTGTAAGTTTATTGATAGCCTCGCATAGCATTATGCCTAGCTAGCAGCAGGCAATCTGGTCATGAAAATCAGAAAAGCAATCAAATTAAATTGTTTACCTTTAATGAGCTTCAGATGTTTTCACTCACGAGACACCCAGTTAGATAGCAAATGTTCGTTTTTTCCAGAGAAAAATAGCTCCGTTAGTTCTTCACGTTTGGCTGAGAAAACGACCGGAAATTGCGGTCACGACCAAGCCGAAAAATATTCCAAATTAGCTCCATAATATCGACAGAAACATGGCAAACATTGTTTATAATCAATCCTCAAGGTGTTTGTCAAATATCTATTCGATAATATATCAACCGGGACAGAGCTTTTTTCAGTAAGACCGGGAGGAAAAATGGCTACCTCTGTCTTTTGCGTGAGAAATACACAAAGAGCCATACACAAGTAGCCCGTTTACTTTGGGAACGTTATTTTAGCCCCCAACAAAAAAAAAAATACCCCAAGATTCAACAAGTTAAGAAATATTAGGACGCAATGTCGGAGTGGCAGTGACTAAAATAGAGGTGAATAGAATACAGTATATATGAAATGAGTAATGCAGTATGTAAACATTACTAAAGTGACTAGTGTTCCATTATTAAAGTGACCAGTGATTCCATGTCTAAGTATATAGGGCAGCAGCGTCTAAGGTGCAGGGTTGAATAACCAGGTGGAAGTCGGCTAGTGATGGCTATTTTGCAGTCTGATGGCCTTGACATAGAAGCTGTTTTTCAGTCTCTCAGTCCCAGCTTTGATCGATGTTTACTGACCTCGCCTTATGGATGGTAGCGGGGTGAACAGGCTGTGGCTCGGGTGGTTGATGTCCTTGTTAAACTTGTTGGCCTTCCTGAGACATCAGGTGCTGTAGGTGTCCTGGAGGAAACACAGTGTGCCCCTGGTGAATCGTTGGGCAGGACGCACCACCCTCTGGAGAGCACTACGGTTGCAGGCAGTGCAGTTTCTGTATCAGACAGTGAAACAGCCCGACAGGATTTTCTCAATTGTGCATCTGTGAGGGTCTTAGGGTCAAGCTGAATTTCTTCAGCCTCCTGACTTTGAAGAGACGGTGTTGCGCCTTTTTACCACACTGTCTAAGTGGGTGGACCATTTGAGATCATCATTGATGTGTACGCCGAGGAACTTGAAGATTTTCACCTACTCTACTACGGTTCCATCGATGTGGATAGGGGCATGCTCTCTCTGCTGTTTAATGAAGTCACAATCAGCTCTTTCGTTTTACTGATGTTGAGGGAGTGGTTAATTTCCTGGCACCACTCCGCCAGGGCTATCACCTCCTCAACGTAGGCTGTCTCGTCATTGTTGGTAATCAGGTCTACAACTGTTGTGTCTTCTTCAAACTTGATGATTGAGTTGGAGGCATGAATGGCCATGCAATCATGGGTGAACAAGGAGTCCAGGAGGTGGCTGAGCACGCATCCTTGTGGGGCCCCTGTGTTGAGGATCAACGAAGTGGAGGTGTTGTTTCCTACCTTCACCACCTGGGGAGGCCCGTCAGGAAGTCCAGGACCCAGTTGCACAGGGTGGGGTTCAGATCCAGGGCCCGGTGCGACGCAGTGCGTTTGTGGATATATTGGGGAGGTATGCAAATTTAAGTGAGTCTAGAGTGTCAGGTAAGGTAGAGGTGATATGATCTTTCTTTTGGACAGAAAGTTTCTGATTTTTGCAATGTTACGTAGATGGAAAAAAGCTGTCCTTGAAATGGTCTTGATATGTTCTTCAAAAGAGAGATCAGGGTCCAGTGTAACGCCGAGGTCCTTCACAGTTTTATTTGAGACGACTGTACAACCATTAAGATTGTCAGATTCAACAGAAGATTTTTTTGTTTCTTGGGACCTAGAACAAGCAACTCTGTTTTGTCCGAGTTTAAAAGTAGAAAGTTTGCAGCCATCCACTTCCTTATGTCTGAAACACATGCTTCTAGCAAGGGCAATTTTGGGGCTTCACCATGTTTCATTGAAATGTACAGCTGTGTGTCATCCGCATAGCAGTAAAAGTTAACATTATGTTTTCGAATAACATCCCCAAGAGGTAAAATATATAGTGAAAACAATAGTGGTCCTAAAACGGAACCTTGAGTAACACCAAAATTTACAGTTGATTTGTCAGAGGACAAACCATTCACAGAGACAAACTGATATCTTTCCGACAGATAAGATCTAAACCAGGCCAGAACTTGTCCGTGTAGACCAATTTGGGTTTCCAATCTCTCCAAAAGAATGTGGTGATCGATGGTATCAAAAGCAGCACTAAGGTCTAGGAGCACGAGGACAGATGCAGAGCCTCGGTCCGATGCCATTAAAATGTAATTTACCACTTCACAAGTGCCGTCTCAGTGCTATGATGGGGTCTTAAACCAGACTGAAGCATTTCGTATACATTGTTTGTCTTCAGGAAGGCAGTAAGTTGCTGCGCAACAGCCTTTTCTAAAATTTTTGAGAGGAATGGAAGATTCGATATAGGCCGATAGTTTTTTATATTTTTTGGGTCAAGGTTTGGCTTTTTCAAGAGAGGCTTTATTACTGCCACTTTTAGTGAGTTTGGTACACATCCGGTGGATAGAGAGCCGTTTATTATGTTCAACATAGGAGGGCCGAGCACAGGAATCAGCTCTTTCAGTAGTTTAGTTGGAATAGGGTCCAGTATGCAGCTTGAAGGTTTAGAAGCCATGATTATTTTCATCATTGTGTCAAGAGATATAGTACTAAAACACTTGAGCGTCTCTCTTGATCCTAGGTCCTGGGAGAGTTGTGCAGACTCAGGACAACTGAACTTTGAAGGAATACGCAGATTTAAAGAGGAGTCCGTCATTTGCTTTCTAATAATCATAATCTTTTCCTCAAAGAAGTTCATGAATTTATCACTGCTAAAGTGAAAGTCATCCTCTCTTGGAGAATGCTGCTTTTTAGTTAGCTTTGCGACAGTATCAAAAAGGAATTTCGGATTGTTCTTAATTGGATGATCGAGCAGCAGTAAGGGCTCTTCGGTACTGCACGGTACTGTCTTTCCAAGCTAGTCAGAAGACTTCCAGTTTGGTGTGGCGCCATTTCCGTTCCAATTTTCTGGAAGCTTGCTTTAGATCTCGGGTATTTTCTGTGTACCAGGGAGCTAGTTTCTTATGAGAAATGTTTTTAGTTTTTAGGGGTGCAACTGCATCTAGGGTATTGCGCAAGGTTAAATTGAGTTCCTCAGTTAGGTGGTTAACTGATTTGTGTCCTCTGGCGTCCTTGGGTAGACAGAGGGAATCTGGAAGGACATCAAGGAATCTTTGTGTTGTCTGTGAATTTATAGCACGACTTTTGATGTTCCTTGGTTGGGGTCTGAGCAGATTATTTGTTGCAATTGCAGACGTAATAAAATAGTGGTCTGATAGTCCAGGATTATGAGGAAAAACATTAAGATCCACAACATTTATTCCATGGGACAAATCTAGGTCCAGCGTATGACTGTGACAGTGAGTGGGTCCAGAGACATGTTGGACAAAACCCACTGAGTCGATGATGGCTCCGAAAGCCTTTTGGAGTGGGTCTGTGGACTTTTCCATGTGAATATTAAAGTCACCAAAGATTAGAATATTATCTGCTATGACTACAAGGTCCGATAGGAATTCAAGGAACTCAGTGAGGAACACTGTATATGGCCCAGGAGGCCTGTAAACAGTAGCTATAAAAAGTAATTGAGTAGGCTGCATAGATTTCATGACTAGAAGCTCAAAAGACGAAAACGCCATTTTTTTTTCGTAAATTGAAATTTGCTATCGTAAATGTTAGCAACACCTCCGCCTTTGCGGGATGCACGGGGATATGGTCACTAGTGTAGCCAGGAGGTGAGGCCTCATTTAACACAGTAAATTCATCAGGCTTAAGCCATGTTTCAGTCAGGCCAATCACATCAAGATTATGATCAGTGATTAGTTCATTGAGTATAATTGCCTTTGAAGTAAGGGATCTAACATTAAGTAGCCCTATTTTGAGATGTGAGGTATCATGATCTCTTTCAATAATGACAGGAATGGAGGTGGTCTTTATCCTAGTGAGATTGCTAAGGTCGAACACCGCCATGTTTAGTTTTGCCCAACCTAGGTCGAGGCACAGACACGGTCTCAATGGTGATAGCTGAGCTGACAACACTGACTGTGCTAGTTGCAGACTCCACTATGCTGGCAGGCTGGCTAACAGCCTGCTGCCTGGCCTGCACCCTATTTCATTGTGGAGCTGGAGGAGTTAGAGCCCTGTCTATGTTGGTAGATAAGATGAGAGCACCCCTCCAGCTAGGATGGAGTCCGTCACTCCTCAGCAGGTCAGGCTTGGTCCTGTTTGTGGGTGAGTCCCAGAAAGAGGGCCAATTATCTACAAATTCTATATTTTGGGAGGGGCAGAAAAGAGTTTTCATCCAGCGATTGAGTTGTGAGACTCTGCTGTAGAGCTCATCACTCCCCCTAACTGGGAGGGGGCCAGAGACAATTACTCGATGCCGACACATCTTTCTAGCTGATTTACACACAGAAGCTATGTTGCGCTTAGTGATCTCTGACTGTTTCATCCTAACATCGTTGGTGCCGACGTGGATAACAATACCTCTATACTCTCTACACTCGCCAGTTTTAGCTTTAGCCAGCACCATCTTCAGATTAGCCTTAACGTCGGTAGCCCTGCCCCCTGGTAAACAGTGTATGATCGCTGGATGATTCGTTTTAAGTCTAATACTGCGGGTAATGGAGTCGCCAATGACTAGAGTTTTCAATTTGTCAAAGCTAATGGTGGGAAGCTTCGGCGTCTCAGACCCTGTAAAGAGAGGAGTAGAGACCAGAGAAGACTCGGCCTCTGACTCCAACTCGCTGCTTAATGGGGAAAACCGGTTGATAGTTTCTGTCGGCTGAATGAGCGACACAGGTTGAGCGTTACTACAGCATTTCCTTCCAGAAACCGTGAGAAAGTTGTCCGGCTGCGGGGACTGTGCCAGGGGATTTATGCTACCATCTGTACTTACTGGTGGCACAGACGCTGTTTCATTCTTTCCTACACTGAAATTACCCTTGCCTAACGATTGCGTCTGAAGCTGGGCTTGTAGCACAGCTATCCTCGCCGTAAGGCGAGTACAGCGACTGCAATTAGAAGGCATCGTGTTAATGTTACTACTTAGCTTTGGCTGTTGGAGGTCCTGACGAATCGTGTCCAGATAAAGCGTCCGGAGTGAAAAAAGCAGCATCTGGTCTCCCATCCATTACCAACTCTGCTTAACTTCAGAGACAAGCTAGCAGTGGGATGCCGGTTGGTATGCTGCTGGATTAAATAGATATTGAATAGATGTTGAAACAACAATTCTAAAAATCCATCTGCAATAGAAAATGGTTTTGATTAAAAGTCATGTGTATGAGTTTCAGGCCCCTGTATTAGGGTACAATTAGGCCCTCAAAATAAGGTCTTATGAAATACATATGTTATTGTCTTACATTTTCATCATTCAGCAGATGCTCTTATCCAGAGCAATTTACAGTAGTAGTAAGTGCATAAATTGTCAAACGTTTTTGTACTGTTCCCCAGTGGGAATTGTACACACAACCCCAATGTTGCAAGAATCATGCTCTACCAACTGAGTCAATACATTTTTTATGATAACTTTTGTTTAGGATCTAACTTGGAGAAGTCCATAGGACTAAGAATGGATGAATGCAACAATCATGTCTCTGTCACTAACACACACAGTCAAGGGTGGTGACTCCACAATTTACTCGAAAAGCAAAGGTACTCTGGGAAATATTTTAATAAGACTTTACACTAAGCAGTGTATTAATTTAACACTGTTACGATGTTTATATGGTTCCACAGACTCAAGATTTTCAGTATACATTTTGTATATTTTTTACACTGGAGAATTTGCTGTGCATGTTTATGTGTGTATGTGTGTATACATGCGTGTGTGCATTCATTGCATTTGTGTGTTTGTTTGTCAGTGCATGTGTGCGCATCTGTCATTTGTTTGGCACACTCTGTCACCACCTCTAATTTCCTGTCCATCCATACCAGTGACCACAGTGGAAACCTAAGCTTAATCAAAAGGTGGCTGTGAATAAAAGCTGTTTAATGCATTTCTGGGAGAGTAGTCACCGGTCAGGAGGTTACATCTGCTGGGGTTTCGCTAGCCAGTCCCATTTTGCTTCGGTGAACACCTCCATAACACGATAGAGCCAGATTTATTGGCTTTTATGATGGAGATATGACCCAGCTTTGCTGATGGAAAGCCAATCACAACCTGACAAATTCATTGGAACCTGGACTTCTTTTATTTAAAAAACTCACAGGCATACTGGCAGTTATAGGAGGTTAGGACAACAATAAAAAAGTGATTCCCAAAACACAAACAAATGTGTGGAAAATATGTGATGCATTAAATATTAGACATACAATATTCCAATGAGGAAACCGATGTTCTTCCAAAGAAGTCAAGGACATATTTGAGTGTTGAATCATCTTGGCCTAGAAATGCATTATGGTACACTATACAGTTGAGGTCAGAAGTTAACTTACACCTTAGCCAAATACATTTAAACTCAGTTTTTGACAATTCCTGACATTTAATCCTAGTACAAATCCACGTCTTAGATCAGTTAGGATCACCACTTTATTTTAACAATGTGAAATAGCAGAATAATAGTAGAGAGAATGATTTATTTCAGTTTTTATTTATTTCATCACATTCCCAGTGGGTCAGAAGTTTACATAACCTCAATTAGTATTTGGTATCATTGCCTTTAAATTGTTTACCTTGGGTTAAATGTTTCGGGTAGACTTCCACAAGCTTCCCACAATAAGTTGGGTGAATTTTGGCCCATTCATCCTGACAGAGCTGGTGTAACTGAGTAAGGTTTGTAGGCCTCCTTGCTCGCACACGCTTTTTCAGTTCTTCCCACAAATGTTCTATATGATTGGGCAGATCAGGCAGATCTACAAATGTACAATGTAATACGGTTGTTACTGTACTTTGTAAAGCTTTAACAACTTACAGTATTTATGCAATACAGTAACAAATGTCACAGGGTTGGCTGTCGTTTATACCATAAAACCTGAACCCTTTTTCCTGATACTCTTCACTTTTTAATAATGTGTGTTAGTTAACTACCAAATTCATTTTACAGTACCGTCAAACCAATCTGTGATTTTATCTGACCACAAGAAGAATGGAAAGCTCATGCGTTCAGATTCAAATGAGGCATCAGTTTTGTATGCACTCACACAGTCTGTCAACGGTCTCAATAAGCGGTAGGTAGTCTAGCAGTTAAGAGCATTGGATCACTATCCAAAAGGATGCTGATTTGAATCTCTGAGCTGCCGAGGTGAAAATTCTAACAGATATGCCCTTGAGCAAGGCACATAATTGTTGCTCTGGATAAGAAGGGCTGCTAAATGGCAAAAATTTTAAAATCTCACTTGACAACTTTGATGCTGTATATGTACAGGGGTTTGAAGCTAAACTGTGTCTGTGTGCTGAATTGGAGGCAGGTGCAGCGTACAGACTTAATCACATTTGCGGCTCATTACCCATTGACTCTGTGCACATATTTGCCTCTCTATGTCCTTATTAATCAGGCGCAGACAACCCTAAGTGCTCCTCTCCACTTTACCACATGACTTGCTAGAAGCAACAGTAGAGCAACAACAACATGATGTGACCACCTGCTACTGGTCCTGGTCTCTAACACCTGCAATGCAAATCTGCACTGCTTGTAATCCCTCACTTAACCTCTAATCATCTTCCATTGAGAGCGGGAGAGATGGAGATTTTTTCCTCATGGCTCAATGCCAACATTGTTGTCTGTCTACTCCACCCAGATGATGTTGCCAGTCTGATGTTTTCAGGAGATTGTGCTCTCAACCACATTTCCCCTGGAATTCAAGTGTCTCTGGGAGTTTGAATTCCAAATGAACCTCTATGATAATAAAATAAAGGGTTGTCTGTTTGAAAGTAAGTGCAATTTCATAAAAAATGTACACAATCTATTTTCAGTGTTGAAACTATGTGGCTGGTGAATAAAATCTACAAATTCAGACAAACAAAAAAGTGTAATGGGTTCGCACTCAAAAAAATGTTGCATACAGCTTAATGCATTATTAAATGTTTTTAATGATTTTCACTGCATCGGGAATAGCGTACACAGATGCTTCGGCTTTACAACCTTCTTCATTGTGTAGGTACAATTGTACCACAAAATTGTACCTAAACATTGAAGAAGGCTCTAAAGCTGAAATGTAAAACATATATATATATATATATATCCAGTTGAAGTCGGAAGTTTACATACACGTTAGGCAAATACACTTAAACTCCGTTTTTGACAATTCCTTACATTTAATCCGAGTAAAAATTCCCTGTTTTAGGTCAATTAGGATTACCACTTTGTTTTAAAAATGTGAAATGTCAGAATAATAGTATAGCGAACAATTTATTTCAGCTTTTATTTCTTTCATCACATTCCCAGTGGGTCAGAAGTTTACATACACTCAAGTAGTATTCGGTAGCATTGTCTTTAAATTGTTTAACTTCGGTCAAACGTTTCGAGTAGCCTTCCACAAGCTTCCCACAATAAGTTGGTCGAATTTTGGCCCATTCCTCCTGAAAGAGCTGGTGTAGCTGAGTGCGTTTTGTAGGCCATATTGCCCGCACACACTTTTTCAGTTCTTGCCCACAGATCAGAGGTCAGGGCTTTGTGATGGCCACTCCAATACCTTGACTTTCTTATCCTTAAGCCGTTTTCCCACAATGTTGGAAGTATGCTTGGGGTCATTGTACATTTGGAAGACCCATTTGCGACCAATTCTTAACTTCCTGACTGATGTCTTGACGTGTTGCTTCAATATATCCACGTAATTTCTTCCTCATGAAGCCATCTATTTTGTGAAGTGTGCAGGAGATAATTAATGTAGGCCTGAGGGAAGTCCCTGCCTGGTCCAATAGAATCTGTAAACAAGCAAGAATTGAGACAGAGAGATAATGGCGGCGAGAGGCGAAGGGGTGTTAATCATCTACATAGAGGGGAGTGACCATGTGTGTTATCTGAAGGTGGAACCCGGTAAGGCCTGAGGTCTGTAGCAAGAGAATTTAGTTCTTCCATAGAATTGCTAAGCTTTGTTACTTTTTGTAATGAATTCCATTTGAATTCACAAGCTTCGGTATCTGAGAAATATTTGATTCAATATTTCCACAACATAAATGTCGAGCTTGCCAGGAGTGGATACAAGGGACCAGTGAACGGTGAAAGTTCTGTGGCTGATGATGGGTCTTTTGAACGAGTATCACAAACGGGTGGCTGCCCTATCAGGTCAGCTCAGTTCTTACTTATAGTAAATGTTTGTGATTTGCTTCGGGAGTCCTGCCTCAGCAAAAGAAGCACCAAGTAGGTCTCTCTAAATGTTAAATGAACCAAAAGATATTGGGAGCTTTTGAATTGAAAAAAAAATGCATGCATGAATGTTAAGGGTAAAGCTTTGGGGGTTACAATAGTTAAAGAATAAGTAGAAATATTTTGTGTGGGCATTGGGAGTTGTGTGCTTCATTGGTGTCGGGTGGCTCAGTTGGGTGGGGCCATTCACTTGCTCTGTCCAGGTGATTCATTTGAACCACATGATTGGCCTGTTTGAGTTGGGATTTTTTTGTCTGATTCTATTCGGCCTGATTAGTCTGTTCAGGATCTGTCTGGGTCTGTGCGTGGCCCATTCACCTTGATCAGTCGGTCCGAGTTTCGTGTGTCATTCAGTTCATCCTGTTCACTGGACTGCTCATCTGGAGATTTAGTTAATTCTGGTTCAGTGCATCTGTTTGCCCTGGCTGGCTGGTCTGCTTGGTTCGGTTTGGAGTGGCAGATGTCTGTCCGCTTGGTCAGCACAAATAAATAGAAAATCCTACGGATACCGTTCCGACTCGATTTAGCGGAGCTCTGAACGGGTAGGTCACTCGCGATACTGCTTCGACTCAATTCAGCGAAGGTCTGAATAGGAGAGTAGGTAGCCTATGATGACGCTTTGACCCGATTTTGCAAAGGTCTGTTTTGGTAATTGAAAAATCCTTCTTGTGTTGGGGGAAGTGTATCAGTGAGGAGCTGAATTTGCAGGTCGTTTTAGGGAAAACGTGAGTAGAAATATGAAAGTGAGTGGGAAAGTTGCCTGTCCTTGGTGGGGAGAGATTGTACATCCTTCCTGGGACGTCACTTAAGAGTGGCCTGGCAGGAAGGACACATTTGATCCTGCAATAGGAGAGGGTAAATGATATTTGAATGACTGGAATTGCACAATACTAGAAGTTAGGAAGAAATACTAGGAATCATGTAGAGCTGTATAAAAATTATTGGCGAGTGTCCAGTAAGGTTTATTGAAACTGTATACTGGGATGTAAGATGGAGGAATACATACAGTACAGGGAAACATAGACATAATAATGCTTGAGGTGATAGAGCACATAAGAAAAAGGAGAAGGATTGCTGAAAAGTATAAAGAAAGCTATTGGAATGTTGAAGAAAGACAATGAAAAGTCAGACATGAAGAAGGTGGAATGGTTTACATAACCTCCACCATATACCAGTGGGTAATACCCCCTGGTGTGGTGTCGGGAGTGGTGGAAATAAAGAGAGAAATAGAGGTGGAAGATGATAAGGAGACTCCCTCTGTGCCCTCTTAGGTAAAAGAAAATGACCTGGAAAGGAACACAGAGACTAAGCAAGGTGCAGGAAGGAACCCAGAAAAGTTTAAATGTTATGAAAGATTGTGTGAAAATAGGAAGACAAGTGTGAATGATTTTGGTCATGTGGGTTATCAAAAATAGTGATATTTGAGGCGCTATACTGGAATAAGACATTAAGTCATCAATCAAGTCATTAATACATTTGCAGACGTTATAGTATAGGTTCTAAAATGTTTTAGTTAGTTTATGAACATTGTGGTGTTTGGCAAAACAATCAGAGACAACCACATGGCCCTGTGAACCCATGGGCGGGGCCTAATCAGGGAAACTAGGGATGCCCAGAGAATCCTACAGGGTCAGTTTTCAATGATATCCACGAGATAGATAGAGAGTAGAGAATAGAGAACAGTGGCATACCCATGATGATAGATACTGGAGCCACTTATACATGTGTAAATCCAAATTATGCCTCTCATCTCCCCATGTCTGGTAAATATGCCAAAACTATAGGATTCTCGGGACAAACACAGCTAATTACAATGACCGCTCCAGTTCGTCTAACAGCTGATGGTAGATCAGCAATAGTCCCTATTCTAGTGTCAGAACAAACTCAGATTAATTTAAGGGAAGAGATGTAGACTAATGAAGGTAACAAAAGACAGTAATTTGGAAAATAAGAATTTCACATTTGCATTGTTTGGATTGATTAAGAATTGGCTGATGTATTTTCTACATTTGACACATTACATGTTTGTCTTAAAATAATAGATGTTTAATGAGTGCGAAGCAGTGGTTAGTGAAAAAAATATAGTCATTGATAAGGAGGATTGATGTAAACGTAATGAGTGTTGACAGTATGTGAATGGTAATATGTTATTAGTGCATTTTTAAAGCACTCTAACGATGCGATATTTTAGTAATTTGAAAAGCTGATGTTGCAATACAAGGTTAATGTATTGAACCTTGAGATTGTAAAAAAGGTTAGCTGCAGTTGAAAGCAAGCAGGTCATGGGACATTTGAAGTAGAGGTATGAGAATCATTCTTTGACAGTTTTTGATTATTGTTGCTTGGTTTTATAGTTGGGTAACTCCAGTGAATTTGAGCAGGAAGTTAATGTATTATACGATTATAATCTGTTTCCATTACGTGGAGCAGTGTCCAGTAATACAAGTAGAAGGAAATAAGTATTAACAGTCAAACTGATTAGACAGCACCAACTTTTTGAAAGTTCTACATTTGTTAATGAACCGTTTTGTATTTTACTAACATAATGCAACAGGTCAAACTGATAAGATTACTGGAAAGGGGTTTTGGGATTGTGTCTTTTTCAATTCAGTTTTAAATTGGGTATACAGAAAGATGGAAATGTTTTGAAAGGTATTTAAATGGTTTCAATAGGTCAGGGAAAGGACAGGAAAGGACAGGAAGAGGAAATATTTTAATGGTGTCGAATGCCCTGTATAACTGACTTCTACAGTGAGAACTGATCACTCTCACTGGAAATGACAGGAACAGGTGGGATTTAATTATAAAATGACAGAAACACCAGTCTCTTTTCAAAGTGTACCATCACTTTGAAATTCTATTATTTCATTAGGAAATTATAAAGAGTTATAATCTAAGTTGATTAGTTATTCGAAATTGTTTAAAAACAAAATCATATTTAACATGTTATTTTTTAATCATGTGTTAAAAGGGAAAATTACCAGTTACCTTGGGGGTCATGGTCTTTGAGTAAATATACAGAGGTTCTTTGCTCAATCTGCATATAGAAGGGAGAATGTATGTTAAGGGATGACAGTTACTTTGAATGGATTATTGTATATGTATTGATGATTTCATTTTGTGTTTTTCTTTCAATACAAAATTGACCAGATTGGGATTTATGGTGTTGGACTCTAGGATGAGTTAATGTGCTAACTTCATGATCTGGTAACTCTTCCGAGAGGTTGCCAGTAAAATAAGGGAGTTATCATGGAAGATGATGTCAGATCGTGTCTTAAAAAACCTATTATGGATAGGGGAGACGCTAGCATCTCAACTGGCCAATTGCCAGGGGAAATGCAGAGCGCCAGATTCAAATAAAATGCTATAACATTCTAACAGTCATTAAATCACACATGTAAGATACTCAATTAAAGCTACACTCGTTGTGAATCCAGCCAATATGTCAGATTTTAAAAATGCAATTCGGCGAAAACATAAGAAGCTATTATCTGATAGCCTGCATCCATCTGCACCAGCAGTAAACAATGGAGCTAGCGTAGCAGGCGCTACACAAAAGGCTGAAATAAAATATGAAATATGCATTACCTTTGACGAGCTTCTTTTGATGGCACTCCAATATGTCCCGTAAACATCACAATTGGTTCTTTTGTTCGATTAATTCCGTCCATATATATCGAAAATGTCCATTTATAAAGCGTGTTTGATCCAGAAAAAAAACAGCTTACCAAAACACAACGTCACTACAAAATATTTCAAAAGTTGCCTATAAACTTTGCCAAAATATTTCAAACTACTTTTGTAATTCAACGTTAGGTATTTTTAAACGTTAATAATCGATCAAATTGTAGACGGGGCAATCTGTATTCAATACAGGAACGAAACCAAAGCAGCACTGCTGTACACGTCTTGCTCAACTCACAAATGTGTCCCCAGTTCCGAGTTGGCCTACTTCCTCAATGCACAAAGGAATAACTTTCAACCATATTCCAAAGACTGGCGACATCGTGTGGAAGCTGTAGGAACTGATACTGGATTCCTATTAAATATCCAATGGCAAAGACAATGTATTCAACAGAGGGGGGGAAAAATCTGATCAGTTAGTCCTCTGGGTTTTGCCTGCTCCATAAGTTCTGTTATACTCACAGACATGATTCAAACAGTTTTAGAAACTTCAGAGTGTTTTCTATCCAAACCTATGAATAATATGCATATCTAATATGCATAAATTCTGCCCCCTAGATTTAAGAGGTTAATGCATGGTAGGAATAATTTGACCACAAACAGTGTGTGTAAACCTCAATACCCTCCCAAACCGGCTGGAGAAAGAGCGACAAAGGTGAAGCAATACGACAGTGACCTTTAGCACTTCCATATGACTCTACACACTGCTAACAGTTTTGACTAAGTATGCAATGAGATACTGATCTTTCATTACCAGGCCACTTATGACAGGGAAACAGGGACAAAGGGGGGGTTGTAATGAGAATTGTTATTGCTGGTACAAAAAGGTTTTGTTTATAAATGTATATTTTAATAGGGATGATGTGTCCTAAGTTGAGAAGTTTGAATATGAGTTAAAGTAAGCATTGTCTTAGTCCGCTTTATTGTCCGCCTCCGTGGCTTTCTCACCATGGCAACCCCTCTCAATGACCCCACTGGACAGAGGGGCAGCTCGGGACAGAGGGGCAGAAGCTCTGGACAGAGGGGCAGGGGCTCTGGCGCCTCTGGGCTGAGGGGCTCTGGCGCCTCTGGGCTGAGGGGCTCTGGCGCCTCTGGGCTGAGGGGCTCTGGCGCCTCTGGGCTGAGGGGCTCTGGCGCCTCTGGGCTGAGGGGCTCTGGCGCCTCTGGGCTGAGGGGCTCTGGCGCCTCTGGGCTGAGGGGCTCTGGCGCCTCTGGGCTGAGGGGCTCCGGCAGCGGCGCCGGACAGGCGGGAGGCTCCGGCAGCGGCGCCGGGCAGGCGGGACGCTCCGGCAACGAGCGCAGGACAGGCGGGACGCTCCAGCAGCGGCGCCAGGACAGGCGGGACGCTCCGGCAGCGGCGCCAGACAGGCGGGAGCACCTGCAGGGAGGAGAGACAGAGAGACAGCCTGGTGCGTGGAGCTGCCACAGGAGGCAGCGGCGCCGGACAGGCGGGACGCTCCGGCAGCGGCGCCGGACAGGCGGGACGCTCCGGCAGCGGCGCCGGACAGGCGGGACGCTCCGGCAGCGGCGCCGGACAGGCGGGAGGCTCCGGCAGCGGCGCCGGACAGGCGGGAGGCTCCGGCAGCGGCGCCGGACAGGCGGGAGGCTCCGGCAGCGGTGCCGGACAGGCGGGACGCTCCGGCAGCGGCGCCGGACAGGCGGGAGCACCTGCAGGGAGGAGACTGAGAGACAGCCTGGTGCGTGGGGCTGCCACAGGAACCACCAGGCTGGGGGAGACCTTCAGGAGGCTTGGTGTTAGGAGGAGCCTGAAAGACCGGGCTGTGAGGGAGCACTGGAGCTCTGGTGCGCAACCTTGGCACCACTTCCCCAGGCTGGACAACTACTCTAGCCCGGACCCTCCAGAGTGCAGGCACAGGTTGAACCGGGCTGTGGGTAAGCACGGGAGATCTAGTGCTTACTACACGCACCTCTCCCCTAGGCTCCACTCCCACAGTTGCCCGGTACGAGCGGAGCGCAGGCAGAGGACGCACTGCACCCTCCCAGCGCCCCGGAGACACAGCACGCAGAGCCGGCGCAGGATAACCTGGACCAAGACTGCGTACCGGCGACCAGACCCGCTGAGCAGGCACCATACGCCCTGGCTCAATGCCCACACTCGCATGGCACCCTCGGGGGGCTGCCCTATAGCGCACCGGGCTATGGACACGCACTGGCGACACCGTGCGCTTAATCGCATAACACGGTGCCTGACCAGTAATGCGCTGCTTATCATGAACACGAGGAGTGAGCTCAGGTCTGCTACCTGGCTTAGTACCACACCTCGTGTGCCCCCCCCCCCAAAAAAATTTTGGGGCTGCCTCTCGTACCTGTCGCACTGCCGTGCTGGCTCCTCATATTGCCGCCGCTCAGCTTTCGCTGCCTCCAGCTCTGCTTTGAGGCTGCGATTTGCCCCAGCCCGTGCCCAGGGTCCCTCTCCGTTCAGTATCTCCTCCCATGTCCAGGAGTCCTGTGATGGTGGCCTCTGTTGTTGATGCTGCTGCTGCTGTCGTCGCTGTCCTTTACCACGCCGCTTGGTCCGATTCTTCCGAAGAGGAGAGGCGAAACGGATCAGAGGACCAATACGCGGCGTGGTAATTGTCCATGGTACTTTTTAATACGTGAAGGTACACATGAACAAACTAACAAAAACAAGAAAATGTGAAAACTCAAAACAGTCCTATCTGGTGCACACACAGAGACAGGAACAATCACCCACAAACACACAGTGAAACCCAGGCCACATAAGTATGATTCTCAATCAGAGACAACTAATGACACCTGCCTCTGATTGAGAACCATACTAGGCCGAAAACATAGAAATAACCAAAACATAGAAAAACAAACATAGACTGCCCACCCAACTCACGCCCTGACCATACTAACTAAATACAAAAACACAGGAAATAAAGGTCAGAACGTGACAGGTGGTCCTCATGAGAGCCAGTTTCATGCACTTGAAGAAACTTTCAAAGTTCTTGACATTTTTCCAGATATACTGACCTTATTGTCTAAAAGTAATGATGGACTGTCATTTCTCTTTGCTTATTTGAGCTGTTCTTGCCATAATATGGACTTGGTCTTTAACCAAATAGGGATATCTTCTGTATACCACCCCTACCTTGTCACAAAAAGACTGATTGGCTCAAACGCATTAAGAAGGAAAGAAATTCCACAAATTAACTTTCAACAAGGCACACCTGTTCATTGAAATGCATTCCAGGTGACTACCTCATGAATCTGGTTGAGAGAATGCTAAGAGTGTGCAATGCTGTCATCAAGGAAAATGGTGGCTACTTTGAATACTCTAAAATCTAAAATATATGTTGATGTGTTTAACACTTTTTTGGTTACTACATGATTCCAGATGTGTTTTGATGTCTTCACTAGAATGATAGTAAAAATAAAGAAACACCCCGGAATGAGTATGTGTCCCAAATTTTGACTGGTACTGTAGGTGAAAACGTCTTAAAATGTGTATTCATTATTACAGGAAAATAAACTCGCAACAAGATCATTATTTACAAGTTAAAGCTAACCAACTAGGTTCAATGTTAGCTAGCGGTCAAGGCGAGCTAACATTAGGTCAAGGCGAGCTAACATTAGGCTATAACGAGCAATGCAAATGGCTGTAATCCATAGACAAGTGTTATTTGCAGTTCTACGTGATTTAACCTGTTGCGTCGAGCAATCCCGTATCCGGGAGCGTAATTTTAGCCTCAAGTCCATTACCATAACGCAACATTAACTATTCATGAAAATCGCAAATGAAATGAAATAAATATATTGGCTCACAAGCTTAGCATTTTGTTAAACAACACTGTCATCTCAGATTTTCAAAATATGCTTTTCAACCATAGCTACACAAGCATTTGTGTAAGAGTATTGATAGCTAGCATAGCATTAAGCCTAGCATTCAGCGGGCAACATTTTCACAAAAACAAGAAAAGCATTCAAATAAAATCATTTACCTTTGAAGAACTTTGGATGTTTTCAATGAGGAGACTCTCAGTTACATTTACATTACATTTAAGTCATTTAGCAGACGCTCTTATCCAGAGCGACTTACAAATTGGTGCATTCACCTTATTACATCCAGTGGAACAGCCACTTTACAATAGTGCATCTAAATATTTTAAGGGGGGTGAGAAGGATTACTTTATCCTATCCTAGGTATTCCTTAAAGAGGTGGGGTTTCAGGTGTCTCCGGAAGGTGGTGATTGACTCCGCTGTCCTGGCGTCGTGAGGGAGTTTGTTCCACCATTGGGGAGCCAGAGCGGCGAACAGTTTTGACTGGGCTGAGCGGGAACTGTACTTCCTCAGTGGTAGGGAGGCGAGCAGGCCAGAGGTGGATGAACGCAGTGCCCTTGTTTGGGTGTAGGGCCTGATCAGAGCCTGGAGGTACTGAGGTGCCGTTCCCCTCACAGCTCCGTAGGCAAGCACCATGGTCTTGTAGCGGATGCAAGCTTCAACTGGAAGCCAGTGGAGAGAGCGGAGGAGCGGGGTGACGTGAGAGAACTTGGGAAGGTTGAACACCAGACGGGCTGCGGCGTTCTGGATGAGTTGTAGGCGTTTAATGGCACAGGCAGGGAGCCCAGCCAACAGCGAGTTGCAGTAATCCAGACGGGAGATGACAAGTGCCTGGATTAGGACCTGCGCCGCTTCCTGTGTGAGGCAGGGTCGTACTCTGCGTACGATAGCAAAAAAAAAAAAAAAAGTTAGATAGCAAATGTTCGGTTTTTCCAAAAATATTATTTGTGTAGGAGAAATCGCTCCGTTTTGTTCATCACGTTTGGCTTAGAAAACCCCCCGAAAAATCAGTCATTACAATGCCAAACTTTTTTCCAAATTAACTCCATAATATCGACAGAAACATCAATCCTCAAGGTGTTTTTCACATATCTATTCGATGATAAGTCATTCGTGGCAGTTCGGTTTCTCCTCTGAAGCAAATGGTAAAATACAAGCAGCTGGAGATTACGCAATAATTGCAACGGAGGACACCAACCGGAGCACCTGGTAAATGTAGTCTCTTATGGTCAATCTTCCAATTTTTATTTTTTTATTTTTTTTATTTCACCTATATTTAACCAGATAGGCTAGTTGAGAACAAGTTCTCATTTGCAACTGCGACCTGGCCAAGATAAAGCATAGCAGTGTGAGCAGACAACACAGAGTTACACATGGAGTAAACAATTAACAAGTCAATAACACAATAGGAAAAAAAAGTGGAGTCTATATACATTGTGTGCAAAAGGCATGAGGTTAGGCGAATAATTACAATTTTGCAGATTAACACTGGAGTGATAAATGATCAGATGGTCATGTACAGGTAGAGATATTGGTGTGCAAAAGAGCAGAAAAGTAAATAAATAAAAACAATATGGGGATGAGGTAGGTAAAAATGGGTGGGCTATTTGCTGATAGATTATGTACAGCTGCAGCGATCGGTTAGCTGCTCAGATAGCAGATGTTTGAAGTTGGTGAGGTAGATAAAAGTCTCCAACTTCAGCGATTTTTGCAATTCGTTCCAGTCACAGGCAGCAGAGAACTGGAACGAAAGGCGGCCAAATGAGGTGTTGGCTTTAGGGATGATCCGTGAGATACACCTGCTGGAGCGCGTGCTACGGATGGGTGTTGCCATCGTGACCAGTGAACTGAGATAAGGTGGAGCTTTACCTAGCATGGACTTGATATGCCTACAAATACGTCACAATGCTGCAGACACCTTGGGGAAACGACAGAAAGTGTAGGCTCATTCCTTGCGCATTCACAGCCATATAAGGAGACATTGGAACAAAGCGCATTCAAAATCTGGGGCATTTCCTGTTTGAAATTTCGTCTTGGTTTCGCCTTTAGCATCAGTTCTGTGGCACTCACAGATAATATCTTTGCAGATTTGGAAACCAAGAGTGTTTTCTTTCCAAAGCTGTCAATTATATGCATAGTCAAGCATCTTTTCGTGACAAAATATCTTGTTTAGAACGAAAGTTTTTTTTATCCAAAAATTAAAAGAGCGCCCCCTATATCGAAGAAGTTAAAAAAAAGCCACTTTAGAAAGGATTACCATCACATACTGAGCAACTTTGATTTAAAAAAAAGTTTTACGTTAAAGTACCTCTCCTGGGAAGTAGTGACGTTCGACATACTCATAGTTTCCTGAAACGAGTCACATTTGGAAAATCTGACCATAAATCTATCCTCTTAATTCCTATTTACAAGAAACTCAAACAGGAAATACCAGTGATGCGCTCAATATGGAAGTGTTCCAATGAAGTGGACGATAAGCTACTGGACTTGTTTTGCTAGCACAAATTGATTCATCAGATGGCATTGAGGAGTTTTCCCCATCTGTCACCGGCTTCATTAATAATGTATATAATTGGTACCATTGGAAAGAAAACACTTTGAAGTTTGTAGAAATGTTTACATAACACAATTGATATGGTAGGAACAAATCAAAAGAAAAAACAACCGGAATTTTGTGGTCTTTGAGAGCCCATGCTCTTACAAAGGAAAGCTATTGGTCATATGCAATTCCAGCTCCCAGATTGCAATTCACATGGCTTCCACTAGATGTCAACAGTCTTTGTTCAAGGTTTCAGGCTTGTTTCTTCCTAAACGAGGAAGAATTTTGAGTTTTGGAACTGGGAGTCAGAGTTGGAAATCAGTCTGTGAGTGTGCGACGAAGAGTACTCCCACCTGCTTATTTAGCTTTTCTATTGAACATACTTCTTTCCATATGAAATATTATAGTTTAATTACATTTTAGGGTAACTGAGGATTATATAGAAACGTATTTTGACTTCTTATAACAAAGTTTAGCGGTAGCTTTTTAGATTCCTTTCTCTGCATGTTGAACGAGTGGATTACTCAAATTGATGGCGCCAACTAAACAGACTTTTTGAAATAAATAAATATTTCATCTAACAAAATGACCATACATGTTGTAGCTGGGGCCCTTTGGATTGCAAATCAGAGGAAAATCTTCAAAAGGGAAGTGAATATTTAATCGCTATTTGTGATTTTATGAAGCCTGTGCTGGTTGAAATATATTTTGATGTGGGGTGCCGTCAAACATTCGCACGGCATGCTTCCTCTGTAAAGCCTATTGTAAATCAGGCAGTGCAGTTAGATTAACAAGACTTTAAGCTGTTAACCGACATAAGACACTTGTATGTACGTACATTTTATTTATTTATTTCACCTTTATTTAACCAGGTAGGCAAGTTGAGAACAAGTTCTCATTTACAATTGCGACTTGGCCAAGATAAAGCAAAGCAGTTCGACACATACAACAACACAGAGTTACACATGAAGTAAAGCAAACAAACAGTCAATAATACAGTAGAAAAATAAGTCTATATACAATGTGAGCAAGTGAGGTGAGATAAGGGAGGTAGAGGCATAAAAAGGCCATGGTGGCAAAGTAAATACAATTTAGCAAGTAAAACACTGGAATGGGGTGGCAGGGTAGCCTAGTGGTTAGAGCTTGTATTTACTTCGCCACCATATCCGTTTTATGCCTCTACCTACATTATCTCACCTCACTTGCTCACATTGAGAGTTGCTGTGTGGGGTGCAGTGCTGTTGACCTGGGTAGGGGTAGCCAGGTGGAAAGCATGGCCAGCTGTAGAAAAATGCTTATTGAAATTCTCAATTATAATGGATTTATCGGTGGTGACAGTGTTTCCTATCCTCAGTGAAGTGGGCAGCTGGGAGGAGGTGTTCTTATTCTCCATGGACTTTACAGTGTCCCAGAACTTTTTTGACTTTGTTGCAGGAAGCAAATTTCTGCTTGAAAAAGCTAGCCTTGGCTTTTCTAACTGCCTGTGTATATTGGTTTATACTGGTTTCTAGCGTCCCTTGTATAACACGGGGGCTGTTCGATGCTAATGCAGAACGCCATAGGATGTTTTTGTGTTGATTAAGGGCAGTCAGGGCAGTCAAATGTTTAATATCCATAATTGTATTATCATTTATTTGAATTGCGCACCCTCCAATTTCACCGGAAGTTGTCGTCAACCCTAAGATGAATATGCACCTGAGGAATGGTCGTTAAGACACTAACAGCTTACAGACGATCAGTAATTAAGGTCACAGTTATGAAACCTAGGACACTAAAAGGCCTTTCTACTGACTCTGAAAAACATCAAAGAAAGATGCCCAGGGTCCCTGCTCATCTGTGTGAATGTGCCTTAGGCATGCTGCAAGGAGGCATGAGGACTGCAGATGTGGCCAGGGCAATATAAATTACAATGTCCGTACTGTCAAACGCCTAAGACAGCGCAACAGGAGACAGGATGGACAGCTGATCGTCTTAGCAGTGGCAGACCATGTGTAACAACACCTGCACAGGATCGGTACCTCCGAACATCACACCTGCGGGACAGGTACAGGATAGCAACAACAACTGCCCGAGATACACCAGGAACGCACAATCCCTCCATCAGTGCTCAGACTGTCCACAATAGGCTGAGAGATGCTGGACTGAGGGCTTGTAGGCCTGTTGTAAAGCAGGTCCTCACCAGACATCAATGGCAACAACGTCGCCTATGGGCACAAACCCATGCAACTAACTAATGCAACTTTAGTAATGATGGTTTTGGGAAACAGCTGGGAGATTTAACAAGGCTCCTCTGAAGGTACTAATGATGAACTTAGCCTTAAAATTGCTTTTGGGAAACTGGGCCTAGATCAGTAATCATGATTACATTATATCATGATGTCAGGAATCTATATGATCTTGCCTGCAATGTTCCAGTGTGTGGATTTATTTCTACTGCTGAAATAAACTACACCTGGCAGGAAGTAGAGCCACAAAGAAAATGAATGGCCAATAATAACATTTATTTGCTTTGAAACAGTCCCCCTGTCGATGCTCAACAATTCTTAACTGCACGTGTCAGTGCTTGTTGCAGAAAATGTTTAGTCCTTTTTAATGTTTCATTTGTGTTGAAACTACCAACAGATTGTAGTTAGAGTGACATAGATGGACATCATCGCACTTGTCTACATTGTATTTGTTTTCTACTCAAATAAAAGGGTGTTTTGACATTGTTTAGACTTTATTGTTACAGTTACAAATTTGTTGAAAACATTGTATTGAGTTAGCTAGTTGTCACGCAAGTATGATGATGACATTGACCATCTCTCTCTCTCTCTCTCTCTCTCTCTCTCTCTCTCTCTCTCTCTCTCTCTCTCTCTCTCTCTCTCTCTCTCTACACTACAGACAATATGTAGCTGATCAGAGGATATTATTTTGGCCATGCTATTGATCTTAGCCTCAAATTTCTATTTTCCCATATTCATAGCTCTCCACAATTAAAGGTTCTATTCAATCACTTTCGCTTCAGATGTCATCAACTTAGAGGTTGTTTTGGCTGCGTTGGAGGTGGAACTTTGTTAGAGCTGTCAAATCCACAATCGGCTCCTGCCATTATACCTAAAGAGGACATTGTCATTGGCTGCACATAGTCACATTAACAGAAATCCCATGCAGCCTTGTTAACAAGTTCTAACACTGGAATGAGAGATGTAATCTTTACCTCCATTTGGATGATAGAAATCCACGTTATTTCGTTTAAGGATTGTTTTAAATTTCAGTGTCATTATTTCTATATAGCCTAGACTTTCTTGTTCTGAACTTCGAATGCTAGTGGCACAGGTCTGGCTTTGTGACAATGATCAAGAGCAGCTGCTCACCGATTTAACAGCTCCAATGCAGTTACACATCCTGATTTGACAGCTCCAAAGCAGCTACACCTCCCAATTTGACAGCTCCAACAGTTACACCTCTGACACCGCCAAAACATCAGCTATGCGGGTGTCAGCTATCGACAGTTAAAGCTTGATCTGATTCAAACTAGGAATACATATTTTATCAAACCGTCATTTAAGTGCCTAATTTTACCCTAATGCAGTGGCCTGAAACTAGTTTACAGGCCACATAAAGCCTTCAGGTCACATGATGCTGGCTTGTAAAGTGTAAAGTTTGTAAATACTACTGGAATTCAACCAGAAAGGATTCAGAATGACTGCTATGGCAGGATACATTAAACTTGAGACTGCCTTAAACATGAAAACTGGAACAATAATTTCAGTAACGAGTGCAATAAGTCTGAGTATGTTATTTATATTTGAGTTCCATACGATTAACCAGAAGGGGACTAGGGTTCCAATTTTGGAACACCCCCCCCCACGTTCAGCTGGAAGGTGGCGCATGGAACGCATAAATATTCCTAAAAATATTTAACCTCCACACATTAACAAGACCAATGGCTCAAATGAAAGATAAACACCTTGTTTATCTACCCAGCAAGTCAGATTTCTAAAATGTTTTACGGCGAAAACATAGCACATATTTATGTCAAACCACCACCGAAGACACAGCTAATTTGCGTAGCCAAGTTGAAAAAAATATGCAATCAACAAACGCAGGATTAAAAGAATAATAATGCACTAACCTTTTGAAATCTTCATCAGATGACAGTAATATAACATGTTACACAGTACATTTATGTTTTTTTCAATAATATGCTATATATATCCATAAATCTCTGTTTACAATGATGCATCGTTCAAAAAATGCTACTCAAATGTCCCGAGAAATGACGATAGCTCCGGCAGATAACGTCAGCTAACAAGGAATACACATCATAAACTTTGACTAAATATGCATGTTCTACATATATATAGTTAGATACACTTCTTCTGAATGCAATCGCTGTGTTACATTTATTTTTAACGTTACAGGTTTCGTTCACTAGGCTATACTATGAGTCGGCGCTCAAAAAGTAGCATTATGGCTCCTCTATCTTGGAGTCCACAGAAACCCAAATTTACCACATAAATATTCCCTTACCTTTGCTGTTCTTCCATCAGAAGACCTGGAAGGAATTATACTTACCAAAAACAGCGTTTAGTTTTGCAGTCTGTGTCTTTCGGTTCTCAAACACGACACATTTCGGTTGAAATGTAGCCAAAAGTCAAGTGGATGCGCACCAAAACGTCGAACTTACATATTATATGTCGACTAAACTTATCAAACTAAGTTCATAATCAAGCTTTAATATGTTATAAAGGTGTACAGCAATCGTGAGGACGAACAGAAACGCATGCATTGTATAATCGATCTTGGAAAAAAGACAGGACCGGAGCAGAGCGCGCATAATAGTAACCTGTTTTTTCGCGTGACCGAAAGGTTTCGGCCCGCCAAAACTCTCGTGAGCGCGCGATTCTCACAATGAGAATCCCCATTGAAAGCTGAGATCGCGCTGAAGACAAAGAGACTGTTCCCAGACCTGTAGGTGCTTGGGAAGGGTGGGGGCGATGACGTCAAATTTGGGCCAACTTTTCTGACGACAAGAGAGAGTTTGGGAGAATGACTGCCCTGGGAGTTCTGCTTTACATACAGACATAATTTAAACGGTTTTAGAAGTTTTAGAGTGTTTTCTATTCAATAATATTTGCATATATTAGCAACTTTTGACAAAAAAAAATAATGTTGACTATGGGCACGCAATTACTCCAGCGGGGGCAGTAAACAGCCCTATCCCATGAATCAATCAATGTACATGCAAAAACCTAGATATTGAAACAAACAATTCTAAAACACAACCTGCAATAGAGCATGCTGGGAAATATAATGATGGGCGTAGGTTTGGTTGAAATGTTTATTAAGACCAAGACTGGGGTTATTTTACACCACTGAGTTTTAATTTAACTCTGGACTGTGTTAATTTAACTCTTGAATCAACACTACAAATGTTACACTCAAAATTATTTAACACTAGCCAGTTTGCTGTGTACTATGAAAGGAATGCATCTGCAGGCTTTCATACATTTCAAGAACCTTTTAGAATTCTGAAGAGGCATAGATGCCTTGTCAAGAACTCCACACTTAACTCAAAAGTTCTTTATCGGCAAGTGTTTTCCAAGGAACCTTAAGAACTGAAGAAGACCCATTTAAGAACCTATCTTTTTTCAGTGTATAGAGAATTGTATGGAAAGAGATACATAATCCATTCGTTTATGGATGGTATAATTCCATCAAAGTGATAAATTGATTAACTACCACTTTATACATGCCTGCAGCCATACATGCTCATATAAATCCCCATTGAGCTTACTAATGTGTAGTTAAACCACAGAACCTCAGCATCAGGGGAAGGTTTCTGCGTAATCAAGGGCAAATTACTTACCCAATATATTCAATGTTTTCACAAAGTATTATTTGCCTATGGAAGTAGTACATATTTTGGGGGGCTTGGATTGACCCTACTGATCTACTGCATCTTTCCTGTTAAAGGTAAGCCCAATAAAGACAACCGACTCAGGATGCATCCCAAATAGCACCCTTTTCCCAAAATAGTGCACTACTTTTAACCAGAGCCCTATGGACCCTGGTCAATAGTAGCGCACTATATAGAATAGGGTGGTGTCATTTGGGAAGTCAGTCCGATTAGAAGGGAGGTCACATCTCCATAACCCTCAACTCCACAATGTCACTCCCTTCAATTATAGGGAATATTAAATGAGTGATAGGAAATGTGAAAATAAATAACCTCAGTCAGATGTGAGTTTGAGGAGCCCGGACCAGAATCTGCTGTCTAATGGCTATGACAAAGAGGCATGACATAACCCTGGCCCTGGGAAGCATAGCCTACTGTAATGGCATTTCTGAACATAATCAGCTGTCTAGTGCTGGCTGGAGCGAGGCAAATGAGGAGGAAAATAAACTAAATCAATGTCTGGTCTCGGTAACAGTTAGCAGCACCTGGTGAATATTAACTAATGTCTGGTTCTACCTTCACATTTTGAACTGTTCAGTCTCGTCTCACGTTAACATACAAATTAAGAAGTGTATTTGTTTCTGGGTGTCAAGATGACTTGGGTGATTAAGTGAGTGTTTGCAGTATCAAGGATTTTGATTCTTATTTATGTGTTCTGTCCCCCAGCAAATGAATAAATAAAAAATAACATGGACACAAAACTATTCCCATTATTAAAAACAAAAGTATTAATTTTCTAAAACGTGTACATCGCTTGTACATCAATACAATATATTGTGAAAGAATTATGCAGGCTGGACAAACATTATCTTCCCCCCTATGTATTGCAGTCTACTGTAGTCTGTCACCATGTTTCTTTCCTTTCTTCCTCACATGCTGCAGCTAGGAGGTTGGCCTGTAATAGTGAGTCCTGCCGGGGTTCTTGCCTCATTGTTCCTCTGTGTTATCTCTTATGTTTTGCATGTTCCCGCTGTCCCTTAGGGGCCCCTTGTTCTCCTTTCAATGTTGCCCCCAAAACCGCCTCTAAACTAAGTGGGACACAAAACCTAAGAGAGAGTCCAAATAAATGCGGCCCACAGACAATGGAATAGTGGGTTTACCACACAAGAGATGCATATTTCATTGTATGTACATAGCTTGGAATGGAGAGCTGATCCCACTGAGGATGACAGAATAACACTGCAGTTAAAATTACGCTGAGGAGCTCATTGTCTCTCACTCTCTCTTTCTCTCTCCACGAAGGAAATAGTGTTTAAGCTGCGTGTCCAAATGATAAATTATAACTGAATTATTTATGCCCAGTGTGTGTTACGTATACTTGCACTCTGCGGAGATTCAGGCGGTCTGTCTGGCGTGGCGCAGAGGAGCCTTAGGGAGGCACTCTCCAACATTGACAGTCCCTGAATCTCTATCAGTGTAATTTTTTTTATTCAAATTACAGCATGGTAGATCATAAACACCAGCATTAGATTATGGAAATGAGGAGGCTGCATCTTCCGCAGTTAATTCCTTTTGGGAGACGTTTAATTTAAACAAATAAATAACAGTGCCGCATCAGGTGTTTGTGAAGGGTATTGTGTAAAGTTAGCCCAGAAAATGGAATAATAATCACTCAATTTGAATGGCTATGTGCGTTCAATCACCCGTCACTGAACACTTCATTAAGACTGTGATAGTTTTCTAAATATGAAGGACACACAACTTAAGGCATGCATCAGAAGAAGGGGAAACAAATATCGGCCTTCCATTTTGACTCCCCCCCCAAAAAAATGAGCAGTGTTATTCTGTCATCTTTAGTGGGATCAGCTCCCCATGCCAAGATTTGGTCTCTCCTTGAGGTTTTGTGTCTTACTTATATATATTTAAAAAAAATATATCTTCACATTTTCAAACAGTGCATTTATATTTTCCAAAGGGGGTAAACATTTGGGTGAGTTTTTTTCTCGCTGAGAAGCCTCGTTTTACTGCCACAAATAAAATTAAACAATCTTGTGTTCAGTGAAATAACAACACAATGTCAAATACAGGTAGCCTTGTCAAATAACTAACATCCAATCATATTAACAGTCACTCTCTCGCAGGAAACCTTCACTCTTGTGCAGACATTTAGAAACAAAACATGACAATTTGAAAAAGTAGCGCTGTAATGGTTTTCCTCCTCTTCGTCCGAAGAGGAGAGGCGAGAAGGATCGGAGGACCAATATGCGGCGTGGTAAGTGTCCATGGTTGTTTATTTAAACACAAACTGAACACTCCATACAAAAACAATAAACGTAACGTGAATAACCAAAACCGAAAACAGTACCGTAAAACAGTAAAACACAGACACGGAAACAATCACCCTCAAACAAACAGTGAAATCCAGGCTACCTAAGTATGATTCTCAATCAGAGACAACTAACGACACCTGCCTCTGATTGAGAACCATACTAGGCCGAACACAGAAAAACAACCTAGACACACAAAACATAGAATGCCCACCCAACTCACGTCCTGACCAACTAAAACAAACAATTAACACAATAACTAGGGTCAGAGCGTGACAAGCGCAAGTTTTTGGAGCGAGAATAAAGACAACTTCCTAGTAGTAAGACACGTACAAAAGCAACAGATGCCAATAATAAGAAGGGGCCAGAAGTGTTGTTGTGTAGAAGTGTGTTGAGCTACCGAGTATGCAACCGGCAAGCTTCATACTATTGTGGAGGACATAATTATTTCTGCTGCTGTGGATATGGCTGGGACAATGCTGGGGGAAAAGCATAAAAAAAATGATAAAAGCCGTGACAGGAAGACATGGTGGAGTGGTAACTCTCATGCAAGCAGTTGCTCCCAACGCAACTTGGGTACATTGCAGCATCCACCGAGAGGCTCTTACTGCCAAGGGAATGCCTGACAGCTTGAAAAATGTTTTGGACACTACAGTGGAAATGGTTAACTTATTTTCTGCACTATGCAATGTTAGGGGCAGCGACCATGTGATGCTTTTACAACATACAGAAGTGCTCTGGTTATCAAGGGGCAAAGTATTGACACGTTTTTTTGGAGAGACGGGCGTAACATTTTCTTTACTGACCATTTTAATTTGTCTGACTGCTTGCATGATGACGAGTTTCTCACATGACTGGCCTATCTGGGTGATATTTTTTCTCGCCTGAATGATCTGAATCTAAGATTACAGGGACTCTCCGCAACTATATTCAATGTGCGGGACAAAATTGAGGTTATGATTAAGAAGTTGAAGTGCTTTTCTGTCTGCATTAACAAGGACAACACACAGGTCTTTCCATCGTTGTATGATTTTTTTGAGCAAATGAACTCAAGCTTACGAACAATGTCAAATGTGATATAGAGAAGCACCTGAGAGAGCTGGGTGTGCAATTACGCTGGTACTTTCCTGAAACGGATGACACAAACAGCTGGATTTGTTATCCCTTTCATGCCCTGCCTCCAGTCCACTTACTAATATCTGAACAAGAGAGCCTCATCGAAATTGCTACAAGTGGTTCCGTGAAAATTGAATTTAATCAGAAGCCATTGCCAGATTTATGGAATGGGCTGCGCTCTGAGTATCCCGCCTTGGCAATTCACACAGTTAACCTTTTGTGACTAGGGGGCAGTATTTTCATTTTTGGAAAAATAACGTTCCCGTACTAAATGGGATATTTTGTCAGGACAAGATGCTAGAATATGTATATAATTGACAGCTTAGGATAGAAAACACTCTAAAGTTTCCAAAACTGTAAAAATATTGTCTGTGAGTATAACAGATCTGATATTGCAGGCGAAAGCCTGAGAAAAATCCAATCCGGAAGTGCCTCATGTTTTGAAAGTGCTGCGTTCCAATGCGTCCCTATTGAGCAGTGAATGGGCTATCAACCAGATTCCCCTTTCTCCGTATTCCCCAAGGTGTCTACAGCATTGTGACGTAGTTTTACGCATTTATGTTGAAGAATACCCGTAAGCGGCTACATTGCGCAACTGGTCACCTGATGGCTCCCAGAGCGATTCTCGCGTAAAATACAGAGGTAGCCATTATTCCAATCGGTCCTACTGAAAAACCAATTGTCCTGGTGGATATATTATCAAATAGATATTTGAAAAACACCTTGAGGATTGATTATAAACAACGTTTGCCATGTTTCTGTTGATATTATGGAGCTAAGTTGGAATATTTTTCGGCGTTTTCGTGACTGCAATTTCCGGGTGATTTCTCAGACAAACGTGACGAACTAACGGAGCTATTTTGCCTACAAAAATAATATTTTTGGAAAAAAGGAACATTGGCTATCTAACTGGGAGTCTCGTGAATGAAAACATCCGAAGCTCATCAAAGGTTAACAATTTAAGTTGATTGCTTTTCTGATTTCCGTGACCAAGTTACCTGCTGCTAGCTGGACAAAATGCTATCGTTAAACTTACACATATGCTTGTCTAGCTTTGGCTGTAAAGCATAATCTGAGATGACAGGGTGATTAACAAAAGGCTAAGCTGTGTCTCAATATATTTCACTTGTGATTTTCATGAATAGGAATATTCTCTAGGAATAGGAATATTCTCTAGGAATATTTATGTCTGTTGCGTTATGCTAATTAGTGTCAGTCGATGATTACGCTCCCTCATGCGGGATGGGGAGTCACTACTGATGCCCTTTGCAACCACGTTCCTATGTGAGAGTGGATTCTCGGCCCTAACTAGCATGAACATTAAATACAGGCACAGACTGTGTGTTGAAAATGATATAAGACTGAGCATCCTTTCAAGCACACCCTTTCTCATTAACCTGTGGTGAGTTATTGACCATTTTTGAAGAACAAATAAGGTTTAAAGAGCAAAATTATTGATTTTTTTAAAATTATTATTTGTGCCCTGATCCTATAAGAGCTCTGTCACTTCCCATGAGCCGGGTTGTGACAAAAACTCACACTCATTCTTATGTTTAATAAATGTATTGTATAGTGTATGTGTGGCAGGCTTATTACAATGATGGCAAAAACCAACATTTGAGAGTGAGCTGACCCTAGTGCTAGAGGTGGTACGCAGCTGGAGGTTGAATGTTTGAAGGGGTCCCGGACTATAAAAAGTTTGGGAATTACCGGTGTAGATGAATGGGAGAGAAAAAGGTTCAATAAGGATTTGTTAGCCTTTAGACAATTGAGGCATGGACTGTGTATATGTGCTATTCAGAGGGTGAATAGGCAAGACAAAAGATTGAAGTGCCTTTGAACGAGTTATGGCAGTAGGTGCCAGGCACACTGGTTTGAGGGTTTCAAGAACTGCAACGTTTCTGTTTTTTTCCACGATCAACAGTTTCCTGTATGTATCAAGAATGGTCCATCACCCAAATGACAAGCAGCCGACTTGACACAACTGGGGAAACCATTGGAATCAACAATACTACAAAGACGTATTTCTACATCCCACCTCTTTAAGGAATACCTAGGATAGGATAAAGTAATCCTTCTCACCCCCCTTAAAAGATTTAGATGCACTATTGTAAAGTGGCTGTTCCACTGGATGTCATAAGGTGAATGCACCAATTTGTAAGTCGCTCTGGATAAGAGCGTCTGCTAAATGACTTAAATGTAAATGTACATAATAGTTTCTTGTAACAATAATTTAACCAAAGGGGGACCACCTCCTCAAAATAAATATTTATTATCACAGTACTTATACAGATCATATTACGTAAAATCTTAAGCCAACCAAAATAACAGAACAGATTACCTGGTTTGACATTCCCTCTCACAGGTGGCCAAATTGAACAGACTGAAAGCGACACCACCAATAGGCCATGCCTCCAATTATTCTGATAGGCTGCTGCCACTCCATTGCACCCACCGCTATGTGATGCAAATGCACGTGTTAAAAGCAATTTAGAAGCTTTCAAACAATTCAAAAATTAACTTTGACAAATCATTATTTGATTTCAGACAAATTTTATATAATAGGTTGAACAAGCCATAGTGTAATTTTGGATCACACCAATCAGAACATACACTTCAGATGGACAACAGTGCCATCTCACCTTTTACAGTGTAGAGGTAGCACGCACACACATGAACACGCACAGTCTTGCGCAGCTAACCTTGTGGGGACATACAATTCAGTCCCATTCAAAATCCTATTTTCCCTAACCTGTACCTTAAACCTAACTCTAGCTACTAATCCTAATTCTAATTCTAACCTTAACCCTAAACCACCTAGAAATGACATTTGACCTTGCCGGGGACCAACAAAATGTCTCCAGTTGGTCAAAAGTGTGATTGTTTACTATTCTTGTGGGGACTTCTGGTTCCCACAAGTATAGTTAAACACGTCCACACAAACACAAACAAATTCTAATGCCAAATTGGTATTGATACATGTTTTCCAATTATGCTATTATCTCCCTCATCTCAACAATCTCTGCATCTGTTTCTTGGATCTAATTTCATCCAATAGCATCGCTAATGATGTTAAGTCAATATTGGAAAAGTCAATATTGGAAAAGTCAATATTGGAAAAGTCAATATTGGAAAAGTCAATATTATCCTAAACAAGTGGAACTAATTTGGATGTAATTTAGAGACCCATATGAGGAAATGTAGCCAATTTTGTCCTTATATGACAGACATTTTGTAAATATGTTGGAAAAAACGATGTAATTTATTACAAAATATAAAGTATTTACCATTAACTGTTGTAACAGACCTTTTACATTTGACATTTGATGCAACGTTGGCTACATTTGCTTTAAATTCACTTTGGATGTTAACAAAACAGATGGTTGCATTTATGCACCAGTATATTGGAAATATTTGTACATAATAAATGGTAAATCCATTCCTTTCCATCATCATCAACATAACATAAACACCATGTGTGGCAAGGCAGTGTCAGGGAAACTGGTGCCAGTCTCCATCAGTTTATGCATTAGGCCTATTTGGCAAATATAATAGAACCCATAGTTCTTCTTGTCCTTACCCATAGCAATATAGCTGCAGCAATTCTGATGACTTGTACTTTTCACAAGTCCCTTTCGATTCGATCAATTAATAAATCATGAAGTATTTAGAATAATATGGAAAATATGCAGTGTTACATTTTTTTTCTAAAATCATGCTGAGCTAACAAATAATGTGATCCTTGAAGTTTTGTGCTAAGCTTATCTTTCTGCCATTAAAATCCCCAAGTCTTCCAATTCACCGTTTCCCCCAAGGGAAAGCACATACTCAGCTCAAGCATTCCAGGTTCCTGAGTAGTAGGTTGTGATAGAACTGTAAAATAACACAAAACCTAAACAATTAGCAAAGGGTAGCATGAATGACAGTTGAGTATGAAAATGACATCTTTGTCAGTTACAGCTTCTGTTCTGAAAAAAAAAACGTTTTTTATTGGGACTGGATTTCTTCCTAGTTGCTAGACATTTACCTTTATTTACAGTTTGTAATACTCATCCCCAACCTCTCTTGACAAGATCTCAAAGTAATTTGGACACATAGGTTTCAATGTAGAGTATCCTAGTAGCATGTTTACTCATTGCCAGTGAATAGACATGCTAGCCTGTGTTAAAGAAACACATTGAACACAAACAGAGTAGGATTGTGTAGACATGTGTAGATTCCATTGGCGCTTACTCTATCCCGTTTCTGTCTTATTCCACAATCAATCAGAAATACCATAGTATTACCTATGCCATTTCCTTGCAGGAAATCAGTTCAATATGAAAATTGAAAGTCTCATAAATAATGCATGGAGGAACCTTTGTGCCTGTTGGCGGAAGTGTCCTGAATGGTTGATATTTTGCATTATATGGAGAATCAGTCTGTCAAACCAAGGCTATTTTGCTCAGAACACCAGGTGAATTCTAATGGGATCTGTATCTATATGGGGTCGGCAGAAAGAGTGTTATTACAATACCTGGGCTCAGGTAAAATAATAAGAGATCGCTTATACGGTTATAAAATGTACTGTATTTTTCGATTAAGCAATATTGGATAGCCTTATTCTGAGGATACATCAAGTTAAAATTCCTTAGTGTCCAACAACTCATCCAACTGGCACCCTATCCCCTATTGTGTGTGGTCAGGGGTGTTGAACTGTATCGGGAATAGGGTGCAATTTGGGATGCAGTCTGTGACCCCTGATGAAGTGTAGTGTCACCCCTTGGGGGTTCCAACCAGCAGCACACTTACTGTTTTTTCAGAATACTGAGAATGGTATAAGAGAGCAATCTGTAAACTCCTCTGTGAGAGCGAGACTAGTGCCAACACAGGCTCAGCTGCCTGCCTGGTGTCTGTGTTTCTGGTGCTGGCTATTTTTCAGCTGGATGTAACCCTCACCTTCCCCCTTAGACTCTTATAAGTGTCAGAAGAGCCACCCTTGTACAGGTGTAGAGATGGCATGCCAGGTAGAGATTGGCTTTGATGATAAATGTGTTGTGCTCACAATGTCAATGGTAATGGCTGCTTGGGGAGCTCAATTTGTAACTGCTCTAATATGTGTGGAGTCAACCAATTATTCATAGTTTTACAATCTTTAAGAGTCACCCATGTGTCAATCTAAGTAACGTAATAAAAAAATCCCCATAAAAATATGTCAGTTTAAGCTAGAGATACAGTATCTGGTTTTTGGGATGGGCTGCATCTCAATCTGCATATCCGCCTGTGTTGGCCTTCTGCATCTGCGGGGAAAGGTGGCTGTTTGTAAGACCATGAGACATCCTTAAAATCGGTCCTCTCACAAAAACGACTGTAGCGTTCAAACAGTTTTGCTTTTTTATACACCCACAAGTGTCACGGACTCGTCTGAAGGTAACCCATGCAAATTAATGGAAGTATGGAGGTAGTTATGTAGCAACAAAATAAGGGGTTAAATATGTGTCTAAAAAAACTTTTATATTTCCTGAGCTTTCTTATATCTCCTGGATATAATACAGATACTTTAAAAACGTACTCCTTTTGATTCATTTGACTGCTTTTAATCAGGGCAAGGTGACCGGAAACATGACCGAATACAAACAGTGTAGCTATTCCCTCCGCAAGGCAATCAAACAAGTTAAGCGTCAGTATAGAGACAAAGTAGAATTGCAATTCAACGGCTCAGACACAAGAGGTATGTTGCAGGGTCTACAGTCAATCACGGATTACAAAAAGAAAACCAGCCCAGTCACGGACCAGGATGCCTTGCTCCCAGGCAGACTAAATAACTTTATAGGTCCACAGACGATGCAATCTCAACCACACTGCACACTGTCCTAACCCATCTGGACAAGAGGAATACCCATGTGAGAATGCTGTTCATCGACTAAAGCTCAGCATTTAACACCATAGTACCCTCCAAACTCTTCATCAAGCTCGAGACCCTGGGTCTCGACCCCGCCCTGTGCAACTGGGTACTGGACTTCCTGACGGGCCGCCCCCAGGTGGTGAGGGTAGGTAACAACATCTCCACCCCGCTGATCCTCAACACTGGGGCCCCACAGGGGTGCGTTCTGAGCCTTCTCCTGTACTCCCTGTTCACCCACGACTGCGTGGCCACGCACGCCTCCAACTCAATCATCAAGTTTGCGGACGACACAACAGTGGTAGGCTTGATTACCAACAACGACGAGACGGCCTACAGGGAGGAGGTGAGGGCCCTCGGAGTGTGGTGTCAGGAAAATAACCTCACACTCAACATCAACAAAATTAAGGAGATGATTGTGGCCTTCCACCCTATCCACATCGATGGAACAGTAGTGGAGAGGGTAGTAAGTTTTAAGTTCCTCGGCGTACACATCACAGACAAACTGAATTGGTCCACCCACACAGACAGCATTGCGAAGAAGGCGCAGCAGCGCCTCTTCAAACTCAGGAGGCTGAAGAAATTCGGCTTGTCACCAAAAGCACTCACAAACTTCTACAGATGCACAATCGAGAGCATCCTGGTGGGCTATATCACCGCCTGGTACGGCAACTGCTCCGCCCACAACTGTAAGGTTCTCCAGAGGGTAGTGAGGTCTGAACAACGCATCACCGGGGGCAAACTACCTGCCCTCCAGGACACCAACACCACCCGATGTCACAGGAAGGCCATAAAGATCATCAAGGACAACAACCACCGAGCCACTGCCTGTTCACCCCGCTATCGTCCAGAAGGCGAGGTCAGTACAGGTGCATCAAAGCTGGGACCGAGAGACTGAAAAACAGCTTCTATCTCAAGGCCATCAGACTGTTAAACAGCCACCACTAACATTGAGTGGCTGCTGCCAACACACTGACTCAACTCCAGCCACTTTAATAATGGGAATTGATGGGGATTGATGTAAAATATATCACTAGCCACTTTAAACAATGCTACTTAATATCATGTTTACATACCCTACATTATTTATCTCATATGTATATGTATATACTGTACTCGATACCATTTACTGCATCTTGCCTATGCCGCTCTGTACCATAACTCATTCATATATCTTTATGTACATATGCTTTATCCCTTTACACTTATGTGTATAAGGTAGTAGTTTTGGAATTGTTAGCTAGATTACTCGTTGGTTATTACTGCATTGTCGGAACTAGAAGCACAAGCATTTCGCTACACTTGCATTAACATCTGCTAACCATGTGTATGTGACAAATAACATTTGATTTGATTTCACTTTCTTTTTTGCAATTTATGTTATTCATTGCATTTCTATGAGTTAAAGGAGTAATGGCCAAATTCAATATTTTATCAAATACTTGTTAAAACAAATGTTTGCTACCTAAAGGGGTCCTAAAATTCTCAATCAAATAGCTAAATGATCTTTGGTATGACCCCCCCTATTCCTTGATAAATCCATATTAGAGAAACAATAATTCCCTAATTTGATACATATTAGAAATGTAATCCTAATCAGAAGGCATGTAAAATGTGAAGAAGCGTTTACCTTTGAAATGGTTCACATAAGAATAAAAACCTTGTGTAAAACACAATCAAGACATACAGCACTTTATCCTTAAAATCAGTTTTGGTATGCAATTAACATAAACATGCCAGTCCACTTGTTATGACATTCTCTCAGGTTTAAAGTTTGTTATGGAATATGAGAACTCACTATCTATCAACATGTTTTGTTGGAAATAGATAGAAGCGCTCTACAGTAGATAAAACGCAAAACTCCTATGACACGTGAAAGTAAGTTGTCCACTGAAGATAAGTCACTCAGACAATATATATGTTTTTCACCATGCAGTTCAGGACTTCCATAATTGTTGAATCCAAACCACTAAACCACAGAGAACTGTTTTGTTTAAAGCACAGTTACATGGCAGGGGTAATTGCATGTATCAATTAAATGCTAGTGATTTATTGTTCCTTTTATCTTAGATATGATGGTATCATTTCATCCTAACTGTGATTTGAGCAATGCATCAGTTACTCAGAACACACATAGTTCAAAGATGAAGACCTTCATTCATACTAATTATAAGCTGCACAAACAATACAAATGAACAAAGGAAATATAATTTTGCTGTGATGTGTGTTCTTTTCATCATTCTAAATGAGACTGCTGCTATGGTACAACAAAGTTGAAAGGCAAATACAGTATGTATTCAGCATTGAATGGAATTATGTATTTAACTGTGACATCTAAGAAAATATGCATTTCAAATCACACGTTTTTTGTTCATCTCTAGGTATGATTCCATATCCAACCAGACATATCCAGCCAATACCTTAATAAAGCATTGGTATAATTGGCAACAGTGTCACGTTCTGACCTTTATTTCCTTTGTTTTGTCTTTATTTAGTATGGTCAGGGCGTGAGTTGGGGTGGGCAGTCTGTTTGTTTCTCTATGTTTGGTTTCTGTTTCGGCCTAGTATGGTTCTCAATCAGAGGCAGGTGTCGTTAGTTGTCTCTGATTGAGAATCATACTTTGGTAGCCTGGGTTTCACTCTTGGTTTGTGGGTGTTTGTTTCCGTGTCGGTGTTTATCGCCACACGGTACCGTTTTCAGTTTTGTTAATGTTCACATTTATTGTTTTGTGTTTCATAGTGTTCAGTGTTTTTTCTTATTAAAATCGTCATGAACACTTACCACGCCACATCTCGGTCCGATCCTTACTCCTCTTCAGACGAAGAGGAAATCTGCCGTTACAAACAGGCACTGGTGACATCTGACTGTCCTATTTCCTGGTAGCGTCCAAATGGCACCCTATTCAATATATAGTGCACTACTTGGTCCTGGTAAAAAGAAGTGGACTATAAAGTAAATAGGGTGCCATTTGGAACGCTCCTCTAAATGTAGGCCCTCACTTCTACCCTAAGTGCCAACTGGCCCTCATTACCCAAACAATGATTAATGTCCTATCCTACACCTTGTTTGTGTCAATACCTGCTTTCTCTAGGATTATGATTTTCAGGCAACAAACATGATGCATTTGAAATATATGCATGTCATGAAAACAAATGTGAAAATATCTGCCAGACAACCTGTCAACTCTAATATATACACTGTTCAGGCCATTTTATTATCTGAGGTTTCGAATAAAAATAAATACTCTTTGGCTGCTGTTTGGTGTAGTATTTTATTCTGTAGGACAGCAGAGGACACCAATGACAGATAATAGTCTTCCTTGCACATCTCCCTGATGGCTTAATCTAGGCCTGGCTGCGTAGGACTGGTACACTTAGAAAAACGATTCCAAACGGGTTCTTTGTGGAGGGATAGGGTTCTACCGAGAACCGTTTTGATCTGAAGAATCCTTTTTGAAAGACAAAGCAAAGGGTTCTAGCTTTAACATCCTAAGAATTTTTGGAAGAAATTGTTCTTTGATGATTATTTGGAAGGCAAGAAGGATTCTTTGGAAGGCAAGAACAGTTCCTCATAGAACCATATCATATTTCCCAGCATGCTCGAATGCAGGGTGATTTTCTGAATTGTTTGTTTTAATATCTGTTTTTTTTTTGCATTTTGTTATGTTCCAGCCTTATTCTAAAATGAATAAATGTTTTCCCCCCTCAACAATCTACACACAATCCCCATTCATACCCTTTACTCAATATTTTGTTGAAGCACCTTTGGCAGCGATTACAATCTTAAGTCTTCTTGGGTATGACGCTACAAGCTTGGCACACCTGTATTTGGGGAGTTTCTCTTTCTTCTCTGCAGATCCTCTTAAGCTCTGTCAGGTTGGATGGTGAGCAATGCTGCACAGCCATTTTCAGGTCTCTCCAGAGATGTTTGATCGGGTTCAAGTCCGGGCTCTGGCTGAGCCACTCAGGGACATTCAGAGACTTCTCCCAAAGCCACTCCTGCTTGGCTGTGTGCTTAGGGTTGTTGTCCTGTTGGAAGGTGAACCTTCACCCCAGTCTGAGGTCCTGAGCACTCTGGAGCAGGTTTTCATCAAGGATCTCTCTCTGTAATTTGCTCCGTTCATATTTCCCTCGATCTTAACTAGTCTCCCAGTCCCTGTCGCTGAAAAACACCTCCACAGCATGACACTGCCATCACCATGCTTCGCCAATTGCTCAGTTTGGCCGGGTGGCAAGCTCTAGGAAGATTCTTAGTGGTTCCAAACTTCTTCCATTTAAGAATGATGGTGACCACTGTGTTCTTGGGGACCTTGAATGCTGCAGAAATGTTTTGATACCCCTCTCCAGATCTGTGCCTCGACGCAATCCCATCCCGGCGCTCTACAGACAAATCCTTCATCCTCATTGCTTAGTTTTTCCTCTGACATGCACTGTCAACTGTGGGACCTTATATAGACAGGTGTGTGCCTTTCCTAATCATGTCTATTAAATTTACCACCGGTGGACTCCAAGTTGTAGAAACATCTCAAGGATGATCCGTGGAAACAGGATGCACATGAGCTCAATATCGAGTCTCAAAGCAAAGGGTAAGTAAATATGTTTTTTCTGTTTTCTTTTTTTAATACATTTGCAAAAATGTCTATAAACCTGTTTTCACTTTGTCATTATGGGGTATTGTCACGTTTTGACCTTTATTTCCTTTGTTTTGTCATTATTTAGTATGGTCAGGGCGTGAGTTGGGGTGGGCAGTCTATGTTTGTTTTTCTATGATTTGGGGATTTCTATGTTTCGGCCTAGTATGGTTCTCAATCAGAGGCAGGTGTCATTAGTTGTCTCTGATTTAGAATCATACTTAGATAGCCTGGGTTTCACTGTTTGTTTGTGGGTGTTTGTTTCCATGTCTGTGTTTTTCACCACACGGTACTGTTTTGGGTTTTGGTCGTTCCACGTTTATTGTATTTGTATTTCAGTCGTGTTCATGTGTAGTATTTCTTATTAAAAGAACCATGGACACTTACCACGCCGCATATTGGTCCTCTGATCCTTCTCGCCTCTTCGGAAGAGGAGGAAATCCCTTACAGGTATTGTGTGTAGATTGAGGTTTTTATTTATTTAATGAACTTTAGAATAAGGCTGTAACGTACCAAAATGTGGAAAAAGTCAACGGGTCTGAATACTTTCTGAATGCACTTGAAACATTTTATGCTACACAAAGATAAATAACACACAGTTTTCTAAACAAATCCAATCTCAGTATTCAACCTTCCTGACCCTGGCAGTCATTCTGAATGTAGGTTGCGGGTGATTAAAAAAATGTCCCTTGTTGAATAACCTAACTCTGTCTGGATTCCAATAGGAATTACACATCACTTTCCAAGCCTGCATAATGTGACTTGCAGGCCTGATGTGGCCTGTAAACCAGGAGATTCCTAACACCAGTGTTAGGGTATACCTAGGCCCTCAAATAAAGGCCTTATGATATATGTAATATGTTGTCATAAATGAATTAATTTTATAGGCTAATAAATCTGGTGGAACTGTTCATAGACGGTTCTAGGAAAAACCCTCCAAAGATAAAATAGTTATTGGTAGAACCCTTCATAGAGGGTTCCAGACAGAACCCTTCATAGATGTTTCTAGGTAGAAACATATACAGACGGTTATTCATATTTAAGAACCCTACATATAGGGTTCTAGGTAGAACCCGCTACAAAGGGTTTTACCTAGCACCAAAAAGGTTTCCCTCTGGGGATAAATCAAAGAACCCTAAATGGTTCTTCTTAGCAAGTCTTCTAAGAGTGTAGTAGATTACATGTACACTGGAACAACCTAAATTAGGATATTGTGTAGATAATTCAAAGACTCAAGATAATATCAAAGTGTGGCAGAATTGTTTTTTAAATAAATCAAACATTGTGTAACATGATGTTCATCCAATTGTCCCCAGCAATATATACTAAATAATGGACAGAACTCAACTATTCAATAAACATTCTGGGCTCCCTCTTTTTTTCCGAGGACAAAATTGTCAGATTTGTAACGTATTCGTCATCGGAAGATGAGGAATCATCGGACCAAAGCGCAGCGTGGGAGTGTTCATGCTTTCTTTAAACTGAACACTAATAACAAAGAGCATAACTGAAACAGTCCTGTAAGGTGCAAACACTAAACATAAATTAACTACCCACAAAAACCCTGTGTGAAAAAGCTACCTAAGTATGGTTCCCAATCAGAGACTACGATAGACAGCTGTCCCTGATTGAGAACCATACCCGGCCAAAATAAAGAAAAACAAAAACATAGAAAATGGAACATAGAATGCCCACCCAAATCACACCCTGACCAAACCAAAATAGAGACATAAAAAGCTCCAAGGTCAGGGCGTGACAAGATGAATAGTTATCAGACAAATGTTGGGATTTCTTCCATGCCATAGCTGCCTGGCAAAGTTCTCACACAAGCCATCCATACGCAATCGGAAAGAGCTGGAAGTGCCATGGCAAACTAGATCTGGGCTTCAGCTGTAAAATCAAAGCAGTCAAGAGAGTGGTGTGGCACTAAAATACAATATTTGTATCTCTCCATAAATATGAAGGGAGGGAGGGGGGGGGTGGAGAATGCACATGTAGTGACATGGGTTTCTCCTGGCCCTTGCAGAGCAGAGTGACACTGTTCTGTCAACAGAGCGTACTGCTTGCTTTAGTCAGCTTTGACTTCACATCTAGAATGAGCATGAACAATCAGAGAGGAGAAAAAGGGCATGCATTTATGTTTTGCAGAAATTGGCATATTTTATTTTCCTTTTTCAACAGATTTTCATGTTGCTTTCCACAGCATGTTACATCCAGGATATAATCGGACCGCCACGCTTTACTTGCCATGCAAACATAGGCTTAACTGAATTCAGCATAGCAGATAGTATTTTCAGTTTCCAGACAGCTGTGTGTAACTCATGAGGATATGGATGAATTTCTGTTTAATCCAGACATATTCAATATACAGCCTCCCCTGAAATAGAAACCCAAATAGTGGTTACACTTTCTATGTACTATACCTGTGTTTAATGCATTAAGAATACATGTATAGTGTATTTTATCACACCAAAATACATTCTAAGACTAGGCAAAATAATTTATTGTAGCTCATTGCTTCTGAAAACAATGCAGGGACAAGGTCATTTGTGATGGAGTAGCTAAACAATTGTATAACTTTAGCAAGCATACAATCAAGCTAATAGAATCAACTGATTTTAAATGAGTGGTGATCTTACATGTGTTTACCTCATGTTGCATTATGAAGATGGCAGAGCCTACAGAGCTGAGGGGACCAACCCTATTACATGAGCAGTGGACCTTATAGTTCTGAGTAATTACCCTCCCAGAGACAGACTGATGCCTGTTATATTTAGCACTCTAAGGATGCATCCCAAATAGCACCGTATTCCCTATATTGAGTGCACTACTTTTGACCAGGGCCCTGGTCAAAAGTAGTGCACTAAATAGGGAATAGGGTGCCATTTGTGGGACACACTCTCCTGAATCAACAGGAAGAAGGGAACAGAGAAAAGAGCAAAGGCTCCTGCCAATAACACATTTCCCTGCATTGCATATGGTACATGTTCACTGCCAAAGATGAGGCTATGGGGAGTGCATAGAGGTACTAATGAAGCACTGTAAAATATATAGAAATTGTAGTTTTTGTTCAATATTTCTGTTGTCAATAAAGGCTTGATACAATCCCACCTTGAAGTATAGTATTATTTATGCCTTCATGAAGTCAACCCTGTATGAAGTAGTCAATCCATGTGAATGGTTTTATAATGTAACTTAAAATGTGGATTACACATTTTACATGTGATAATTGATAAATACATACACACACTGCAAAGTCTCCATGTAGAGTCCCACCCAGACCACGATAAGAGAAAAAATTACAGATAGCAGGACGGAAGCAAACAAGGTGGACAATCTTTGATATCAAAACAGCCCTAATAAATACAAAGAACCCAACTGGACTAGGTGTGAATTGTGAATAAAATGCCTTTCTATCATAGCTGATGGCCAGAATAACAGATGGCCAGTGAATCACAGTGGTCAACACCACACAATGGGACAATGTCTCTGAAAATAACTCAGACAATAACCTTCTACATTATAACTGCCAAGATATTAAAAAAACATTTTTGCTTAAAATGACATACCCAACTCTAACTACCTATAGCTCAGGACCTGAAGCCAGGATATGCATATTCTTGATACCATTTGATGGAAAAACTTTGAAGTTTGTGGAAATGTGACATGAATGTAGGAAAATATAACACATTAGACCTGTTAAAAAATAATTCAAAGAAAACAATGCATCTTTGAACATCTATATGAAATGCAAAAGAAAGGCCATGATGTATTATTCCAGCCCAGGTGAAATTTAGATTATGGCCACTAGATGGCAGCAGTGTATATGCACATTTTTAGACTGATCCAATGAACTATTGTATTTCTGTTCAAAATGTTGTATCAAGACTGTCCAAATTTGCCTAATTAGTTTATTAATTACTTTTCAAGTTCATAACTGTGCACTCTCCTCATATCATGGCATTATTTCACTAATACCTACTGTAAATTGGACAGTGCAGTTAGATTAAAAACAATGTAAGCTTTCTGCCAATATCATCTATGTCCTGGGAAATGTTCTTGTTACTTACAACCTCATCCTAATCGCATTAGCGTACTTTAGCTCAACCATCCTGCAGGGGACCAACCGATCATGTAAAGGTAAAAAAATTCTCAGTTAATGATATGGGAGTTGCTATGTATGGACACATCTGTCAGGTATGAACCTAGCTGTTAGGTGGTATGGTAAATATTGTTGGAGAGAAAATAAACTATCATGATAAATGACAGCCATTGACAAACATATTTCTTAAGTCAAGGTAATCGAAATGAGGAAAGGTGTTATGTTATTTCTTTCATCTAATGGTGAACAAATTTGAGTAACTAACAGAGAAATGGGCAACCAGCTCATGTGAAGTGTTTTAATAAACAAAAGCAATGGATAAATGACAAGGATTTACATCCCAAATAGCACCCTATTCCCCATGTAGTGCCCTACTTATGACCAGATCCCTATGGGCCCTGATCAAAAATAGTGCACTATAAAAAGTATAAGGTGACATCTGGGAGACATCCATTGCTTGTTGTACTGTATTGTTCATACATTGGCATGACAGTTTAACACATCTGAGAAGAGACCTATTCCAGTAATGTCCAGCTAATGTTCTTCAATCGTTGAATTCATTAACTGTAACAACATTTTAATCAGGCATCAACTGACGTGGCTCAACAAGTGAACACTTTTCAGGCATCAACACATTGTACATAGGTCACACTGTGATGTCACTTTGTGATATCCCAAATAAAAACAGCTGTATTATACTGTGGTCTAATACTGTATTACTATATTTACATTTACTATTCACTGTAGTGTTTTTGTGGACTTTACTGTGTTGTTTACTATACTATACCGTATTATTAAAAGTTAACTATAGTATAAATACGTTATTCAAAGAACTGTAGGATATACTATAGTAATTAATAGTGTACAGTATACTGTAGTATTTACTGTAGTGCTTTTGAGGACATTACTGTAGTATTTACTAAAGTGTTTTTGTTTTATCTTTGACATAGGGGGGGGTGTTCTCCTTGAGGAAACCTACTGGAGAATATTTTCCATAACTTGTAGGCAGGTATGATTGGGGTCTAAACAGATAGTTTGGCGCTTCTGCTCTTTTCTATATATATATAGAAATACTTCTTCTTCTTCTTTGGTATTATGGCGGTCCGCAAACAAATGTTATAGGTGCATGCCGCCACCTACTGTATTGGCTGTGTATTAGCATACTATTTTGTAGTATAAATTCATTGCACTTTGTGAAAAAATTGTCCTACCAACTAACCCTACACCAAATTAAATCCTCACCACTATTCCACTACTTTGGCCCTATCTGATCCTACACCAGGCAAGCAGCCTGGAAGGACAGGACATGAACTCTTCTGCAGTAAAATATTTTACACCCAAGTACTCCTCTACAGCTGCCACCACAACATCTATCCTCTGTGAATTATGTCCCATTCCTGCGGTAAAGTTGCCGACCATGGCCGAGAACACCAAAAAAAACAACCTTACTGAATTACGTTGCTCCTAAAAATCTGTATTGACCTCGGCCTACTCACAAGGATCGTCTTAGGATCCCTCACCCTGGTTCTATCTTCCTTTACTACTCTCTTCAGTGCCTCTGCATGTGACACCTTCTGCACTACTCTGATCCTGGCAACCTCAAACTACTTTTCTCCCACCGGACACCTCTTATCTCTAGCACCATGAGTACTCCTACAGTTTACACACACACACAACTTTTCCCACTGATACTACACATTCCTTTGTCTAATTTCCTCCTGCACACTCCTGCCACATGATGTAATGGTCCGGGACAAAAGCTTTCACTGGATAACTGACATCCTAACTTGTTATTACAGTGGGGCAAAAAAGTATTTAGTCAGCCACCAATTGTGCAAGTTCTCCCACTTAAAAAGATGAGAGGCCTGTAATTTTGGTTAGGTACACATTGGTGCAAAGATAGTGCTTTTTTCGAATGCGCTTGTTAAATCATCCATTTGGCAAAGTAGGCTGTGATTCAATTAACAGGCATTACATCAATTATATGCAACGCAGGACAAGCTAGATAAACTAGTAATATCATCAACCATGTGTAATGTTTTTATAAGATACGTTTAATGCTAGCTAGCACCTTACCTTGGCTAAGTACACTTCAACTATGACAATGAGAAAGAAAATCACATTGTAGGATTTTTTTATGAATTTATTTGCAAATTATGGTGGAAAATAAGTATTTGGTCACCTACAAACAAGCACGATTTCTGGCTCTCACAAACCTGTAACTTCTTCTTTAAGAGGCTCCTCTGTCCTCCACTCGTTACCTGTATTAATGGCACCTGTTTGAACTTGTTATCAGTATAAAAGACACCGTTAACACAGTTGATTCATCCTTACTCTTGTCATGTTCATTTTCCTTCTGCAGCACTCCATATTTACTCTTGATATGCCCCACTTGCTTGCATTTTTTTACTGCCCAGCTTCTTACCAACCTCTATGGGTCCAACTCCACGTGCAATTCCAAGTCCGGCATACACATCTTTGTTCCCTCTATTTATAACGGCTATGGACCATAATACTGTATATTCTATACTTGGCATGTAGGTTTCTCACTTACGTGTGGCACAAACTTGGATATGGGAAGGGTATATGCAAATGAAATACTGTAGTGTTTACTATAGTTAAACAGAAATAGGGTTTTTGCAGACTGTAGTGTTTTTGCAGACATTTCTGTAGTATTTATTAGTGTTTTTGGTCGATAATACTAATGTTCACAGTATACTACAAAATGCTATACTAACTACACGTCGGGATACTACAGTGTGTAGTATAGTATGCTACAGTTAACTACATAATTCAGTAGTAAGTACTGTAGTATTCTATAGTAAACTGTAGTATTTTTATGTGGACTGTGATTTACTACCTTTCTCCTGTACGCTACTGTCTTTCTCCTGTACACTACTGCCTTTCCCCCGTACACTACTGCCTTTCCCCCGTACACTACTGCCTTTCCCCCGTACACTACTGCCTTTCCCCCGTACACTACTGCCTTTCTCCCGTACACTACTGCCGTTCCCCCGTACACTACTGCCTTTCCCCCGTACACTACTGCCTTTCCCCCGTACACTACTGCCTTTCCCCCGTACACTACTGCCTTTCCCCCGTACACTACTGCCTTTCCCCTGTACACTACTGCCTTTCCCCCGTACACTACTGCCTTTCCCCCGTACACTACTGCCTTTCCCCCGTACACTACTGCCTTTCTCCCGTACACTACTGCCGTTCCCCCGTACACTACTGCCGTTCCCCCGTACACTACTGCCGTTCCCCCGTACACTACTGCCGTTCCCCCGTACACTACTGCCGTTCCCCGTACACTACTGCCGTTCCCCCGTACACTACTGCCGTTCCCCCGTACACTACTGCCGTTCCCCCGTACACTACTGCCGTTCCCCCGTACACTACTGCCGTTCCCCCGTACACTACTGCCGTTCCCCCGTACACTACTGCCGTTCCCCCGTACACTACTGCCGTTCCCCCGTATACTACTGCCTTTCCCCCGTATACTACTGCTTTTATTCCATATACTACTGCTTTTATTCAATACACTATTGCCTTTATTCCGTACACTACTAACCTTACTTTATTTCCTTCAGTTTGCGTCTGGCAGCAGATTAGAAATGTGCACCATTTACTCTGGAGAGTGTTGAGTTGACAAAGATTATTATCCCTCTCGTTCCATTTTCTACACAGTTTAAACCGCTACTATAGTAATCCTCAGGCCCTCTGAAAAAGTCATTGGACCGCAGCTTAATCCTCAGCAACATACCACAAATTAGAATGATAATTTATATTCTGTGTCTATGAACATTACGTAGCTACTGTTCAAAAAGAAAGAAAACACTGTCAGCCATAAAGCTCAAATAGTATTTCCAAACCGATATGGACAAAATAAATGTTTCTGCTCCAATGAACTTGGCTCTGTTAGAATATTTTCAATGTAAACCCTTACAGGAAAACCAGATATTTCACATGATAATATTTTATCCTACGTGAAGTTAATGTAGTAACATGTGATAACATGAAACTACACATGTGAAAACATTTGGATGCAAAAGTTTAACGTGATAATGTTTTAGCACATGTGAAATTCACATGTGAGGTGAAAACAAGTTATTTTCCTCACATGTGAAAAGGTGGTGTTAACATGTGAACAATTGACCTCACATGTCTCTTTTTCTTTTTTTGTGAAAATGTCAGCTCTCACATGTGAAACTGCAAAGACTCTCTGCTAGTGATGGCTGTTAAACAGTCTGATGGCCTTGAGATAGAAGCTGTTTTTCTCTCTGTCACTTTTGCCAGTCCCAAGCCTGGATAAAGGAGGAGGATTGGAATTGTGACATAAAAAAAAACAAGAATCGACAGACGAAAGTTGTCGTTCTAAACATATTTATGGTGTTTTTTACTCACTTTTTGTCACTCCCACGACGTCCATCACAATTACATGCACATGGCAAATTAGGCGATGGCGTCATTTAGCGACTTCTAGTGACATTTAGGACAGCCCATAACTACTTGCCTTACTGAGGAGTTGGTAACACTGCACACGCACCCAGGGCGCCCCGTGCCGACCCCGGCAAGTTGCCGCCCGTACCTAAATCAGCTACTGATTGGTATTAGTCTAAATAATTTACTTTGCCAAAATTCTTAATCTCTCCCATGTCTTATTCTCCAACACTTTGATTTTGTGTAATTTAAACCAAATTTAACATGTTTCATTATTTATTTGAGACTAAATTGATTTTATTGATATATTATATTAAGTTAAAATAAGTGTTCATTCAGTATTGTTGTAATTGTCATTATTATATATATATATCGGCGTACTGTTTATAAAAATTGGCTGATTAATCGGTTTCTGACTTTTTTATTTTTTTATTTTTTATTTTTTTGGTCCTCCAATTTTATTTTATTTTTACCTTTATTTAACTAGACAAGTCAGTTAAGAACAAATTCTTATTTTCAATGACAGCCTAGGAACAGTGGGTTAACTGCCTGTTCAGGGGCAGAAGGACAGATTTGGGGGTTTGAACTTGCAACGTTCCGGTTACTAGTCCAACGCTCTAACCACTAGGCTACCCTGCCGCCCCAATAATCTGTATCGGCGTTGGAAAATCATAATCGGTCGACCACTAATGTAAAAACAAATTATTGTTAATATTACATTCTCTAGGCCCTCCATTCACAAACCTGAAGCCCCTGTTCCCAGTAAGAGACCAAGATTAAGTGTTGGCTGAAGGTACAACTTCCTGTTGTGGAAATGTAAGACAACTCCATGTCATATTTAGAGTTACATGAATAGAAGCATACACAAGCAATCTATGAAATATATTTTAGAAAGACCCTTTTACATCAGCAGTAGTCACAAAGTGCTTATACAGATACACAGCCTAAAACTCCAAAGAGCAAGCAATGCATATGTGTCAAGGAAAATCTCCCTAGGAAGAGATCTAGAGAGGAATCAGGCTCTGAGGGGTGGTCAGTCCTCTTCTGGCTGTGCTGGTGGATATTTTAAAAGAGTACTGCCATTTAGTCAGATTATTCAGCAGTGTCAAATAGAGGGTTATAGAGGTTGCAATAGTTCAGCACCTCAGGAGTAAATGCCAGTTGGCTCTTCATAGATGAGATAGTAGGTCCGGTAGAGAGAGACAGGATCAAACAGGAGGTCTGGGACAAGGTAGTACCTCCTGTGAGCCTTGAGCAGGTCAGGGTTCCATAGCTGTAGACAGAAACAGCAGAGACTGGATCAGCAGCACGACCAGGTGGACTGATGACAGGAAAGCCAGAAGTCGTCAGGCCAGGTAGTTCTGAGGCATGGTCCAAGTGCTCATGTTCTGCATCCTTTATTTAACTTGAGTGTAGACTAATCCCTGTAGGTTTTGTAACCTCACATGATTTAGCCTACTTGACAATCCAGATCAGAATATTTGTACACTGATATAACATTTTTCCGGAGATAATCGCTGAATTGCCCACAAGGATGTGGTCAGGTTGACACTTCTAAGTCATAACACAAAACACACACATCAGATTGCAAGGGCAAGTACAATGAGCATTTGGGAAAATGAAGTCTGCTGCATGGGTTGCCAGATATACATACATACATACATACATACATACATACATACATACATACATACATACATACATACATGCATACATACATACATACATACATACATACATACATACATACATACATACATACATACATACATACATACATACATACATACATACATACATACATACATACATACATACATACATAACATTTAACATTTAAGTCATTTAGCAGACGCTCTTATCCAGAGCGACTTACAAATTGGTGCATTCACCTTATGACATCCAGTGGAACAGCCACTTTACAATAGTGCATCTAAATCTTTTAAGGGGGTGAGAAGGATTACTTTATCCTATCCTAGGTATTCCTTAAAGAGGTGGGGTTTCAGGTGTCTCCGGAAGGTGGTGATTGACTCCGCTGTCCTGGCGTCGTGAGAGAGTTTGTTCCACCATTGGGGGGCCAGAGCAGCGAACAGTTTTGACTGGGCTGAGCGGGAACTGTACTTCCCCAGTGGTAGGGAGGCGAGCAGGCCAGAGGTGGATGAACGCAGTGCCCTTGTTTGGGTGTAGGGCCTGATCAGAGCCTGGAGGTACTGAGGTGCCGTTCCCCTCACAGCTCCATAGGCAAGCACCATGGTCTTGTAGCGGATGCGAGCTTCAACTGGAAGCCAGTGGAGAGAGCGGAGGAGCGGGGTGATGTGAGAGAACTTGGGAAGGTTGAACACCAGACGGGCTGCGGCGTTCTGGATGAGTTGTAGGGGTTTAATGGCACAGGCAGGGAGCCCAGCCAACAGCGAGTTGCAGTAATCCAGGCGGGAGATGACAAGTGCCTGGATTAGGACCTGCGCCGCTTCCTGTGTGAGGCAGGGTCGTACTCTGCGGATGTTGTAGAGCATGAACCTACAGGAACGGGCCACCGACTTGATGTTAGTTGAGAACGACAGGGTGTTGTCCAGGATCACGCCAAGGTTCTTAGCGCTCTGGGAGGAGGACACAATGGAGTTGTCAACCGTGATGGCGAGATCATGGAACGGGCAGTCCTTCCCCGGGAGGAAGAGCAGCTCCGTCTTGCCGAGGTTCAGCTTGAGGTGGTGATCCGTCATCCACACTGATATGTCTGCCAGACATGCAGAGATGCGATTCGCCACCTGGTCATCAGAAGGGGGAAAGGAGAAGATTAATTGTGTGTCGTCTGCATAGCAATGATAGGAGAGACCATGTGAGGTTATGACAGAGCCAAGTGACTTGGTGTATAGCGAGTATAGGAGAGGGCCTAGAACAGAGCCCTGGGGGACACCAGTGGTGAGAGCGCGTGGTGAGGAGACAGATTCTCACCACGCCACCTGGTAGGAGCGACCTGTCAGGTAGGACGCAATCCAAGCGTGGGCCGCGCCGGAGATGCCCAACTCGGAGAGGGTGGAGAGGAGGATCTGATGGTTCACAGTATCGAAGGCAGCCGATAGGTCTAGAAGGATGAGAGCAGAGGAGAGAGAGTTAGATTTAGCAGTGTGGAGCGCCTCCGTGATACAGAGAAGAGCAGTCTCAGTTGAATGACTAGTCTTGAAACCTGACTGATTTGGATCAAGAAGGTCATTCTGAGATAGATAGCGGGAGAGCTGGCCAAGGACGGCACGTTCAAGAGTTTTGGAGAGAAAAGAAAGAAGGGATACTGGTCTGTAGTTGTTGACATCGGAGGGATCGAGTGTAGGTTTTTTCAGAAGGGGTGCAACTCTCGCTCTCTTGAAGACGGAAGGGACGTAGCCAGCGGTCAGGGATGAGTTGATGAGCGAGGTGAGGTAAGGGAGAAGGTCTCCGGAAATGGTCTGGAGAAGAGAGGAGGGGATAGGGTCAAGCGGGCAGGTTGTTGGGCGGCCGGCCGTCACAAGACGCGAGATTTCATCTGGAGAGAGAGGGGAGAAAGAGGTCAGAGCACAGGGTAGGGCAGTGTGAGCAGAACCAGCGGTGTCGTTTGACTTCGCAAACGAGGATCGGATGTCGTGGACCTTCTTTTCAAAATGGTTGACGAAGTCATCTGCATTTAACCAGGTAGGCTAGTTGAGAACAAGTTCTCATACATACATACATACATAATAATAATGATACATACATACATACATACACACACACACACACATTTAATTAATTTGTTGTATGATATTTAATATGGATCCCCATTACAAAATTGCTTCCAACACTCTACTCAGCAAACTGGATGCAGTTTATCACAGTGCCATCCGTTTTGTCACTAAAGCACCTTATACCACCCACCACTGCGACTTGTATGCTCTAGTCGGCTGGCCCTCGCTACATATTCGTCGCCAGACCCACTGGCTCCATGTCATCTACAAGTCCATGCTAGGTAAAGCTCCGCCTTATCTCAGTTCACTGGTCACGATGGCAACACCCATCCGTAGCACGCGCTCCAGCAGGTGTATCTCACTGATCATCCCTAAAGCCAACACCTCATTTGGCCGCCTTTCGTTCCAGTACTCTGCTGCCTGTGACTGGAACGAATTGCAAAAATCGCTGAAGTTGGAGACTTTTATCTCCCTCACCAACTTCAAACATCAGCTATCTGAGCAGCTAACCGATTGCTGCAGCTGTACATAGTCTATTGGTAAATAGCCCACCCATTTTCACCTACCTCATCCCCACACTGTTTTTATTTATTTACTTTTCTGCTCTTTTGCACACCAATATCTCTACCTGTACATGACCATCTGATCATTTATCACTCCAGTGTTAATCTGCAAAATTGTAATTATTCGCCTACCTCCTCATGCCTTTTGCACACATTGTATATAGACTCCCCCTTTTTTTCTACTGTGTTATTGACTTGTTAATTGTTTACTCCATGTGTAACTCTGTGTTGTCTGTTCACACTGCTATGCTTTATCTTGGCCAGGTCGCAGTTGCAAATGAGAACTTGTTCTCAACTAGCCTACCTGGTTAAATAAAGGTGAAATAAAAAATAAATAAATAAAATATCTGCAGCCAAAGACAGCAGTTACTCTTCTTTGGGTCCAGCAAAATCAAGGCAGTTATACAATTTTAAAAACATCACAATACATTCACAACACATTAAGTGTGTGCCCTCAGGCCACTACTCTACTACCACATATCAACAACCCAAAATCCTTGTGTATGTGTGTGTACAGTGCTTATGTTATTGTGTGTATGCATGTGTCTCTTCAAAGTCCCGCTGTTCCATAAGGTGTATTTTCATCTGTTTTTTTAAATAAAATTTTACTGCTTGCGTGAGTTTCTTGATGTGGAATAGAGTTCCGTGTAGTCATGGCTCTAAGTGCTACTGTGCGCCTCCCATAGTCTGTTCTGTTCAGGTTTGTGTGTAGTCAAGGCTTTGTCATTCAAATTATATTGTGTCCATTTTCCCATCAATTTTGCTAAAGACACAACAGCGGTAGGCCTGATTACCAATAATGACAAGACAGCCTACAGGGAGGAGCTGAGGGCCCTGGTGGAATGATGCCAGGAAAATAACCTCTCCTTCAACATCCACAGAACAAAGAGGCTGATCCTGGACAGCAGAGAGTACACGCCCCATCCACATCGGCGGGGTTCCCAGTGGAGTGGGTGAAAAGCTTCAAGTTCATTGGCGTGCACATCACTGACAACCTGAAATGGTCCATTCACAAGATAATCTGGTGAAGAAGGCACAGCAGAGCCTCTTCAACCTCAGGACGCTGGAGAAATTTGGCTTGGCCACCAAGCCATGGCCTGTTCACCCCGCTACCATCTAGAAGGCTGAGACAGTAAAGGTGCATCAAAGCTGGGACAGAAAAACAGCTTGTATCTCTAGGCCATCAGACTGTTAAATAGTCACCACTAGCCGGCCTCTGCCCAGTACCCTGCCCTGAACCTTAGTCACTGTTAATAGCCGGATACCACCTGGTACTCTACCCTGCACCTTAGAAACTGCTGCCTGGTCACTTTAATCATGTTTACATACTGGTTTACCCACTTCGTATGTAGATACTGTATTCTAGTCAAGGCTCATCCTATATAACTACTGCTGTACACATCTTTTATATTCATATACTGTCTATTTCACACCATTATATACAAACAGTATATATTTATATTCCGGACTCTGACGTTGCTTGTTCTGATCGTTCTTCATTTCTTTCTTTCTTTTCGGGCAGGCTTTGTGTGTATTGTTAGATATTACTGCACTGTTGGAGCTGTGATAACATCTACAAAATATGTGCACAGCGACCAATAAAGTTAGATTTTTATCTCGCAATGAAAATTGTACGTTTTTGTGTCCTTGAAGATCTTTCATGTGTTGAACAGAGCTTGGCTGGTGTTGGTAAAGTGTAAGCTATCACTCTAGAGGGACTGTAAAATACCCAAACATTTGATTCAGCCTTGCTTTAGTCAAATAACAATTCTAAGGTGACTGTATTATTTTGGTTTGTTTGTTTCACCAACCACATAGTATTCTTGGACTTTTTGAACACTGTGAAAAGAGGACAATGAATGAGACATTATCTGTTGACAAGAAAAAACATCTTAACTCCACTGGGAAACAGTGTTGAATATCACAGATGTATATTTCAGTGGGACATGGCAGCTGTTTTAGCACATAGCATACACTACTAACTGTATAGAAACTATGAGTAAAGATACAGTAGTGAAACCACTTGAATGATTATAGCAACAACAAATGTGTATTCCACTGGAACTACATGTACTAGTATGTGAAGTATGAAGTGCAAATTTGAGAGTTCAGTTGAGGTAAAAAAAGAAACAATGTATTTCCCTCAACATTTTCATCAGTATTGCAATAATACACAAATTATTGTTGAACAAACCTTGCATAATTATTTCAAGTTGTATGTGATGAATATGGATGATCAAATAAGCAGTACAAGTTTTTGCTCCTCTCTTGGTTTTCTTTGAATGCCTGTGCTTCGTGTATGGCAGACCGAGAACTGTGAGTCGCTATGAATCAAATTCAGTCTTTTATGCCAAGGACCTGCCCAAGGCCAATAAAGAATGAGGTCTTTTATGAATATTGTGCTTTGTTGTTTTATAAAAGTGCATTTTAAGCATTGAAATAGAAGCACGGGCAAAAAAAAATGACTCCCCTGGGAAGAATAATACTTCAGATCAAGTCAGAAAAGTTGTTTTTTTTCCCCCCTTGAAATTGAGATGGACTGCACATGAAGCCTTCAGTACATTTTAACCCATGTAATTGATATGGAAACAACACATTTGAAGTATGGAAAAAGTTCTCATTCAAATCAAAAGGACAACAAAGAGCTAATCATGTGACGTGAGTATGGTGGCAGTGTATTATCTCACTCAAGAATGGGGCTCATTGGTATATTGAGTCTCATGCATCCCCATTGGGTGTTATGAATAATACATTTTCCCTTGGATATGCGTCAGTCAGTGTATTAGCCATTGAGGAAGGGATCCCATTATGATGCCTCTGAATGCATGTGGAGGGGATCCCATTATGCCTCTGAATACATGTGAGGTCGTCTCATACAGTATCATAAACAATCATAGGCACTTTGCTAATAAATGGGTTAGGGAATGAATAGCAGAATCAGGCAGAGGTAGATATTTGTGACCTGTTTTAGGGAGCTAGGCACATGTTGCACATCACTACTTCACAGGAGAGGCATTTCAATGTCTTTTTTGTTTTATTTTTATTTTTTTGTTTTTTGGGGGCAGAAATGCCTTCTGGAACATGTGAACTTTCATGTGCCTTAATAACAAGCTTGTATGCTATCTATGAATATGAATTAAAAAATTATATTACGAGCCTAGCTAGTTTAACTACGGAATAAGGAGAGAACCTTCCAGCTAGCTATGATTGGCTGAGATAATGCATGGGCTGGACATGCCGGGAGATGAGTTTGGATTTGTCTGCCATGTAGCATGCTTCTGTCTATAACGTGAGCTGCTCTGTATGTGTTGATGATCCTTTCTAGCGTGGCTTTTTTGAAAGATATAACGTTAGCCATCGAACTAAAGTTTTGCTACTTTTCTCAACAACATAGATGCCCTGACATTAGCAGCCGCTATCAACAGATCAGTTTCTGCACACGCCATTTTCTGCACACGCCATGGTGTTGCCCAGAGTGACTTCACACAACGCTGGCCAAACAATATGCAGCTACAAACAAAACAGAGTTAAATGGTTCCAAAACTTGTTTTAATTTAAAGTTAAAGCATACTGTTAGCTAGCTAGCGAACATTGGCTTGCTGGCATGTGTAGTAAATGTATTCATAATCAGAAATCCATTTGCATTGCTAGTTAGTCTGTTCGTTAGCTAGCTAACACTGAACCAAGTTGATTAGCTTTAGTTACCTGCAGATTCATACTACAGCTATGACAATCAGTTTGTCTTGGTAGTATTAACAGTTGAGATTATGCCGGTTCATTGTTTAGCTAGCTAGCTAGCTTCATGTCTAAACACAAGACTCCACTTCATCAGATGATTACATGACCCATCAAGTTAGCCAGGTGTGTCTGGGGGTGATTACGGACATCTATTTGATTTCATGAACATGTGTACATATCTAGACAATTGTGACACATCCACTTAGCTAGATGTGGCTGGGGGGTGGTTATAGCATTTCTTTCACTTTACCCATCAATTATGACAAGTGTGTCTGGGTAAGCATCATCTAGTAATTATAAAATATTTTAATCTGGACACTTCTGTTTCTGATATTGCTACATTGGAAGTAACCATTTCACTGTACCATTTACACCTTCTGCATGTGACAAATAAATATATATATTTTATTTGATATAGTGTGTGTTTACCAGAGACGGTTATGTGAAAAACAACATGACTAGCACCAAAGTCAGATTAGGATATAGGCCAAGGACTAGATAAAGTGTAATTTTACTTGGAGTTTTTCTTTATTGTAGGCTACTACTTTTACCATTTTTAGTCTTGAAGTCTTTGGTTGTTTACTACACTACTCACTCTGTTTAAGAGGGTGTGAATTATGCTGAATGGGTGTAGACAAAGACAAGCTCTCCAGGAGGTGTACCAAAATATTCGAGAACCAGTTTTCCAAAGTGGGGTGACACGTTTATCAACTTTCATAGCAGAATTACTTTTCCATTGGTCCTCAACTGCAGTGTATGATATAAAAAATTTTAGCTCTGAGTCTCCACTTTTATTCAATGATAAAAAAAACAACATTTCAAATTTTGCTAAACAGGACTGAATCCAGGTGGAGGGTCATATTGTAACGTTTGTCGTTGGGAGAAAGAGAGGAGGACCAAGGTGCAGAGTGGTAAGTATTCATTATGCCTTCTAATGAAAACGAATACTCGAATAAAACAACAAAACACGTTAAACGAAACAGTTCTGTATGGTGAACATACACTACAGAACCACTACAGACCATACTAAAACAAAGACAAAACAAGGGAACTAAGGTCAGAACGTGACACATAAAAATGCATATTATTAAATGCATATTAAATGCATATTATTTCAAAATATTTGATTGTAAGAGTCCTACAAAATGTCAAATATATATGACTTTAAGCAGTTTTTAAAAGTAATAAAAATGCCAGCATGACCATCATAGAACCACATTCACCTTTAAATGTAGATAAAATAACGAATGGAAAAGGGATTTCAGTTTAAGACGTGTAACCCTGAAGAGGACAGACCTAGATGAATCACAGAGACTAATACCCTGAAATGCTCTACTCCCCGTCAGTGCTGCACTGTCTACAAGGATAAATGTAGCAAATTGTTGCAGCAATTACTTTCTTGTCCTAACAACATAAATTAGTTGGAAAATGTCCTCTCGCCTGGTGATGATGACTTCAACCTTTCTATCATCTCTTCTTTGTTTCAACAGTTCCTCAGACTGCTGCTATAAGGGCTTTAGGTCGCTGTTCTCACCCATGTAGTCGCCCTCCAGGCCTAATCTCTGAAAAGTGCCTATACCTACTTCTAGGATTTGTATTCTTCACCATGCTATAAGGAAACACCTCAAAAACTGTGAGACCTACAGACTGTCTTTTGTGTCAAACATTCATGTCTGCCTGTCATGCAGAGCCAGGTGAGCCCATGTACACATCATTGCTTCCCACAGAGAAAGGAGTAAAACCTGGAGCTGCGCTTTCTTCCGCACTATCGCTCCTCATTACAAAGATATGAATCACTGCTGACTCTGGGTAATTGGCAAATGGTTATTTGTGACAGGATATTTTATGAGTAAAAAAGAATCCGTTGGATTTTGGAGATATATAGGATTATGAGATGTAGTGTGAGATTGTCTGATTAACTACTTCCTCCCAATGCTTCCACTCTCTTTCTTGCTGATATAGAAGGTTGACTTATGCACCAGTAACCGGTGAAGCTAAGAGGTTATCTACACCCTGATAATCCCACTACTCAAATTTTTATTCCTCAACATGCTATAAGGAAACACCTGACGGACTTTGAGACCTACAGACTGTTTTTTGTGTCAAACATCAGTTTGTCTGTCATCCAGAGCCAGGTGACCCTATGTACAGATCATCGCTTCCCAAAGAGAAAGGAGTAAAACCTGGAGCTGCACTTTCCTCTCACTGTCGATCCTTATTACAGAGATATAAATCACTCCTGACTCTGGGTAATTGGTAAATGGTAATTCCTGAAAGGATATTTTATGAGGATTTTTTTTTGTGGGAGATATATCGGATTATGACATGTAGAGTGAGATTGTCTGATTAACTACTTCCTCCCATTGCTTCCTCTCTCTTTCTCTCTGATATGGAACTTTGACTCATGCGCCAGTAACTGGGGAGGCTAGGAGGTTATCTACACCCTGATAATCCCACTACTCTGTCCCGATATTATCCTCCACAGCATAAGGTAGCTCTATTTCTATCACAAATGAATTTTTATGAAGGAAACATTTTCACACTGATCTGCTGAGGAACACCATACTGTAACACAAATAAGTCACTTGGGGAAAGACGTTCCTTAGGTTTGATTAAATGAAAGGGATTTTGAGATAATAGAAAGACTAGGAGTTACAGGAGTTATTTTGGAATTTAATAAGGTCTGTATTAGCTGTTGTAAAAGCAGCAGTTACTCCTCGTGGGAAGTGACAAAGAGCTCTAGGCACAAATAATAATAGAATAATAATCAATAATTTTGCTCTTTATTTTAAGCATCTTACATATAAAACCTTATTTGTTCATCAAATTGTGAATAACTCACCACAGGTTATTGAGAAGGGGGGCTTGAAATGATGCTCAGTCTTATATCATTTTCCACACACAGTCTGTGCCTGTATTTAGTTTTCCTGCTAGTGAGGGCCGAGAATCCACTCTCACATAGGTACGTGGTTGCAAAGGGCCTCAGTGTCTTAACATCACCATTTGCCAAGGCAGGATAGTCTGAGCGCAGCTCAATCCAGAAATCTGGCAGTGACTTCTGAGATACCCCTCTATACTGCCCCCGTTGGAGAAAGTGCGTACCCATAGTAAACTGAAAATATATGCATATATATGCATATAAAAGTTATTATTGAATAGAACACACTCTAAAGTTTCTAAAACCGTTTGTTTTAACAAAGATAACCATTTCCACTGTTGTGTCCAAAACATCTTTCAAGCTGTCAGGCACTCATTTGTCAGCAAGAGCCTCTCGTGGATGCTGCAGTGTACCCAAGTGGCATTGGGAGCAACTGCTTGCATGCACGTTACCACTCCACCATGACTCCCTGTCATGGCTTTTACGCCATCAGTACAGATACCAACACATCTTGACCACCAAGGTCCATTTGATGTCACAAAGCTGACCAGTACTTTAAAAATATCCTCTCCTGTTGTTTCCAGAAGAGGATGTCTTCCTTAATTGACCCCCCATAAACATAACGGTAGCGGCCGCATAACTTAACGGTAGCAGCAGCGTAGCCTATTGGTTAGAGCATTGGACTAGTAACTGAAAGGTTGTAAGATCATATCCCCGAGCTGACAAGGTACAAATATGTTGTTCTACCTCTGTAGAAAGCAGTTAACCCACTGTTCCTAGGCTGTCATTGAAAATAATGATTAGTTCTTAACTGACTTGCCTAGTAAAAATAACAAAGGTAAAACAAATACCAGGAGCTGTGCCAGGCCTGCCATGTCTGTTGACTCATCCAGCTGTAAAGCATAGAACTCACTGGCTTGTATGCGAACCAGTAATTGTTTCAAAATATCTCCTGCCATGTCACTGATTCATCTTGAAACAGAGTTGTTTGATGAAGGCATTGTCTGTATAGTTTTTTTTCTGATAGTTTTTTTTTTCTCCTCAGCATTGTCCCCACCATATCTGCGTTAGCAGGAAGAATTAAGCCTGTCATAGCCACTCGGTAGCTCACCATATAAGACGCCTCTAACCCCTTCTTATTAATGGTATCTGCTGCTTTTATACATGTCTTACTACTCGAAAGTTGTCTTAATTCTCACTCAAAAAATTCCCATGGCTTATTTTTCAAATTGGCATGTTTTGTTTCTAAATGTCTGCGCAAGAGTGAAGGTTTCATCGAGATGTTAGATAGTACTTTTGCACATGTAACACACTGTGACCGAGGAAAGGCACTACTCCCAATATAAGTGAACCCCAAATCAATAGTTCTCATAATATTTGTGCCTCTTCGATGGTCTAACGTCCCTGTCTGTTGTTCGGTGCTTTCCCGGTTAAAGGGTCATTAGCTCTTCGGCTGCATCATATTCAAAACTGTCAGTGTCCGTGCTAGCTGGGCTAACAACAAATGTAGAATTACTGATGCTAGCATTGGATGTGCTCATGGAAGCAGAACAACTTGTGTCGTCGACAGGTGCAGGTGTAGTACTGCTGGTAGTAGCAGCACTACCGGTAGAGCTGGTATGTGTCTCTGTGGTTTGAAAATGTGAAGATTTTTATAGATATATATATTTTTTTTATGTGAATCACATTTTTATTTGGCGTATCCCTGATGGCATTGCACGTACCCCAGTTTTGGAATACCTGATCTAGGTCAAATAAGGGCGAGGTGTTATGCCATGAGGTGCTGCTTGATCTTTTTTTTTTTTTACCAGGTTTGCTGTTCATTTGAGCAATATGAGATGGAATTGAGTTCCATGCAATAATTGCTGTATATAGTACTGTACGCTTTCTTGGGGACTGTGAACATAACCCTGGTTACATGTCTGGTGGGGTAAGTGTGTGTGAGAGCTGTGTGTAAATTGACTATGCACATTTGTGATTTTCAACACATTTATGTTTCTTATAAAAATAATTGATGAAGTCAGTCACTCCAACTCTTTGAAAAGAGAGACTGGCATGCAGAGTATTTATATCAGCCCTCTGATTACAATGAAGAGCAAGATGTGCCGCTCCGTTCTGGGCCAGCTGCAGCTTAACTATGTCTTTCCTTGCAGCACTCGACCACTGGACAATAATCAAGATTAGACTAAACTCGAGCCTGTAGAAGTTGCTTTTTGAAGTGTTGTGTCAAGATAGCAGAGCATCTCTTTATTATGGACATACCTCTCCTCATCTATACAACCATTGAATCTATATGTTTTGACCATGACAATTTACAATCTAACACGGAACACAAACCGTCTGCACGCGTGCACCATCGTGCGCCATCGTGCATAAATGTATTTTGTCCCCACACACCAAACGCGATCACGACATGCAGGTTAAAATATCAAAACTAACTTAATTTGGGGACAAGTCGAAAAGCATTAAACATTTATGGCTAGTTAGCTTGCACTTGCTAGCTAATTTGTCCTATTTAGCTAGCTTGCTGTTGCTAGCTAATTTGTCCTGGGGTATAAACATTGAGATGTTATTTTACCTGAAATGCACAAGGTCCTCTACTCTTCCAATTAATCCACACATAAAACTATCAACCGAATAATTTCTAGTCATCTCTCTTCCTTCCAGGCTTTTTCCTCTCTTGACTTTATATTGCGATTGGCAACTTTCATAAATTAGGTGCATTACCGCCACTGACCTCATTCGTCTTTCAGTCACTTAAGTGGGTATAACCAATGAGGAGATGGCACGTGGGTACCTGCTTCTATAAACTAATGAGGAGATGGGAGAGGCATGACTTGCAGCGCGATCTGCGGCAGAAATAGAACTGATATCTATTTTAGCCCTTGGCAACGCAGACGCTCGTTGGCGCGCGCAAGCAGTGTGGGTGCAGTATTTGAATAACATAGATTTCTAAATTAATTTTGTTACGCGTGCGCGAGCGGCATGGTCAGCCTGTTATGTAACACCAAGTAATTTAGTCTCCTCAACTCGTTGAACTCTCCACACCATGCATCACCAGATTCAAATGAGGTCTAGAATTTAGGGAATGATTTGTACCAAATACAAGGCTCTTAGTTTTAGAGATGTTCAGGACCAGTTTATTACTGGCCACCCATTCCAAAACAGACTGCAGGTCTTTGTTAAGGGTTTCAGTGACTTATAGTTGAATCATCAGCATACATGGACACACACATGCATTGTTTAATGCTTGTGGCATTTCATTGGTAAAAATAGAAAATAGTGAGTGAGTATATTTGTGCAGTGTGGGTGAAGTAGGTTAATTGTGTGGACATACAGTAAGAACATTTCCTCATTTTCTGTAAAACACAGTTAATTGTTTCATGAAAACATTGATTTCAAATTATTACATTTACATTTACATTTAAGTCATTTAGCAGACGCTCTTATCCAGAGCGACTTACAAATTGGTGCATTCACCTTATGACATCCAGTGGAACAGCCACTTTACAATAGTGCATCTGAATCTTTTAGGGGGGGGGGTGAGAAGGATTACTTTATCCTATCCTAGGTATTCCTTAAAGAGGTGGGGTTTCAGGTGTCTCCGGAAGGTGGTGATTGACTCCGCTGTCCTGGCGTCGTGAGGGAGTTTGTTCCACCATTGGGGGGCCAGAGCAGCGAACAGTTTTGACTGGGCTGAGCGGGAACTGTACTTCCTCAGTGGTAGGGAGGCGAGCAGGCCAGAGGTGGATGAACGCAGTGCCCTTGTTTGGGTGTAGGGCCTGATCAGAGCCTGGAGGTACTGAGGTGCCGTTCCCCTCACAGCTCCGTAGGCAAGCACCATGGTCTTGTAGCGGATGCGAGCTTCAACTGGAAGCCAGTGGAGAGAGCGGAGGAGCGGGTAATTTGCTTGGTAATGATTGTAACAACAGATATCATGTGTGTTTGTTAATGTAGTACCATACACATTACTTTTAATCCGATGTAACTTCAGTTTTGTATTTTTGTGTCTTGGTTACCTTACGTAGCTGCAGTAACATGTTTTCGTTTCCCTTACAATAAAGTTGATTAGTAACAGAGTTAGAGTAAAGACAACAGTCCCATAACAGCTTCTTCTCACAAATTAAAATGTAAAAGAGAATGTATTTTTTTTTTTCTACTGTGTTATTGACTTGCTAAATTGTTTACTCCATGTGTAACTCTGTGTTGTCTGTTCACACTGCTATGCTTTATCTTGGCCAGGTCGCAGTTGCAAATGAGAACTTGTTCTCAACTAGCCTACCTGGTTAAATAAAGGTGAAATAAAAATAAAAAAAACCTTCAAGGCTCACAATCAAATTATTGGCTGCTGATAAATAGGCATAACACAAACTGTTCATTACACTATTGTCTTTCTAAATTAAATCAACCACTTCACCCTCCTTATCATTCAGTTAGGCCTAATTTAAATTCAGTTGTGAAGTAAGGTGCACAGTTATTGCCTATTCATCCATTTGTTTTCCCAGTCATGTGAAATCCATAGATTGGGGCCTAATGAATGTATTTAAATTGAATGATTTCCTTTGATGAACTGTAACTCAGTAAAAAAAAAAATTGTTGCATGTTGCATTTATATTTTGGTTCAGTGTAGTTAGTCATGTGAACCCTATGTGAACTTTCATCACTTATTTGTAATGTCTCCTTCCAAGTCACACTCTCAAACACATAGATCACCTTAGCGCAGCTCACTCTCCAGATCCCAATCACCTGAATTTTGATCACCTGTTCACACACCTGTTTGTCATTTACACACATTATTTAGTTCAGTTCTTTGTACCCCATCATTGTGAGGTATTGTTTGTTTTGTTACACAGTCTTTTCGGAGCTCTGTTTATTTCTGTATTAGTCCTCCTGTGTATCATAGTTTTTGGCCATCCTCACTAACAACACCTTTTTGCCTGTATCAGATTTCCTGTTGTCAACCTCTTGCCTGATCTCCCGGATTACGTCATTAGCCCTTTCCCTGCCTGTACTGTTACCTTTTTGGAGTCCCTGTGTATGACCTTCTGCCTGTACCTGGACCCAGCTACCTGCCTCCACCTGTGGTCCTTTGCTAATAAACACCTGCTGCGCCCTGGACTTGAAACCAGCATTCTGTCTCTCATCATATTCATTACATTATTAATGTTGCCTACCGTATTCAATTTCACTAAAACAAAAGAGTACTTAATCAGGATCTTAATTCACATTTTCTCGAACCTGTGAAATCCCAGTAACAAGACCAGAGTACTTCAGATGCTCAGCTGCAGAACTAGAGATTGTAACAGTGAGACTGGCCTTTGCTATTAGTCCTCTTCCAATGTCGTTAGTTGTTTCCTAATCAATGACAGATATGTTACTGTGGGGAGGCCTAATTGGTTCATGGTTAGTGTTCCGCTCATTACAGGGTTGTAACAAATACATGTCCTTTGATATAATCTGCAGTCAAGTAAAAGTCAGTCAAATGAATGTGTTGTTTTAATGAAGAAGCCATTAATTAATTGTACAGTACATCCATCCATCCATACAGACATACATACAGTACATACATATTATGCTATGAAGCTTGTTAAACTTATCCCTAACATAAAAACTCAAAAGGAAAATAACTAATTTAAAAACTCCTCTAAGGATTAGTTCCCCACTAAGCTCAAACTCAATGAACCCTCAAGGCTGACATAGCTAAAACATTTTTTGAAGGATTATGCATAATAAAAAATACTGGTAGTATCTTCTTTTTTTTGCTTTATTGATCTAATCATCATTATAAATGTCTAGACACAGAACCTTTTTGAACAACTTTTTCTTATTTCTTGTCTTGAGTAACCTATGGAAACTAATCTTGGCCTCAGTAGGTAGGGGGAAGGAAGGGTGTCCTTGTAAAGTAAATTGACACACTTATGATGCACATTTAAATGAGTGACACAATGATCAAAACAAAATGGGATGTTAATCACATTATGTAAATAGGCTGAAGCAATAAAGTTGATATTTCCAATTAAATGAAGTAACAAAAAAATAAATTACGTGCATAAACACCTGAAAATGTTGTTTTGGGGGGGAATAATAGTTCAAATCAAATTGTATTTGTCACATGCGTAGAATAGAACGAGTGTACATTTTACCATAAAATGTGTACGTACGAGCCCTTAGCCCACAATGCAAAGTTAAAAGTAAGAAAAATTTACAAAAAAGGAAATAGCAACTCAATACATTAACAAGACAAGATTCAAGAAGTACCGGCACCGAGTCGATGTGTATGGGTACGAGGTAGTTGAGGTCGTAACTACAAGTAGGTAGGGGTAAAAGTGACTTAGCAATCAGAATATATAATAAGTTAGTGGAGCAGCGTATGTAAAGAGTGAAAGTGTGTGAAGAGTGTGAAAGAGTCTGAACTTGAGTATATGTATGAATATGTATGTGGCGTAAATATGCATGTATGTGTGTATCGTCGTGGCATTTTTCTGCTTTACTAAATGAGGAGAGTTACAAACTGCACACCAGTCAGAGTTACACTTAAACTACATATTTTTATTAAGAGCTTTGTAATAGCCCTTTTTGACTTTCAATGATGCACTATCTCTAATGAACCATTGAAAAAGTGAATACAGAAAAGTACAAAGATCTTTTATAGCCAAGATACACCCCTCTCAACTTACATGACAAACCACAGATCTTAGGAACAATTCACAAAGGTTAAGATTTGTATGCAAGTTATCTATAAAACATAGCAGACAGTTACTGCTGTGTCAACAGTTCTCATTGTAAAGATGAGTGTCTGGCCCCCTCCTACTCAAAACTGGAACCCGTCTCACTCTGGGGGGAAAGAGGCATTGTCATACCCTCTTCACGACTGTGTTGGTGTGTTTTTACCATGATAGGTCCTTAGTGATGTGGACATTGAGGAAGTTGAAGCTCTCAACCCGCTCCACTACAGCCCCATCGATATGAATGGAGGCGTGCTCGGCCCTCCATTTCATGTAACCCACAATCAGCTCCTTTGTCTTGCTGACATTGAGGGAGATGTCCTGAGGGAGATGTCATGGCACTACAGAGCCAGGTCTCTGACCTCCTTCCTATAGGCTGTCTCATCGCCATCGGTGATCAGGCCTACCACCATTGTGTTGTCAGCAAACTGAATGGTGATGTTAGAGTCATGCATGGCAATGCAGTCATGGGTGAACAGGGAGTGTAGGAGGGGACTAAGTGCACACCCCTGAGGGCCCCCTGTTGAGGGTCAGCATGGCGGATATGTTGTTGCCTACCGTCACAACCTGGAGGTGGCCGGTTAAGAAGTCCAGGATCCAGTTGCAGATGGAGGCGTTCAGTTACAGGGTCCTAAGCTTAGTGATGAGTTTGAAGGGCACTATGGTGTTGAACACTGCGCTGTAGTCAATGAATAGCATTCTCACATAGGTGTTACAGCCCATGCTCTGAGTACGCATCCTCTTAATCCGTCTGGCCCTGTGGCCTTATGGATGTTAAGCTGTTTAAAGGTTTTACTGACATCGGCTATGGAGAGCGAGACCACAGAGTCGTCCGGAACAGTTGGTGCTCTCATTCATGGTTCAGTGTTAGCCTCGAATCGAGTATTAAAGGCATTTAGATCGGTTTGTAGGCTCATGTAATCTGTGATAGTTTGCAAGCCCTGCCACATACGACGAGCATCAGAGTTGGTGTAGTAGGATTCGATCTTTGTCCTGTATTGACTCTTGCCTGTTTGATGGTTCATCCCGGGGCGTAGCAGGATTACTTATAAGCGTCCAAATTAGTGTCCAGCTCCTTGAAAGTGTCAGCTCTATCCTTAGCTCAGTGCGGATGTTGCCTGTAATACATAGCTTCTGGTTGGGATATATACTTACAATCACTGTGGGGACGACATCGTCGATGCACTTATTATTTAAGCCAGTGACTGATGTGGTAAACTCCTCAATGACATCGGATGAATTCCAGAACATACAGTATTCCAGTCTGTGCTAGAGAAACAGTCCTGTAGCATAGCATCCACTTCATCTGACCACTTCCGCATGTAGCGTGTCACTGGGACTTCATGTTTGAGTTTTAAGCAGGAATCAGGAGGATAGAGTTATGATCAGATTTGCCAAATGGAGAGTGAGAGAGAGCTTTGCATGCGTCTCTATGTGTGGAGAAAAGGTGATCCAGAGTTTTTTCGCCTCTAGTTGCAATAGTGAAATGTTGGTAGAAATGAGGTGAGACAGATTTCAGTTTTTCTGCATTAAAATCACCGGCCTCTTGTCTGCTTATGGCCCTATACAGTTTGTGGGATTAAAAAACGAAGACACCTGTACCATGTCAGATATGGTGAAATGCATTCAATGTTGAATTTACATTCCAATATTGCTACTTTATGTACATCATAGAAGACTGAAATATAACAAAACCATTTGATATAGAAACATCGGTTTTTCGGCGGGTTATTGGAAATAATGTTTATTAATTATGAAAATGTAAAAAAATATATATAAAATATAAATAACTGTTACGATCAACTAGGAGTGGTGGGTGGAATCAGGCGCAGAGAGCAGGGTTCAGTCTTTCTTTCAAATTTATTCCCCAGCGTAACAAAACAGTCACGCCACCACACAGGGCGTTTATAAGTTGCCTGTCCAAACAACAGGACAAAATAGTCCGGAGAATAAATATACGAATAACTCACACCATCAAACACAGAGTAACACAAACAAGCCCGATCAAATACCCAGCGGGCCTAGTGCCCTTATATACCCTACAAACAAACCCTAATACAAAACAGGTGTACCCAATTACCCAATAACCCAAAACAAACGGAAAGGGAATCGATGGTAGCTAATAGGCCGACGACCGCCGAGCACCGCCCGAACAGGAAGAGGCACCATCTTCGGCAAGGTTCGTGACAATAACATTAAACCCATGAGGTCACCAGAGGGCGATTTGGTCATTTGACTGCAGGAAGGGGCTACAGTGATTTAAGCATTTTGCCCAAAATATGCAGGATTGACCATGGGGCAAGATAAATAAAAATGACTTAAGCAATTAGGCACAGTCAGTGATGACATCCCCTGTCAATGTTCTTCATCTGAGGAACATAGAAATGGCTGCACCGTAGCAATCTCAGGCTGATACAGAGAGACTTTTCCATGCTTTTATGTACTGTAATGCTCTCCTGTCTGGTCTACACAAGAAAGCCATTGGTCAACTGCAAAACATACCAAATGCTGCAGCACATGTACTGACCAAGATCAGACAGAGAGCACACATTACACCGGTTTCATAACATGCCCTTGGGGTGAAGATCATAGGCGCCCCCCTCCCTCTCTCTCTCTCTCTCTCACTCTCTCTCCACAGTTTTATGATGGTCATAAATACCTGCAGGAAAACTCTCTCTCCCCACTCTCAGAAATGGAAATTAAATACCTTTGTTACCACAGAGAGACTTTGCAATATGGTAACATCAAAAGGTTGAATAATTAAACAGTATTTCTGTATTCCAAACATTTGGAATGGTCCATGGATACTGTATTTAAAGAACAATCCTGACAAATTTGTTTAATGAAATCTTTGTTTGTATACAGTTCTCAATTTTGGGGATTGCATCTGAATGATGTATAAAATAAATGATTAAATATAAGAATACTTTTGGAAAGATAATGTGATTTTAGTCTTCTAAATGAGAATTGTTTTTCATAGTAACTTATGATCAGTCAGTGGCCCCGCCCCAAACATTTTCACGAAAATAAGAAAAGCAACCAAATTAAATCATTTACCTTTGAAGAACTTCAGATGCTTTCACTCAGGAGACTCCCAGTTAGTTAGCAAATGTTCCTTTTTTCCAAAAATATTATTTTTGTAGGTGAAATAGCTCCCGTTTGTTCATCATGCTTGGCTGAGAAATCGACCGGAAAATGCTACTACTACAACGCCAAACCTTTTTCAAAATGAGCTCCATAATATTGACAGAAACACGGCAAACGTTGTTTAGGGTCCATCCTCAAGGTGTTTTTAACATATATATTCGATAATATATCCGTCAAGGCAATTGGTTTCTCATAAGAAGCGATTGGAAAAATGGCTACCTCAGTGTTTTACGCAAGATTTTCTGCAGGAGACACCATGTGACCACTTGCTATATATGGTCCCTTACGGCTATTCTTCAATGGAAATGCGTAAAAAGACCTCACAATGCTGTAGACACCTTGGGGAATACGTGGAAAACGTAAGCTCATTCGTAGCTCATTCACAGCCATATAAGGAATCATTGGCATGAGGCAGTTTAAAAAAATGTGGCACTTTCTGGTTGGATTTTTGTCTGGGTTTCGCCTGTAACATCAGTTCTGTTGCAATCACAGACAATATCTTTGCAGTTTTGGAAACGTCAGAGTGTTTTCTATCCAAATCTTTGTATAGCATATTTTCGTGACAAAATATCTTGGTTAAAACGGGAACGTTTTTCATCAAAAAATGTTAATAGCGCCCCCTAATGCTTAACTGTTCACAGTTATGAAAACTTAGCACACCAAAAACGCCTTTCTATTGACTCCGAAAAACACCAAAAGAAAGCTGCCCAGGGTCCTTTGCTCATCTGCGTGATTGTGCCTTAGGCATGCTGCAAGGAGGCATGAGGACTCCAGGGCAATAAATTGCAAAATTTGTACTTTGAGACACCTAAGACAGCGCTACAGGGAGACAGGATGGACAGCTGATCATCCTCGCAGTGGCAGACCACGTGTAACAAAACCTGTACTGGATCGGTACATCCGAACATTACACCTGCGGGACAGGTACAGGATAGCAACAACAACTGCCAGAGTTACACAATGGACACACAAACCCTCCATCAGTGCTCAGACTGTCCGCAATAGGCTGAGAGAGGCTGGACTGAGGGCTTATAGGCCTGTTGTAAGAACGGTACTCACCAGACATCACCGGCAACAACTTCGCCTATGGGCACAAACCCACCTTCACTGGACCAGACAGGACTGTCAAAATGTGCTCTTCACTGACGAGTCATGGTTTTGTCTCACCAGGGGTGATGGTCGGATTTGAGTTTATTGTCAAAGGAATGAGCGTTACACCGAGGTCTGTACTCAGCGGGATCGATTTGGAGGTGGAGGGTCCATCATGATCTGGGGCGGTGTGTCACAGCATCATTGGACTGAGCTTGTTGTCATTGCAGGCAATCTCAATGCTGTGCGTTACAGGGAAAACATCCTTCTCCCTCATGTGGTACACTTCCTGCAGGCTCATCCTGACAAGAGCCCCCAGCATGACAATGCCATACTGCCCATTCTGTGCGTGATTTCCTGCAAGACAGGAATGTCAGTGTACTATATCTGGAGTACTTCTCCTGTCCTATTCAGTGTCCTGTGTGAATCTAAGTGTGCGTTCTCTAATTCTCTCCTTCTCTCTTTCTTTCTCTCTCTTGGAGGACCTGAGCCCTAGGACCATGCCCCAGGACTACCTGACATGATGACTCCTTGCTGTTCCCAGTCCACCTGGCCATGCTGCTGCTCCAGTTTCAACTGGCCTGGGCCCTAGGACCATGTCCCAGGACTACCTGACATGATGACTCCTTGCTGTCCCCAGTCCACCTGGCCATGCTGCTGCTCCAGTTTCAACTGTTCTGCCTTACTATTATTCAACCATGCTGGTCATTTATGAACATTTGAACATCTTGGCCACGTTCTGTTATAATCTCCACCCGGCACAGCCAGAAGAGGACTGGCCACCCCACATATGCTCTCTCTAATTCTCTCTTTCTTTCTCTCTCTCGGAGGACCTGAGCCCTAGGACCGTGCCACAGGACTACCTGACATGATGGCTCCTTGCTGTCCCCAGTCCACCTGACTGTGCTGCTGCTCCAGTTTCAACTGTTCTGCCTTATTATTATTCGACCATGCTGGTCATTTATGAACATTTGAACATCTTGGTCATGTTCTGTTATAATCTCTACCCGGCACAGCCAGAAGAGGACTGGCCACCCCACATAGCCCGGTTCCTCTCTAGGTTTCTTCCTAGGTTTTGGCCTTTCTAGGGAGTTTTTCCTAGCCACTGTGCTTTTACACCTGCATTGTTTGCTGTTTGGGGTTTTAGGCTGGGTTTCTGTACAGCACTTTGAGATATCAGCTGATGTACGAAGGGCTATATAAATAAATTTGATTTGATTTACTGCCATGGCCAGTGAAGCAGGAGGGTGAGGGCTAGGGCCATTCCCCCTAGAAATATCCGGGAACTTGCAGTTGCCTTGATGGAAGAGTGGGGTAACATCTCACAGCAAGAACTTGCAAATCTGGTGCAGGCCATGAGGAGGAGATGCAGTGCATTACTTAATGCAGTTAGTGGCCACACCAGATACTGACTGTTACTTTTGATTTTGACCCCCCCTTTGTGCAGGGACACATTATTCAATTTATGTTAGTCACATGTTTGTGGAACTTGTTCAGTTTATGTCTCAGTTGTTGAGTCCTTTTATGTTCATACAAATATTTACACATGTTAAGTTTCCTGAAAATAAATGAATGGTGCCCGACCTATAGTGTTCAAGTGATTAGTTTAATCACGTAATAATTACACCTAGAGAATTGATTTGATAATATAACAGTCTTCACATTAATGATAGTCACATTACGACACCGGTTTTAAAGTCTCTGCACTGGCTGCCTGTGAGTTTTAGAATGAATTTTAAGATTCTTCCATTGGTTTTTAAAGCAATCCACTGTTGTGCACCCCAATACATATCAGACATCCTTTTGAGTTATGTACACAGTAGGTCCCTCAGGTCCGCAGGCATTGGCTTTTAAACTTTCCAAAAGCCTAGGACCAAGAGGAATGGAGGGGCAGCCTTTACTTCCTTTGCCCCCAGCCTCTGGAATAGCATTACAAATCTGTGAACATACATCATTTAAAATAGATCTTAAAACACACATTTAGCTTTGCTGTTCCTTAGGGTGCTTTTTTAGTCGGTTTTTATTGTTACTCTTTAGTGTTTTTTTATCTTATGATTGTTGTGTAGTAGAAAAAAAATCCATGTGAAGTGCATTGCATTAGTGTCTGAAATGTGTTATATAAATAAAGTTTGATTTGATAATATGTCATTTCCTTCAGATTGAGGCTGTTACTGGACCAAGGTTTCTTTCATGATGCAATGCCAAAAACAGAGTAACAAGCCCTGCCAATCTAACCCTCTCACATAATGGTTCTTAAGAATTATTAGATGTAAATAAAGTAACTTCCCATCCAGTTTGACAAAGCCCTTGAATTTAATAATAGGCAACATTACGGTGTATTAATGTGGACAAGTTTGCTGAACATTTCTCTCTCTCTCCACAAGCTCTCTGTCTACCTTTGGAGAAAAGCAATTTTGATCTAAATTGATTGCTCTGGGATTATCCAGGATTCATTAAATATTAAGGAATTGACGTTCACTAATGTATATGGAAAGTGATTCATTACTGAGTTAGTATACTCAATTCATAAATTATGATTTTCATTAAATATTGTAATTAAGTATACTCAAGCTGAATTGATGTAGTTTAAAACTCTCATTACCCTCTTATTTGGATTAAGAAATATGGTTTGCCAAATATTGAAACATCGTGTCATCCTATGAACAGATAATAAATTACCTATTAACAAAGCCATGGGAAATGGATATCTAATTAGAGGGCAGAGAAACTTTTAATGTTCTAATTTGATAATCCAAACAAATACCATTATCTTGTCCTAAAAATACAAAAACTTGGTTTAAAGGACCATTTTATTACCATCATTTGTAAACTATTAGCTCTTGTCCAGTTTTCTACATGCTATTACCTGTGCCTAGACAAGTGAGTAGGTCACAGATGTAACCTCAAGATGAGGTACTTGTTCAGATGTAACATCCCACTGCTGCCCTCCAAAGAGCGTCACCTTAGGGTTGAATGACTTTTTAGGTGAAATCAGTATCATACCCACACAGTCTGCATCCCAAAAAGACACCCACGATAGAGATCTGGTCAAAGGTAATGCACTATATACTGAATAGGGTGCAATTTGGGACGTAGAATGTGTGACAATTTGACTATTAATTTCTGTGATTAAATGGACTAAAATGAAATGTTATGAATGTCCAAAGATGTTAATGACATCCTAACTGGACCATCTTATCTCCAGTTATAACTTCCAAAAGAGTATGTGGACATATGCTTGTCGAACATCTCACCAAATCATGGGCATTAATATAGAGTTGGTACCCCCTTTGCAGCTATAACAGCCTCCACTCTTCTTGGAAGGCTTTCCACTAGATGTTGGAACATTGATGAGAGGACTTGCTTCCATTCAGCAGCAAGAACATTAGTGAGGTTGGGCACTGACGTTGGGCGATAAGGGCTGGCTCATAGTCGGCATTCCAATTAATCCCAAAGGTGTTCGATGGGGTTGAGATCAGGGCTCTGTGCAGGCCAGTCAAGTTCTTCCACACCAATCTCAACAAACAATTTCTGCATGGGCCTCGCTTTGTGCACAGGGGCATTGTCATGGTGAAACAGGAAAGGGCCTTCCCTAAACTGTTGCCACAAAGTTGGAAGCACAGAATCGTCTAGAATGTCATTTTATGTTGTAGCGTTAAGATTTTCCTTCACTGTAATTAAGGGGCTAGAACCATGATAAACCATGATAAACAGCCCTAGACCATTTGTCCTCCTCCACCAAACTTTACAGCTGGCGATACGCATTGGGGCAGGTAGTGGTTCTCCTGGTATCCCCTAAACCCAGATTAGTCCATCAGACAAATTCATTGGCCACTATATTTTTTTTGCCAATTGGCCTGGACCCTTTTACCACACAGAGACCTGCTGATCCATGACGACGTGTCTGCCGATGTAACAGCACAAGGGGGCTACAACAGACTTCTTCCGTCGCAATGTCCCTCTAAGGCCCTTCTGCTAGCTTGCTGTCTGAATCGCTGTGTCTCCGGCCCGCCGAGCTACTCACTGGATGCCTATGATCACTCGGCTATGCATGCCTCTCCCTAATGTCAATATGCCTTGTCCTTTGCTGTTTTGGTTAGTAATTATTGCTTTATTTCACTGTAGAGCCTCTAGCCCTGCGGAATACGCCTTAGTTTCACCTCCCACACATAAGGTGACCTCACCTGGTTTAAATTATGTTTCTGGAGACAATATCTCTCTCATTGTCACTCAATGCATAGGTTTACCTTCACTGTATTCCCACAATATCATACCTTTGTCTGTACATTATGCCTTGAATCTATTCTACCGTGCCCAGAAACCTGCTCCTTTTATTCTCTGTTCCGAACGTACTAGATGACCAATTGTTATAGCCTTTAGCCGTACCCTTATCCTACTCCTCCTCTGTTCCTCTGGCGATGTAAATTTTAATCCAGGCCCTGCAATGCCTAGCTCCACTCCCATTCCCCAGGTGCTCTCATTTGTTGACTTATGTAACCGTAAAAGCCTTGGTTTCATGCATGTTAACATTAGAAGCCTCCTCCCTAAGTTTGTTTTATTCACTGCTTTAGCACACTCTGCCAACCCGGATGCCCTAGCCGTTTCTGAATCCTGGTTTAGGAAGACCATCAAAAACCCTGAAATTTACATCCCTAACTATAACATTTTCCAACAAGATAGAACTGCCAAAGGGGGCAGAGTTGCAATCTACTGCAGAGATAGCCTGCAGAGCTCTGTCTTACTATCCAGGTCTGTGCCCAAACAATTTGAGCTTCTACTTTTAAAAATCCACCTTTCCAGGAACAAGTCTCTCACCGTTGCCACTTGCTATAGACCACCGTCTGCCCCGAGCTGTGCCCTGGACACCATATGTGAATTTATTGTCCCCCATCTATCTTCAGAGCTCGTGCTGTTAGTTGACCTAAAGTGGGACATGCTTAACACACTGGCCATCCTACAATCTAAGCTTTATGCCCTCAATCCCTCACAAATTATCAATAAACCTACCAGGTACAACCCCCCAAGCTGTAAACACAGGCACCCTCATAAATATCATCCTAACCAACCTGCCCTCCAAATACACCTCTGCTGTCTCCAACCAGGATCTCAGCCATCACTGCCACTCCCTGCGTCCGTCATGGGTCTGCGGTCAAACGACCCCCCCCTCATCCCTGTCAAACGCTCCAAAAAACACTTCAAAGAGCAGGCCTTTCTGGGTATCCTGGAAGGATATTGACCTCATTCCGTCAGTAGAGGATGCCTGGTTATTATTTAAAAGTGCTTTCCTCACTATATTAAATAAGCATGCCCATTCAAACGATATATCCCTTGATTCACTCCAGACCTAACTGCCATTGACCAGCACAAAAACACCCTGTGGCGAACTGCACTAGCATCGAATATCCCCTGCGATATGAAACATTTCAGGGAAGTTAGGAACCAATATACACAGGCAGTTAGGAAAGCAAAGGCTAGCTTTTTCAAACAGAAATTTGCATCCTGTAGCAGAAACTCCAAAATGTTCTGGGACACTGTAAAGTCCATGGAGAATAAGAGCACCTCCTTCCAGCTGTCCACTGCACTGAGGCTAGGGAACACTGTCACCACTGATAAATCTGCAAAGTATTTTACTACGCATGGCCATGCTTTCCACCTGGCTTGCCCTACCCTGGTCAACAGCCCTCACCCCACACAGCAACTTTCCCAATCCACCCCCATTTCTCCTTCACCCAAATCCAGATAGCTGATGTTCTGAAAGAGCTGCAAAATCTGGACCCCTACAAATCACCCGGGCTAGACAATCTGGACCCTCTCTTTCTAAAATTATCCGCTGGAATTGTTGCAACCCCTATTACTAGCCTGTTCAACCTCTCTTTCATATCTTCTGAGATCCCCAAAGATTGGAAAACTGCCGCGGTCATCCCCCTCTTCAAAGGGGGAGACACTCTAGACCCAAACTGTTACAGACCTATATCTATCCTACCCTGCCTTTCTAAGGTCTTCGAAAGCCAAGTTAACAAACAGATCACCGACCATTTCGATTCCCACCGTACCTTCTCCGCTATGCAATCTGGTTTCCAAGCTGTTCACAGGTGCACCTCAGCACCCTCAATGTCCTAAATGATATCATAACCGCCATCGATAAGAGACAACAATACTGTGCAGCTATCAATCACCACATTCTTACCGGCAGACTATACAGCCTTGGTTTCTCAAATGACTGCCGCGCCTTGTTCACCAACTACTTCTCAGACAGAGTTCAGTGTGTTAAATTGGAGGGCCTGTTGTCCGGACCTCTGGCAGTCTCTATGGCGGTGCCACAGGGTTCAATCCTCGGGCCGACTCTTTTGTCTGTATACATAAATGATGGCGCTCATGCTGCTGGTGATTCTCTGATACACCTCTACCCCATTCTGTATACTTCTTGCCCTTCTTTGGACACTGTGTTAACTAAGCTCCAGATGAGATTCAATGCCATTCAACTCTCCTTCTGTGGCCTTCAACTGCTCTTAAATGCAAGTAAAACTAACTGATCGCTGCCCACATGTGCCCGCCCATCCTGCATCACTACTCGGGATGGTTGGGATTTAGAATATGTGGACAACCTCAAATACCTAAGTGTCTGGTTAGACTGCAAACTCTCCTTCCAGACTCACATTAAGCATCTCCAATCAAAAATTACATTTACAATCGGCTTCCTTTTTCGCAACAAATCATCCTTCACTCATGTTGCCAAACATTCCCTTGTAAAACTGACTACCGATCCTTGACTTCGGCGATGTCATTTACAAAATAGCCTCCAACACTCTACTCAGAAAATTGGATGCAAGTCTATCACAGTGCCATCCATTTTGTCACCATAGCCCCACATACTACCCACCACTGCGACCTGTATGCTCTCGTTGGCTGGCACTCCCTTCATATTCGTTGCCAAACCCACTGGCTCTAGGTAATCTATAAGTCTTTGCTAGGTAAAGCCCTGCCTTATCTCAGCTCACTAGTCACCATAGCAGCACCCACCCGTAGCACACGCTACAGTAGGTATATTTCTGTAATGAACTATAAAAATCACTCATATCTCCCTCACTAAGTTTAAGCACCAGCTGTCAGAGCAGCTCATAGATCACTGCACCTGTACATAGCCCATCTGTAAATAGCCCATCGAACTACCTCATCCCCATACTGTTATTTATTGTATTTATTTTGCTACTTTGCACCCCAGTATCTCGACTTGCAGACTCATCTTCTGCACATCTATCACTCCAGTGTTTAATTGCTATATTGTAATTATTTCGCCACTATGGCCTATTTATTGCCTTACCTCCCTTATCCTACCTCATTTGCACACACTGTATATAGACATTTTCTATTGTATTATTGACTGTATGTTTGTTAATTCCATTTGTAACTCTGTGTTGTTGTTTGTGTCGCACTGCTTTGCTTTATCTTGGCCAGGTCACAGTTGTAAATGAGGACTTGTTCTCAACTAGCCTACCTGGTTAAATAAAGGTGAAATAAAATAAATAAATAAAAAAACACTGCATTTCCACTGCTCCAGAGTCCAATGGCTGCGAACTTTACACCACTCCAGCCGAGGCTTGGCATTGCGCATAGTGATATTAGGCTTGTGTGTGACTGCTCGGCCATGAAAACCCTTTCCATTAAGTTATTGTGTTGACGTTGCTTCCAGAGGGAGTTTGAAACTCGGTAGTGAGTGTTGCAACCGAGGACAGACAATCTTTACGCCTTCAGAACTCGACGGTCCCGTTCTGTGAGCTTGTGTGGCCTACCACTTAGCAGCTGAGCCGTTGTTGTTCCTAGACAATTTTACTTCACAATAACAGCAGTTACAGTTGACCAGGCCAGCAGAAATTTGACGAACACCCTTGTTAGAATGACAGTATGACAGTGCCACATTGAAAGTCACTGAGCTCTTCAGTTCAGGCCATTCTACTGCCAGTGTTTGTCTATGGAGATTGCATGGCAGTGTGATAAATATTATGCACCTGTCAACAACAGATGTGGCTGAAATAGCCACATCCAATGATCTGAAGGGGTCTCCACATACTTTTGGCCATGTATTTGTGTATTATCCAAGTATTCAATCTCTAAAAACCCTGAGGGTCACTACCTTAGACCTACCCTTGGACGTTTATCACAACGATGCCAAAGGTTATTCTGTACTTACTCTAGAATTTGAAGTAGTAGCTATCAGTGTAGTCCTCTGTAGTACATTCTTCACTTTCTCTGTGTCAGGACATCTTTGGGTTGTGTCCCAAATGGCACCCTATCTCGAAGGAGTGTACTACTTCTAACCAGATTCCTATTCCCATTTGGAACCAGTGTGATGTGATCCTTTCCTCCATATTGTACTCCAGTGGCAGCTAAGTTTCCTGTAGTGTTCTATGGTGGTCATTAGGAAAAGTGAATGCACACAGCATCAGGAGACAGGATCTGATGAGGCCCTCCAGGGCCACAGGCATCCTGCGCAGAGAGAGAGACTCCCAGTACCTGAAGTTCCCAGTGCTCTGAGCACCTGCAATTCATACTCCAGAAATGATACCTTGAGGAAAAGGGGTTTCACTGCCACTAAGTCAGTAGATGATTATACAACTGTGTGTCTTTAATATTAGGTATGTAATGACAGTGAGTAGAGGGATACATGCAATGCCTATAGACTTGGCATAAAATCTCATGTCTGTAGACTAAGATGGGGAGTACAGGTAATAAGGGAGTTGTGTGGATATAATATAGGAGCTAACATAGTTGAGCATTGGACATTATGCCAACCATAGACTGCAGAACAGCTGGTCTATATTCATTACAAGTGCACACACAGACACACAGGTAGGGAAGAGGAAAGGTAGTGCATAGGTAAAAAGCAGACAATGGTTACATCATACACTATTCTGTATGTTATGATGTCTATGACAACAAATAAGTATTTGCACATACTGCAACTTATATATTATCAATCACTGAAATGTCACTTATTTTTTAACCATCATCCTCTGTGGAGCACCCTGAAACAGCCTTGAATGTTCAGTGCTCTCCGCTGAGTAGACTAAACATTAGGAACGCCTTCGCAATATTGAGTTGCACCCCCTTTTTTTGAGTTGCACCCCCTCAGATCAGCCTCAATTTGTTGGGGTATGGACTCTTAACTAGTGAATTCAATAACGGATCATAGCTTTCACCTGGATTCACCCGGTCAGTATATGTCATGGAATGTTAAGTTTTATTTGTTCATCACAATCCTCTAACACATATCCTCCTTGATGCCAGGGAGTAGTGAAAAGGGATGGTCCGAATCATCTCCATCAACCATTTTATTTAAACGGCAGGAAGCTTTTTCCACAACCTTTTAATATTGCGAACGAGGCTTTTCTAAAATAAAACATTTCTATAAGTGGCCAACCATTCAAAATGGGCATCTACAGGAATGACACGAATTCAATATTCCACATGTCTTCTCATAAAAACATGCCTTTGTATTGCATAGTACTATAGCAACAAGAGAGACAAGCACTTGCTATGAGTGAGTGTGTTGAGAGTAGCTTTAGTGAAATAAGAGCATACCAACACTCCTCCTGAGATGCTGGCAGCACACCACACATTTCAGAGGCTGGCAAGCTGGTCTTGAGCACTTTTCCTCCTGGTCGTTATTGATGATTAAGAAGTTATTTTGTTCCTGCCATCAGACCTGGGTAATGGGAATGTTGGCTCCCCTGCTGCTCCTTGGAAGTTAATCACACAACAATGGTGTGGCTGGAGGGGGGAGGGTAAGGTGGGGTGGGGGGAGACTACTTCTCGAAATGAGGCTTTGAGTTTAATTCTAGTTGTCTGGTGGTCTGGGGGTCTCTGACTATGTCTCCTCTCCTGAGTTTATACTTTATAACCAAAGGCTAGTGTGTGTCAGAGAAACATTCCTTCACAAGTAAGATCCATCATATGACCAATTGTGGGACATAATATTTTTTGCAAAAAAAAACTGTGACAAAGTTTTGTGAAGATGTTGTTTATTGTCATGCTATACACAACACACATGGAATTAGAAATGACTCAAGGACAACAAAGACTCTGCCCGAGTTAACCTGCTATTGAAAGTGTTCTGAAAAGTAGTGCAAGAACCTCGCCCTTCTCAACGCCAACGATAATACCATACAGTTACTAAGGCAGGCATGTAAGGACAGCATAACAAGAGAGAGAAAGAAGACAGCAAAAATAGGAAAAAATAGTTTATTTCCTTCAACCCTTCTGCAAGAAAGTCTGCAGTTGACCTTGATTAAGACTGTGGCATGGTCTTAGTCCCACATGACACCCTATTCTTTTTGATGCACTACATTTGACCAGGGACCATATGGCTTTTGTCAAATGTAGTGCACTATACAGGGAATAGGGTGCCATTTGGGACAGATTCACATACATTCTATGAACTGAAGACTGGCCATGGGACAAAACATTATTACCAATATTTTTTATTTTATTTACATTAATCAGTCCCAGAAGAAGTAATTACCTGTCTCTTAGATGTTGGATGCTTATTTACACACTTTGAACAGAGAGTCTGTGTCCAAAATGGCACTCTATTCCCTATATGGTGTATTACTTTTGACTATGGCCAATAGGGTTATGGTCAAAAGTAATGCAATATACAGTGCGCTTGGAAAGTAGTCAAGACCCATTCACTTTTTCCCCATTTTGTTACATTAGAGCCTTATTGTAAAATTAAGGAAATTGTTTTTTTCCGCTCATCAATCTACAAACAATACCACATACCGTAATTTCCGGACTATAAGCCGCTACTTTTTTCCCACGCTTTGAACCTCGCGGTTTATACAATGACGCGGCTAATTTATGGATTTTTCCCGCTTTCACAAGATTCATGCCGCCAAAAAACTGAGCAAAATATGACGTAAATCGAGCTCAAACTTCCCATCATTCTGATTACGGTAGTCATTTTGTCACCCTCATTATGGCAAAGACACGGAGAATGCATATGATGCAGCTTTCAAGTTGAAGGCGATCGATCTGGCTGTTGGAAAAGGAAATAGAGCTGCTGACAGCGTGGAGCATTGTCAAAAAATCCACTGTCATCAATGGGTTTCGAAAGGTTGGACTGCTGCGTGTTGAAGAGGGCAGCGATCCAACATCGGATGATGCAATTCTGACGCTATTCAACTCCGACACCGAAGGAGATGACTTCAGTGGTTTCAGTGCACAGGAGGAGGAAGATAGTGACCAATGTGACTTTCTTGGTAGGCTGTTTACTGCTATTTTTTAAAATATTTTTGTTACAAGCCGTGTTTCGTTAAAGCCTATTTATTTTTGTTACAAGCCGTGTTCCTTTAAAAGCCTATTTATTTTTGTTACAAGCCGTGTTTTGTTTAAAAGCCTATTTATTTTTGTTACAAGCCGTGTTTCGTTTAAAGGCTGTGTAAAGTTAATTTGTTTCAATGTACCGGTAGGCACCTGCGGCTTATAGACATGTGCGGCTTATTTATGTACAAAATACATATATTTTTTAAATTCAGTGGGTGCGGTTTATATTCAGGTGCACTTAATAGTCCAGAAATTACGGTAATGACAAAGCAAAAAAACATTTTTTATACATTTTTTGAAAATGTATAAACCTGCCCCTTGAAATATCACATTTACTTAAGTATTCAGACCTTTACTCAGTAATTTGTTGAAGCACTTTGGCAGCGATTACAGCCTTGAGACTTCTTGGACATGACGCTACAAGCTTGGCACACCAGTATTCGGGGAGTTTCTCCCATTCTTCTCTGCAGATACTCTCAAGCTCTGTCAGGTAGGATGGGGAGTGTCGCTGCACAGCTATTTTCATCTCTCTCCAGAGATGTTCAAGTCTGGGCTCTCACTCCTGCGCTATTTTGGCTGTGTGTTTAGGGTTGTTGTCCTGTAGGAAGCTGAACCTTTGCCCCAGTCTGGGGTCGTGAGCATTCCGGAGCAGGTTTTCATCAAGGATCTATCTATGCTTTGCTACATTCACCTTTCCCTCAATCCTGTCTAGTCTCGCAGTCCCTGCCACTGAAAAACATCCCCACAGCATGACACTGCCACCACCATGCTTCACCGTAGGGATGGTGCCAGGTTACCTCCAGGCGTGACATTTGGCATTCAGGCCAAAGAGTTCAATCTTGGTTTCATCAGATCAGAGAACCTTGTTTCTCATGGTTTGAGTCCTTTAGGTGCCTTTTGGCAAATTCCAAGAGGACTGTCATGTGCCAAGAGGACTGGCAAATTCCAAGAGGACTGTCATCTGTCATTTACTGAGGAGTGACCTCCATCTGGCCACACTACCATAAAGGCTTGTTTGGTGGAGTGCTGTAGAGATGGTTGTCCTTCTTAAGATCTGTCAGAATGAATATGGGGAACTTGGTCACCTCCCTGACCTAGGTATTTCTCCCACGGTTGCTCAGTTTGGCCGGGCGGCCAACTCTAGGAAGTCTTGATGTTTCCAAACTACTTCCATTTAACTCTCAGGCTGTATCACATCCAGCCATGATTGGGAGTCCCATAGGGCGGAGCACAATTGGCTCAGTGTAAATTGCACCTGGGCTGGAATAATACATTTATGGCCTTTGTCTTGCATTTGAAAGATGATCGTACAAAAAAAATAATATTTTACTAGATCTAATGTGTTATATTCTCATACATTCCTTTTACATTTCCACAAATGTCAAAGTGTTTCCTTTCAAATGGTACAAATAATATGCATATCCTTGCTTCAGGGCCTGAGCTACAGGCAGTTAGACTTGGGTATGTCATTTTAGGCTAAAATTGAAAAAAAAGGGGGCTATCCCTAAGAAGTTTTAAGGAATGTACCCTCATTTCCAGAATTCCCCTCACAATACAGCATTACTCTTTATTGAGGATGACTGTTGTCATTTATCCTGTTAACACCAGTGATAACACATCTTTATCCCCGCACTGCATCCATCTTCTTAAAGAGGGGATAAACAATGGGTCACTTTGACACCTTTTACAGCATCCAAAGGCTTGTATGATTTTCAGGAGGAGAGATCTGAAGTGGGTTCCACTGACAATGACACATGACTACGACACTATAAATAGGTTTTCAAGAATTCTTTGGTCAAGTCACATGGTTGGGAAAAACTCATGTCCCAACTCATATGAAATATTATACAGGAAGCAGGGTACTAATTAATAAAATAGTAATTTAAAAAAGCAAGGTTTCCAACCATTCCAACAAAACTATGGATATATATTCAGAAACAAATGATTAATCAATAACACAGACATACATAGACATGCACAAACATAATGGTAGATTTGGGAAACAGAAATAAAAGTATTCACAACCAGCATGATGCTAGACAGATGTTGAGATCTCAACTCATAGACAGTATGTCTTCTTGAGGAGGTACCTGAGCCCCCCCTATACAACCTGTCATGTAGCTCTGCAGTGGGGTACCAATTATTGCCACGAGCAGTGAAAAGCTTCTGTCTCTGTTTTAAGGACTAGTCTGACACCATGTTGTAACTTCCTTCTTACACTATTATTATTTTTTATTTTCTATTGGGGCGTTACATGCTCATATCATTCAAAGCATAAGAGGTTTTAAATGTGAATGTGATAGAGAGGACATGGATAAAATAGAGATATGGCTCCAGTAGCGGGCTTGGTGAATAGAGGGAGTAATTGAAGATTTGGTTGGTAAGCGATCTGAGATAGAGAGAGAGCTGGAAATTAGGTGGTGAAGCTTATTGGGTGGAAGGCAAGGCAATGTGTACTGTGTCCTAATGATGCCTGTGGGAGACTGTCATCTTATCGAGGATGGCCAGAGAGATGGCAATACGGCGGTGACAGTATAGTTGCCATGCGGTGATCTGATACCACTATCCTGCCATCTCATCTCACTGTCTCTCACTCTGCTCAGAAAAGGACCATGGAATGCAGCATAAATGGCACCCTATATAGTACACTCTGTTTTACCAGCGACCATAGGGCTCTGGTCAAAAGTAGTACACTATTAACACTATTTTGGTTACTACATGAGACAATGCCAAGAGTCTGCAAAGGGTGGCTACTTTGAAGAATCTAAAACATTTTTTTTTTTTACACATTTTTGGTTACTACATGATTCATATGTGTTATTTCATAGTTTTAATGTCTTCACTTTTATTCTACAAAGTAGAAAATAGTACAAATAAAGAAAAACCCTTGAATGAGTTGATGTGTCCACTTTATGTGCTCTTAAGGCCTCAAACTCAGGACCTCGAAGCCAGTTCCACTGCATTTGTTCATCATTGCCCTCTAATCAGGGACTGATTTAGACCTGGGACACCATTTAGTTGCAATTAATTATCAGGTAGACTGGAAACCCAGCAGGCTCCGGACTTCATAGGGTAAGAGGGGGTCGGACATTCAGAGAAAGGGCATATTATCAAAATCAAATCACATTTTAATGGTCACATACATGTGATTAGCAGATGTTATTGCGGGTGTAGTGAAATGCTTGTGCTTCTAGCTCCGGCAGTGCAGTAATATCTAACAGGTAACATCTAAGAAATTACACAACATATACCCAATACACACAAATCTAAGTAGGAATGAATTAAGACTATATATGTATGGACGAGCGATGTCAGAGCGGAACGGACTAAGATACAGTAGAATAGTATATACATATGAGATGAGTAATGCAAGATACGTAAACATGATTAAATAGGGAACAGGGTGCCATTTTGGGCGCAGTCTTACGCTTAATTTTTTTTAGAGCTGTTGCCACAGTGTCCGTCACATTCTGCCCACACCACAGCTCAGTGATATATAAGAGTGAAGAAATGATGGCACAGGGAGAGAAGGGGATTCATTACTTAGCTGCTGTGAAATTCTCATTAAAAGAACAAAGGCAATCCTCACCTGCTGAATCACCATGGCATTTTCCTGTATGCAATCTCTCTGGACTCTTAGGCATAATATACATTGAGGAAATGTAATATTTGTCAAGAGAAGACGTCATGGATGTTTTCGATATGGATGCCTACTTTTCAACTGGTAGAGACAGATTATTTACCATTGCTTTTTGTGATTTTTGGCATTGTTGTATTCATAGAAAAGGTTTCTGGACCGGGTTGGTCTTATTATTGCGAGTTCTTGTAAGGAAGGCCTGCTCAGAGAGCAGAACCTTCTAAGTAGTGAAAGAAATATGAAATTATTAAGGGCTGACTCACTCACAGTACTACAATGATTACCTGCAAATTGCGCTCCAGTGGAGAGACATAGTTGGCACTACGACATAAAATCGGTGTGCTAATTGCCCTTTGCTAACCCACCAGGTAGACTCCAGAAAATCTTCCAAAAGGGTTCTTCGGCTGACCTCATTGGAGAACACTTTTTGGTTCGGGGTAGAAACTTTTTTGGTTCCAGGTTGAACCCTTTCCACAAAGGCTTCTACATGGACACCTAAAGGGTTCTAACTGGAACAAAAAGGGTTCTATCTAGAACAAAAAAGGCTTTTTCAAAGTGTTCTCTTATGGGGACAGCAGAATGATTATTTTAGGTTCTAGATAGCAGATTGTTTTCTAATATTGTATGCAATTACACAACACAGAGTACACAAGGTGTGGGTTGTGAAATGCCTGGAAGGTACGTTTGTGTACTATCGCATCTTTACATTTCATGCATTTCACATTACAGGACACTGAAAAAAAAGGAGGAGGGTGGTTCTACTATGCTAACATATGAATTGTTTTAAGAAGGTCATACCAATATCAGACCCAGATGCAGACCACTTCTAATAAACAATATTTTAATGTTCCAACAGGGGCAGGCACTAGACAGGTCGAGACAGGCAGGGGTAAAAAAAAAAACAGAGGTTGGGCAACGGTACCGGATGGTACAGGTCGGCAGGCAGGGTCAGGGACAGGCGGAGTAGTCAGGTAGGCGGGCTCAGTGTCAGGACAGGCAAGGGTCAAAACTAGGAGGGCAAGAAAAGAGAGACTAGAAAAAGGTGAGACGAACAAGACGAACTGGCAACAGATCAACAGAGAACACAGGTATAAATACACAGGGCTACTGGGGAAGATGGGTGACACCTGGAGGGGGGTGGAGACAATCACAAAGACAGGTGAAACAGATCAGGGTGTGACAACCAAGGATAATTTAGCTATTTGAATTTTAAGACCTCTTAATGTATTGGGATGAAACATTGCATTTGGCCTTACCACCATTAGCCCGTGTGGAAGGACCACCAGAGGGCAGGCTGGGCTCATGGATAGTAGCCCAACAAGGCATGGGAGACAAGGTAACCAGAGGCAATTAAGCACAGCTGACGGTACTAATGACATACTCTCCTTCCCCTATAAGAGAGAGAATGGAACCAGCAGAAAAGGGGGAAAAACTATCTCTGGAAGATGGCCACCGAGAGAGAGGAGCTATCCAGGAAGAACCACTAAGACGGTGACAATCCCGTGACTTTTTGTTGTAGTTTAAAGATAAGCCTATTGTGTTCCGGTTTCATCCGGAGAAGAAGATGTATGTTTTTCCTTGGAAGATTTTCATTGATTATGTTGGACTGTTTGTGTTGACCAAATGCCCTCAATAGAGAACTGTGTTCAATCAAGAATCACCTACTCCTGACTCGTTTATTCCGCTTTAGAGTGACGCCCAATTACTTGGTCCGCTCACACCCGTGTTAACGCATTGGATAAAAGATTTACTACAAGGAACAACAGATAGTACCCCCAAAACAATACAAAGGAAGTTTGTTCTGAAGTGTCTGTCCTATATCTGAGAGATATAAGAAAGATCTGGAAACTATATACAGTACCAGTCAAAAAAATAATTTAATGACAGCTTTGCACACTCTTGGCACATTCTTGGCATTCTCTCAACCAGCTTCATGATAATGGCGCCGGAGGAGATTGCTGCTGTTTTATGGTCCCCTAACCAATTGTGCTATTGTGTTTTTTTTTCACGTTATCTGTAACTTATTTTGTATATAATGTTTCTGCCACCGTCTCTTATAACTGAAAAGAGCTTCTAGATATCAGGAAAGCGATTACTCACCCCGTACTGGAAGAAGATTAATTATTTAACGAGTCAGATTTACTCCAGAAACCTGACAAGGCCCTCATCACCATCATTTGCAGGAGAAAGAGACAGATATATTGGGGACGTAGGTCTGGGTGCCTTGTAAGGATCCAACGGCGAGTGGGTAATCTGCTTCTACCATCGGCCCTATTATCCAACATACAATCATTGGATAATAAAATAGACGAACTACGAGAACGTATATCCTACGGATATACTGTAGTATCTTAAGTTTCACAGAGTCGTGGCTGAACTATGACATGAGTAACATACAACTAGCGGATTTTACCAGCAGCCTCTGGTAAGACAAGGGGAGATGGTCTATGTATATTTGTAAACAACAGCTGGTGCATGAAATCTAAGGAAGTCTCGCCTGAGGTAAGGTATCTCATGATAACCTGTAGACCACACTATTTACCAAGATAGTTTTCATCTATATTCTTTGTAGATGTGCATTTACCACCATAAAACGATCCTGGCAGTAAGACCTCACTCAATGAGATGTATAGGGCCATAAGCAAGCAGGAAAACTCTAGTTCAGAGAGGGTGCTCCAAGTGGCCGTGGACCTCAATACAGGGAAACTAAAATCTGTTTTACCTAATTTCTACCAGAATGTTAAATGTGCAACCAGAGGGGGAAAAAAAACTCTAGACAACCTTTACTTCACACACAGAGACGAGTACAAAGCTCTCCCTCACCCTCAATTTGCCAAATCTGACCATAACTATACCTTCCTGATTCCTGTCTACAAACATGAAACTAAAGCATGCAACACCACTAAGCAAGGTGCACCACCAAGCAAGCAACCATCAAGATCAAGGAGCTCTCCAAACAGGTCAGGGACAGAGTTGGGGAGAAGTCCAGATCAGGGTTGGGTTATAAAAATATCCTAAACTTTGAACATCCCACAGAGCACCATTAAATCCATTATTCAAAAATGGAAAGAATATGGGACCACAACATACCTGCCCAGAGAGAGCCACCCACCAAAACTCACAAACCAGGCAAGGAGGGCATTAATCAGAGAGGCAACAAAGGGACCAAAGATAACCCCAAAGAAGCTGCAAAGCTTCACAGTGCAAATTAAAGTATGTGTCCACTTTAAGCCGTACACTCCACAGAGCTGGCCTTTACGGAAGAGTTGCCAGAAAAAAGCCATTGCTTAAACATGTTTGGTGTTCGCCAAAATGCATGTGGGAGACTCTCCAAACATATGGAAGAAGGTACTCTGGTCAGATGAGACAAAAATGTAGCTTTTTGGCCATCAAGGAAAATTCTATTTCTGGAGCAAACCCAACACCTTTCATCTCCCCGGGATCGCCATCCCCACAATGAAGCATGGTGGTGGCAGCATCATGCTGTGGGTGATGTTTTTCATCGGCAGGGACTGGGATACTGGTCAGAATTGAAGGAATGATGGATGTTGCTAAATACAGGGAAATTATTGAGGGAAACCTGTTTCAGTCTTCCAGAGATTTGAGACTGGGATGGAGGTTTACCTTCCAGGAAGACAATGACCCTAAGCATACTGCTAAAGCAGCACTCGAGTGGTTTAAGGGGAAGCATTTAAATGTCTTGGATTGGCCTAGTCAAAGCCCAGACCTCAATCCAATTTAGAATCTGTGGTATGACTTAAAGATTGCTGTTTACCAGCGGAACCCATCCAACTTGAAGGACTTGGAGCAGTTTCGCCTTGAATAATGGGCAAAAATCCAAGTGGTTGATTTGCCAAGCTTATAGAGACATACCCCAAGAGGCTTGCAGCTGTAATTGCTGCAAAGGGTGGATCTAGAAAGTATTGACTACTAGTGTACTAGTAGTAAGTACGAGTGCACGGTAGGGAATACTAGTTGCTTTGAACAGGCTTTTCTTTCCATATAGTTATGCACGCTCAAGTTCTGTTTTTTTTGTCTTATTTCTTGTTTGTTTCACAAAAAAATATATTTTGCATCTTCAACGTGGTAGGCATGTTGTGTAAGTCAAATTATACGAACCCCCCTGATTGTTGTTTTAAATTCCAGGTTGTAAGGCAACAAAATAGGAAAAATGCCAAGGGGAGTGATTTCTTTCGCAAGCCACTATAAATGACTACCGACCCGTAGCACTCACGTCTGTAGCCATGAAGTGCTTTGAAATGCTGGTAATGGCTCACATCAACACATTTATCCCAGAAACCCTAGACCCACTCCAATTTGCATACTGCCCCAACAAATCAACAGATGACGCAATCTCTACTGCACTCTAAACTGCCCTTCCCACCTGGACAAAAGGAAAACCTACGTGAGAATGCTATTCATTGACAACAGCTCAGTGTTCAACACCATAGTGCCCTCAAAGCTCATCACTAAGCAAATGACAATGGGACTAAACACCTCCCTCTGCAACTGGATCCTCGACTTCCTGACTGGCTGCCCCCATGTGGGAAGGGTAGGTAACAACACATCCACCTCGCTGCTCCTCAACACGGGGGCCTCTCAGGGGTGCATGCTCAGTCATGACTGCATGGCCAGGCATGACTCCAACACCATCATTAAGTTTGCTGATGACACAACAGTGGTAGGCCTGATCACAAACAACAATGAGGCAGCCTATAGGGAGGAGGTCAGTCTGGCGCAACCTCTCCCTCAACATGATCAAGACAAATGAGATAATTGTGGACTACAGGAAAAGGAGAAACAAGCACGCCCCCATTCTCATCGAAGGGGCTGTTGTGGAGCAGGTTGAGAGCTTCAAGTTACTTGGTGTCCACATCAACAACATACTGTCATGGTCCAAACACACCAAGACAGCCGTGAAAATGGCACAACAAAGCCTAACCCCCCAGGAGACTGAAAAGATTTGGCATAGGTCCTCAGATCCTCAAAAAGTTCTACAGCTGCACCATCGAGAGCATCACTGTCTTGTATGGCAACTGCTCGGCCTCCAACCGCAAGGCACTACAGAGGGTGGTGCTTACGGCCCAGTACATCACTGGTGCCAAATGTTCTGTCATCGTGGACCTGACATACCAGGTGATGTCAGAGGAAGGTCCTAAAAGTTGTCAAAGACTCCAGCCATCCTAGTCATAGACTGTTCTCTCTGCTGTACCTAGATCTGTTCCTAGATCCAAAATACTTTTTAACACCTTCTTCTCCCAAGCCATTAGACAAATTTCTTCCCCCAAGCCATAAGACTCCTGAACATTTAAACAAAATCCTACCCAGACTATTTGCATTGCCCCTCCCCCTCTCTTTTATGCTGCTGCTACTGTCTGTTTAATATCTATGCATAGTCACTTTAACTCTACCTACATGTACATATTACCTCAACTAACCAGTGCCCCCGCATATTTGGTTCCAACCGCAGTGTCTTTGTGATACGCTGATTAGGTGATTGGATGATCTCCGCATGTGTGGGGTACCGGTACCCCTTGTATATAAGATCGTTATTGTTATTTCACTGCTGCTATTTAATTATTTGTTTACTTTTATTTTTTATTTATCTATTTTTTAATTAACAGTTATTTTTCTTAAAACTGCATTGTTAAAAACTTTTTCAGGCTAGGGTCCTTTTTTCTCAATTTCCACCTGACTGATGTGCCCAAAGTAAACTGCCTGTTGCTCAGGTTCTGAAGCAAGGATTTCCATATAATTGGTACTATTGGAAAGAGGACACTTTGCAGTTTGTAGAAATGTAACATAATGTAGAGACTATAAGAAACTATAACGCAATAGATAAGGGAGGAGAAAAGAAAAACCAACCTGAAAAAAAAAAATTGGAGAGCCTATGCTCTTACTTACAAAGGAACATATAGGGAAATAATTAAATCTAGCTTTGTGTGTGTGCGCGCCATGAAGACAACGCCTGCTAATATTGGTTTCCTATTGAACATACTTATTTCCGTATGAAATATTGTAGTTTGATTACATTTTAGGGCATCTGAAGATTATATAGAAACATATTTTGACTTGAAATAAAGTTTAGGGGTAGATATTCGGATTCCTATCTTGGCATGTTGAACGAGTGGATTACTCAAATCGATGGCGCCAACTAAACTGACTTTTTGGGATATAAAGAAGGATTTTATCTCACAAAATGACACTACAGGTTATAGCTGGGAACCTTAGGATGACAAATCAGAGGAAGATCTTCAAAAAAGTAAGCAAATATTTATCGCTATTTGTGAATTTATGAAACCTTTGCAGGTGGAAAAATATTTTGATGGGGGACCGTCCTCAAACAATCGCATGGCATGCTTTCGCTGTAAAGCCTACTGTAAATTGGACAGTACAGTTAGATTAACAAGAATTTAAGCTTTGAATCAATATAAGACACTTCTATGCACCTAAATGTTTAATATCCATATTTTTTATGGTTATTTATTTGAATTGCGCGCTTTCAACGGAAGTTGTCCAGCTAGTGGAACGCCTAGCCTGAAGAAGTTTCTAAAGGGCTTTTAAGTAAACATTGCACTGTTGTATTCGGCGCATATGAAAATTTGATTGGATTTGATGAGGTAGTCACCTGGAATGCATTTCAATTAACATGTATACCTTCTAAAAGCGAATTTGTGGAATTTCTTTCCTTCTTAATGCATTTTAGCCAATCATTTGTGTTGTGACAAGGTGGGGGGGGTATAAAGAAGATAGCCATATTTGGTAAAAGACCAAGTCCATATTAAGGCAAGAACAGCTCAAATACGCAAGGAGAAACCACCGTCCATCATTACAATAAGAAATGACGATAAATTAATCCAGAAAATGTCAAGAACTTTGTGCACTCACAAAAACCATAAAGCTCTATGAGGAAACTTGCTCTCATGAGGACTGCCACAGGAAAGGAAAGACCCTGAGTTACCTCTGCTGCAGAGGGTAAGTTTATTAGAGTTACCAGCTTCAGATACTGCAGCCCAAATAAATATTTCACAGAGTTCAAGTAACAGACACATCTCAAACATCAACTTTTCTGAGGAGACTGCATAGATCAGGCCTTCATGGTCGAATTGTTGAAAAGAAACAACTACTAAAAGAAACAAAAAATAAGAAGAGACTTGCTTTTGCCAAGAAACACGAGCAACGGACATTAGACCGGTTGAAATCTGTCCTTTGGTCTGATGAGTCCACATTTTAGATTTTTGGTTCCAACTGCAGTGTCTTTGAAATGCAGAGTAGGTGAACAGAGGATATCCACATGTGTGATTCCCACAGTGAAGCAAGGAGGAGGAGGTGTGATGGTGTGGGCAGCTTTGAGGTTACACTGTCTGTGATTATTTAGAATTCAAGGCACACTTAACCATCATGGCTAACACAGCATTCTGCAGCGATAAGCCATCCGCTTAGTGGAAATGTGTTATTTGTTATTCAACAGGACAATGACAAAACACACCTCCAGGCTGTGTAAAGTGTATTTGACCAAGAAGGAGAGTGATGGAGTGCTGCATCAGATGACCTGGCCTCCATAATCACCCGACCTCAAACCAATTGAGATTGTTTGGGATGAGTTGGACCGCAGAGTGAAGGAAAAGAAGCCAACAAGTGCTCAGCATATGTGGGAACTCCTTCAAGATTGTTGGAAAATTATTCCAGTTGAAGCTGGCTGAGAGAATGCCAAGAGTGTGCAAAGTTGTCACCAAGGCAAAGGGTAGCTACTTTGAAGAATCTCAAATATGAAATATATTTGATTTGTTTCACAATTTTTTGGTTGTCTTACTTCATAGTTTTGATGTCTTCACTTTTATTTTACAATATAACTTTTTTTTTTTAAATAAAGAAAAACCATTAAATGAGTAGGTGTGTCCAAACCTTAGACATGTATTGTATATATATATAGTGGTAAGTCGGAAGTTTACATACACTTAGATTGGAATCATTAAAACTAGTTATTGTACCACTTCACAAATTTCTTAACAAACTATATTTTTGGCAAGTCGGTTAGGACATCTACTTTGTGCATGACACCAAAAAAATGGCAAATATTAACCATGTATGCTGTCTATATTGCTTGTAATTGATATACGTCAACATCTTATTATAAAATATTTTAAAGTAAATTAATATGGCTGTATTGTTTTAAAAACCCAATAGTGTTGTGGATGAATAACAAAAACATGAACACACACAAACAAGGGTTAATGGTCACAGCATTCTGCAGCGAGCTGTTGAACTAGCTTCACACCCACAAACATTTTGTTCTGTCATGTATTCCAGTCTCTAGACTCAACCGGAGTAATCATCAGCCTAGTGGCGTTGTTTATGTGACAATCGAGAATGGAAAATATTACCATTGAGCTTAACCACCTTTAAAACCTACCATAAGCAATTGATACATATGTTTGCATTTCTGGGAGTTTTACAGTTTAGACTACACAAGCCATCTCCTGGGGTGTTGTTGCCATGGTAGCGGTAGGTACAGTAATTGAAAGATAACTAAAGGAACTCCCAGAACTCCCTGCCAGGTTTATGCAAGGTCCAGAACCACCCGTCTACATCCCCTGCTTTAAATTAATCTCAAGGATTTGATTTCTTCAAATGCCAACGCTATTGGAAATGAACTACTTGTCCAGGGCCTGAATTATGGGGAAAGCCCCTCCCATGAATCTCCTTCAGCACCTCTGTGGCCTTCAACGCGGTAATATCCATGTCTCTTCACTTTCCTCCAATCAATAATGAGATGACGCCCTTGGAAACGTGGGATGGATGGCTGAAATTGGATATTAGATTTGTTGAAAAATAAAAGCAAAGACAGCCGATAGAGAGAGAGCAAAAATGAACCTAGCCATTATCACCTTGGCTGCTGTAGGTTCATTCCCCTCAGTCAATCTCTCTGTTTCCTCCTGCATGCATTGCAGCCTGCCACAACCACACCACTGAGCTTCACATCACTGTCTGTCTCAGTAGCCTATTCTCTGTAAGGCAAAGTTATTATTGTATTTTTGCTGAGGTTTGCTCCATTTAATGTTAGCTTCTTACCTCATCCTTCAAGCTGGCTAAGTAATACTAGCCAGAGCCCTTCAACATTACTGCAATAGTAGTCTCTGCCGGCAGCTAGCCACCTGACTGACTCACATATAAGCAACTATTTACCAGTTGTGCGCTCATTCTCCGAAAGTAGTTTTTTGTTTGTTTGGGGGGATGTCTGTAGACACGGTAGGGGGTGCGGGACGGTTTTAAAATTGCCTTTTGTCCAGCATCTCGCAAACACACTGTCAGCAGAGCCAATTGCTAGCTGGGGTAGATAGTATCCCGTCTCAGGCCCTTGGCCTGTGCCGCAACAGGGTGGAGTTAGCCTTTGTGCTACTATAAAGGCAAATCTCAGGCGAACATAACAAACAAACTACTGTTCATGATGCCACTCTTTCGCAAAGAATCAGGCGTGAATAGAACTCAGTCAGATCAAGAATATAAACCTTCTGAGCATTGATCAATGCTGGGAGAAATATTAAGACGTTGACTCATAATTGACTTTCTTTATCGTGTACAAAATATATATTTTTATTATTATTATTATTATTATTTTCATATTAGCTATTAGTTACGGCCATTCTCATCCTGACTCCATCTAATTAAAGTAAAACCACCACCGCTCATTCCCTTCCTCCTTAATCAATATACCAATCACAGCCTCACCTCGACCACTCCACCTGGCCTGGCTGCTCTACACCAACACCGTGTCTTCGTCCCAAAAGGCACCCTAGTACCTATTTAGTGAATTGATCGGGCTCTGGTCAAAAGTAGTGCACTAAATAGGTACTAGGGGACCATTTGGGAGGCATCGCATCTCTAGCCCCAGCCCTGTCTGCGGCTCCACACCATCACATCAACAATAACAAAAATAATGAAGTTTGAAGGAGGTTGCATAGAAGTGGGTCAGCTAGGGCCAGCCCCTCCCTCTTACTTTCTAAGCGGGAGCCCAGGGTTGAGCCAACTTAATGATGTACTGTAGCCATACACCAGGCACCAGGTGTCAGCCACATACGCAGGCAGGCAGGCAAGAGGAACTGCATCCTTCAGGCCCCACTGCCAATAGAGGAGAGGAGCCTCTCTCGCCATCTCTCTTTTTCTCTCTCTCCGTCTCCCTCTCTCCGTCGCCTCCCCACCCCAGCCTGACCTTCTCTGTCTATTCTCTCCCCACAATCAATTAATCTTCCTCTGCGCAATCTGCAAACAGGACTCTGTTAAATCAACCAATAGGTGTCAAGGATTTCTTCATTCACCTCATATACACCCCTTCCCCCGCACCGTACACATGCATACAAATCTCTATCTCTCTCCCTTTTTCCTGTACTGCTGTATGAAGGACAAAGGAGTGTTTTATTTACAGTATATACCCACATGTATATACTTATCCTTCAATATTATGACAGTTGAACTAGATACACAACTATGAATCGATAGTTAATATTTCCGGAGGAAGAAACAGATATTTTCCACTTCGAGAGGACTCCTATATGTTAAGTTAATCTAGATAATCAAGCTAAAATCCCCACCACTTACATCTTTTTTTCACAGAGCTAAAGTCAATCTGACCTATCAAGTCCTGCATAATGAAGTCTGCCGAGTGTTGAAGTGGAGCAGTTTTATGCCTGAACAGCCTGGATTGGATGGATAATTGGCTGATTGATCAAAAGATTGACCCTACCAGAGAACTACTCTCCATAGAGGTCAATAAGCCACCTTTGGCATGACTACCCTTGGTTACGTCCCAATTGGCACCCTATTCCCTATAATAGTGCAATACTTTTTTGACCACAGCCCTAAGGGTCATGGTCAAAAGTAGCTTACTAAAATAGGAATAGGGTGCCATTGACAAGGAATGATCTAGTCTAGAAGTACCCAAATGCAATATTGCTTTTGTATAACATATGATAAGTCACACAAACCGCAATATTCATGTACGTACCTATACTGTAGATAGATTATGTAAAAAAAGTAAAATTGCATAAACTTTGAATTGCATAAAACTACCGATGTCGTCATTGCGTTACACAATCAATGTAGCAAAAGTTTCTGCTTGGATCTTAACAACGTCCCTCAAAAATCTGTTCAATTACTCATCCAGCATGACCGAGAGATGCGGGTTGGTCATGCTCCGAAGTTACGTGATTCTCCAAGCGACAAAAATAATCAAGCCCCATTCCATCCACATCCTTCTATCAGCAATCACCAGCTGGGTGTCTGAGATCACTTGGGTGTAACTCGGTGTTAGATAGTGTAATATACAGTATATTGAGATAAGGAATGAGTATCATAGTGATATTATTCCTGGTAGCTAGTTCAACAGCTCCTTAGAATTCTAGAGAATATCATGTTTCTGGCTTCCGTGTGATAAAAAAAATCAGATTTAATGGTAATCAATCGAACACGCTTAAAAATAAAGATGTAAGTTATTTAGAGCGATGCCATAGGGGAACACATTTAGGGTCTCTCAACACCTTGGGATGGTTCTTTGAAGAACCATGCAAAAATCCTGGCGCTCCAGGACAAGAATTGAATGGTCCTCCAAGACCAGAATTGAATGGCCCTGCTGTAGGGTTTTAAGCCTTATTTGCATATTTCCCAGGGTGCCTTTTGAGTGAATTTTAGAGTTACCAGTACCACCCATGACTATGTTTGCTAGTCACAGAGACATGTTTGTTGCATTCAAAACATCTCAGTTCACATGGCCTTCAGTGTCATAAAAAAAGAATAATAATACAGATTTCATAAATCCTTTTATTGGGGTCCCAAAAGTGCCTTGAGACTTGTCTGAAGTCGATACAAATGAATTGCTAACTACTCTCTGTAGCTTCTGAGTTCTTTGGGTAATACATTTCCCTCTGTGGAAAGGCGAGACTCTCACGGACACCCTTAAGCCTTAAAAGATTAGTCTGAAGTTCCCCCGGTACCAGTTTAAAAAATGAATGGATGTACAGTGGCAAGAAAAAGAACATGAACCCTTTGGAATTACCTGGATTACTGCATAAATTGGTCATCACATTTGATCGGATCTTCGTCTAAGTCACAGCAATAGACAAACACAGTGTGCTTAAACTAATAACACACAAATTATTGTATTTCTTGTCTATATTGAATGCATAATTTAAACATTCCCAGTGTAGGTTAGGAAAAGTATGCGAACCCCTAGGCTAATGACTTCTCCAAAAGCTAATTGGTGTCAGCTAACCTTGAGTCCAGTCAATGAGACGATATTGGAGATGTTGGTTAGAGCTGCCCTGCCCTATAAAAAACACTCACACAAATAGAGTTTGCTATTCACAAGAAGCATTGCCTGACGTGAACAATGCCTTGAAGAAAAGAGATCTCAAAAGACCTAAGATTAAGAATTGTTGATTTGCATAAAGCAGGAAATGGTTACAAAAGTACTATAAAAGCCTTGATGTTCATCAGTCCACGGTAAGACAATTTGTCTTTAAATGGAGAAAGTTCAGCACTGTTGCTACTCTCCCTAGGAGTGGGCATCCTATAAAGATGACTGCAAGAGCACAGTGCAGAATTCTTAATGAGGTTAAGAAGAATCCTAGAGTGTCAGCTAAAGACTTACAGAAATCTCTGTGACAAACGAACATCTCTGATGACGAGTCTACAGCAAACAAGAATGATGTTCATGGGTGGACACCACGGGAAGAAGCCATTGCTGTCCAAAAAAAAACATTGCTGCATTTCTGAGGTTCGCAAAAGAGCACCTGGATTTTCCACAGCACTACTGGCAAAATATTCTGTGGACAGATGAAACTACAGTTGAGTTGTTTGGAAGGAATTGACAACACTATGTGTGGAGAATAAAAGGCACAAAACACCAACATCAAAACCTCATCTCCACTGTAAAGTATGGTGGACAGATAGCTTTAGATTCTCAAACCAGCCCCAAACCTGATTCCTGAAGCATTCATTACTATGGGACAGCTGGAGATCAGATTTGAATATTGAAAACATTTAGCAAATGTCGGAGAGACAGACACCAAGATTTATACAACTCTCTGCTGTTGAAAACTAAATGTTAGACCAAAATGTGAGATAATGTCTAGATGCTTTTTATAGTGGAGATCAGAAGTCTAAATTGAACCAATCAGCATTCAGGATTATATATAAATAAATAAATAAATAAACATTGATTTCAAATGTTTATTTTCAGAAAACTTGTAACGGCGTTCTTCGTTTGTGGAAAGAGAGTTGGACCGAAATGCAGCGTAGTGGTTACTCATGTCTTTAATGAAGGAAAAAAGCGATACATGAAATAACTATACAAATACGAAAACAACAAACGGAACGTGAAACCTATTACAGCCTATCTGGTGAAACTACACAGAGACAGGAACAATCACACACAAAATACAAAGCGAAACCAGGCTACCTAAATACGGTTCCCAATCAGAGACAACGAGAATCACCTGACTCTGATTGAGAACCGCCTCAGGCAGCCAAGCCCATACAACACCCCTACTCAGCCGCAATCCCAATAATACAAAAACCCCAATACGAAATACAACAACATAAACCCATGTCACACCCTGGCCTGACCAAATATATAACGAAAACACAAAATACAATGACCAAGGCGTGACAAAACTTAACATGTGTAAATATTTGTATGAACAGAACAAGTTTCAACAACTGAGACGTAAACTGAACAAGTTCCACAGACATGTGACTAACGGACATGGAATAATGTGTCCCTGAACAAAGGGAGGATTTGAGTTTATTTTATTTTTACAGGGACAGTGCACATTAATCAACGTTTCAGTAAAAGTGCCGGTTTTAGCCAGCCGGCTAATTTTCAAACGCAGTCCCAGGGCAGGTTATTGAAAACAATTACAATACAAACAATCAATG